>NW_028318744.1:92500-442500 GCF_062004578.1 Staurois parvus | reverse complement strand
AGATAGATAATAGATAGATAGATAGATAGATAGATAGATAGATAATAGATAGATAGATAGATAGATAATAGATAGATAGATAGATAGATAGATAGATAGATAGATAGATAATAGATAGATAGATAGATAATAGATAGATAGATAGATAATAGATAGATAGATAGATAGATAGATAGATAGATAGATAGATAGATAGATAGATAATAGATAGATAGATAGATAATAGATAGATAATAGATAGATAATAGATAGATAGATAGATAATAGATAGATAGATAGATAGATAGATAGATAGATAGATAGATAATAGATAGATAATAGATAGATAATAGATAGATAGATGATAGATAGATAGATAGATAGATAGATAGATAGATAATAGATAGATGATAGATAGATAGATAGATAGATAGATAGATAGATAGATAGATAGATAGATAATAGATAGATAGATAGATAGATAGATAGATAGATAGATAGATAGATAATAGATAGATGATAGATAGATAGATAGATAGATAGATAGATAGATAGATAGATAGATAGATAGATAATAGATAGATAGATAGATAGATAATAGATAGATAGATAGATAATAGATAGATAGATAGATAATAGATAGATAGATAGATAGATAGATAGATAGATAGATAGATAGATAGATAGATAGATAGATAAGATAGATAGATAGATAGATAATAGATAGATAGATAGATAGATAGATAGATAGATAGATAATAGATAATAGATAGATAGATAGATAGATAGATAGATAGATAATAGATAGATAGATAAATATATAGATAATAGATAGATAGATAGATAGATAATAGATAGATAGATAGATAGATAATAGATAGATAGATAGATAGATAGATAGATAGATAGATAGATAGATAATAGATAGATAGATAGATAGATAGATAGATAGATAATAGATAGATAGATAGATAGATAGATAGATAGATAATAGATAGATAGATAGATAGATAGATAGATAGATAGATGAAGACAGGTAGAGAAGAGATTGCCGATCACAGATAGTAAGATTACATCCGTTATCACATCATTTTTCCATCGTGAAGCCCTGATGAAGGGAGTGAGCTCTGTCCTCTGAAACGCGTTGCTTCTATTATAGAACTTTCTCTTTGATCTTACATTGGACTCGGTGTGTATCTGGACTGGTCATTGGTGATGTGGGGCTTCAGTCTCAGATCCATGTATCCCCATTACATGCCAAGAAAGCTGTGGAGATCTTCTGGTGTGCAGAAGCTTCCAGAAGCTTGGCTCCTTACAGTCGGGTTTTTCTACCATCTGGTGGTGTTTGCTGTACTTCCTGCACTCTTCGGTTGTGTTTGTATCTCACCCTTTTCTGTATGGTTGTTGCTCGGTCTCTCTATGATTGGTGTTGGGGATGTGTTGTCCTCTTTGGCCATGGTCTTCTCCTGGTCTTCTTGTCTATTCTCACAGTTCCAGGTGGTATCCTGCTCCCCGGGAACTTTGAGGAATGTTCCGAGATTGCACCCCACACGTCTAAGCTCTGGTTGGATCCATGGACTACCTGCATACAAGCAATCACCTTCATCGTTTTGGATTCGGTTCTTTTATTTATTGATGACAATCTAGTTTTGATTGGAGGAAGGAAGGGTGGCAGTTGGCATTGTAATTTTCCATGCGTTGTTCTCGTGGTCTGGTTGAGCCGTTGCTTAGTGTTTTGTATTGTAATGTCTTTATTCTGGAAGCTAATTAAAAAAACAAAAATTAAAAATGCAATTGTAAAGTTACAAAATGTTACATTGTGACGACCTGCCACCCTCCAACCAGCAGTCCCACGGCCAAATTGCCTATTTGTGTCAGTGGAGAGGACATGGGGAAGCCCATTGGAGATGTCTTTCGTATGGTAAAATCACAGCTTGCGTTGGTAAAACCTCTACAGTCCGATCCCAGGGCAGGCCTGGGCAGGAGGGCCATAGCAAATATTTCTTGTAAATGGTCAGATTGGAAGTGTTCTCCCGAATCTGTAGGTGCCATCTGTAGGCCAGAACGGGCTGTAGTTGGTTTTGGAGAGAGCGAGGAAGGGCTAGAGTAGTGGTTTCCAAACTGCAGCCTGGGGGCCAAATATGACCCTTTGTTTCCTTTTATCTTGCCCTTGGGACGCTATTCCATTCACTGACACCAACAATGGGGCATAATGTCTCACAGTGACACCAACAATGGGGCAATATTCCTCCCACTGACACCAATGATGGTGAACAATTCCTCCTACCAACAATGGGGCATAATTCTTCCCACTGAAACCAGCAAAGGGGCACAATTCCTCCCACTGACATCAATGATGGGGCACAATTCCTGCCAATGACACCAATAATGGGGCACAATTCTTCCCACTGACACCAATGATGGGGAACAATTTCTCCCACTGACACCAATGATGGGGCACAATTCCTCCCACTGACACCAATGATGGGGAACAATTCTTCCCACTGACACCCACAATTGGGCATAATTCCTCTCACAGACACAAATGATGGGGCATAATTCCTCACACTGACCCCAACAAAGGGCTCAATTATTCTTAATGACACCAACAATGAGGCATAATTCCTCCCACTGACACTAACAACGGGACACTCTTCCATCCATTTACACCAACAATGGGGCATACTTCCTCCTAATGACACCAGCAATGAGGCAGAATTCCTCCCACTGACACCTACGATGGGGCACTATTCCATCCACTGACACCAACAATGGGGCATAATTCCTCCTAATGACACCAGCAATGGGGAAAATTCATCTCACTAACAGCTACGATGGGGCACTATTCCATCCACTGGCACCAACGAATGGGCACAATTCCTTCCACTGACACCAACGATTGGGCACAATTCCTTCCACTGACACCAACGATGGGGCATTAGCTAGGACATTTTCTACTCCCACTGACCACAGTCTAGCCCCCATTAAGTCTGAAGAACAGTAAATTGGCCCTTTCTTTAGAAAGTTTGGAGACCCCTGGATTTGACCCTTGGTCAAGTTTCTATTACCATCTGTGTCCATATTAAGGGAGATTTCTCCTCATTTGTTGTCAGGACAGGAAGTGATAGAAAATCTCTCCTATGGGGACACGGAAAAAACAAACAAACAACCACAATTTTAGTAGAGCAACTAGTTAGAACTTCTGCTGCTTTTATGACTTCCCACCTCTAAAACACTAAAAAAATAAATAAATAAATAAATAATCAATAAATTAAATAAATAAAAGAAAATACTCTCCAATGGGGACACAGAAAAAACAAGCACAATTTTAGTAGACCAAGGAGTTAGAACTAAAGAAAAAAAAAAATACATGAAATAAAATAAATAATCAATAAATTAAATAAATAAAAGAAAATAAACTCCAGTGGGGACACGGAACCCCCCCACACACACACACAGTTTTAGTAGACCAAGGAGTTAGAACTTCCATCGCTTTTATGGCTTCCCACCTTTAAAACGCTAAAGAAAAAAAATAAATAAATACATGAAATAAAAGAAATAATCAATATATTAAATAAATACAAGAAAATAATCTCCAATGAGGACACCGAAAAAACAAACAAACACAATTTTAGTAGAGTAAGAAGTTAGAACTTCTGTCGTTTTTATGGCTTCCTACCTCTAAAACGCTAAAAAAAAAAAAATGAATTCATGAAATAAACTACATAATCAATAAATTAAATAAATAAAAGAAAATAATCTCCAGTGGGGACACGGAACCCCACACACACACACACACACACACACAGTTTTTGTAGAGCAAGGAGTTAGGACTTCCGTTGCTTTTATGGCTTCCCACCTCTAAAACGCTAAATTAAAAAAAAAAAATGAATACATGAAATAAAATAAATAATCAATAAATTAAATAAATAAAAGAAAGAAAATACTCTCCAGTGGGGACACGGAACCCTCCTCCCCCCCCCCCCCCCACACACACACACAGTTTTAGTAGAGCAAGGAGTTAGAACTTCCATCGCTTTTATGGCTTCCCACCTCTAAAACGCTAAAAAAAAAAAAATGAATTCATGAAATAAAATAAATAATCAATAAATTAAATAAATAAAAGAAAATAATCTCCAATGGGGACGCGGAAAAAACAAACAAATACAATTTTAGTAGATGCAGGAGTTAGAACTTCAGTCTTTTTTATGGCTTCCCACCTCTAAAACGCTAAAAAAAAAAAATGAATTCATGAAATAAAACAAATAATCAATAAATTAAATAAATAAAAGAAAATAATTTCCAATGGGGACACGGAAAAAACAAACAAACACAATTTTAGTAGATCAAGGAGTTAGAACTTCCATCACTTTTATGGCTTAACACCTCTAAAACGCTAAAAGAAAAAAAAAATAATACATTAAATAAATAATCAATAAATTAAATAAATAAAAGAAAATACTATCCAGTGGGGACACAGAACTTCCACCCCCCCCCCCTCCCCACACACAAAGTTTTAGTAGAGCAAGGAGTTAGGACTTCCATCGCTTTTATGGCTTCCCACCTCTAAAACGCTAAAGTAAGAAAATAAAATGAATACATGAAATAAAATAAATAATCAATAAATTAAATAAATAAAAGAAAATACTCTCCAGTGGGGACACGAACCCCCCCCCCCCCCACACACACACACACACACGCACACACACAGTTTTAGTAGAGCAAGGAGTTAGAACTTCCATCGCTTTTATGGCTTCCCACTTCTAAAACGCTAAAAAAAATAAATAAATAAAAATAAAAATGAATATATGAAATAAAATAAATAATGAATCACTCAAATAAATACAAAAAATACATAAATAATAATAAATAAATAATAAATGAAATGTTAAGCGCCAAATAATATAGGAAGCCAATCGGTATTTAGATCCGCCAGCTGTCATGGCTTTTATGTCTTAAAGGATCAGTCCACCTAAAAGTAAAATGTTTGGTTTTGGAAGGACTTGCCCTTTAAGAATTTTTTTTTTAATTATTATTATCATATTAAATGAAGTCTATTAATATTCACACGGCTTTTAATTGTACTAGAAATATAAAACCCATCAAGCAATTTTACGGCGGCAGAAATCATGCTGAACGCAGAGGATAACGCTTTCAAGTCTTTGCTGCCGCTGTGCGTCCCTCTTAAATGGCGCTGTCCTGCGTAATGACAAGGCTCTCCTGCTGGGGAGGATTTATTAATGGCCTGCGTTGAAAGGGGCTTCCAACAGCTGGACAGGCTGATGGATCGCCCCCCCCCCCCCCCCAAGGTGTCGTGTTTGTGCTGCAACAGAAAACGCCCGTGACGGCGGGAGAGCAACGTCAGCTACTACAGGGAACACAAACACGCTGCGCTGATTTACAGCACATGTATACCTTGACTGAATGACATGTAGTTTGCTAAAGCACTGTGTATTATCAACAATTGCCTTTTTTTTTTTTTAAATACTTGTTTTCACCTTTTTTTTCATTCTTTGTTACCTCTCAGTGCTGCTGATCTCCTGCAGCCTCTTTGCAGCCACTTCCTGTGCATGAGCACTGCAGTGATGATGGTATTGCATTGCTCAGGGTGGGTTTTCTCATGGTGCCTGTGTAATGTGTGTTGGCCTAGGACAGCCACTGAGCCTGGATGGTATGGAAATTCATGAAAATCAAATCATCCTGTAAAGGACGGGACAAAGTGTGCAAAAAAACCTTGAAAATGCCTGCGGCCATATCATTGTATTGAATCCTGTGTTGGATTTCAGGATGCAGATCACAGCATCACAGTTCAAATTGTGTTTGTCCGAGAAAAACATTTTCATACTTCTTTCCAGTGTTTCTTGTCAATATGGTTGAAAATGATCACTGAACTACTGGAAAATAAAATGCCCCCCCCCCCTCCTCCACACACACAGACCCCCTCCCCACCATTCCCAGTTCCTTCTCTCCTTCTCTTTCTATTTTATTCCTTCTCCCTCTTCCTCTCTACCCTATTCCCCTACCTTTCCCTCTCTCTCTTTCTATCCCCTCCCCCATATCTCCTTCTCTTTCATTCTTCCTCTTGTTCTCTCTCTTTCTTCTACTTTCTCTCTTCCTCTCTTTCTTTCTTTCTTTCTTTCTTTCTTTCTTTCTTTCTTTCTTTCTCTCTCTTCCCCCCCCCCCTCTCTCTCTCTCTCTCTCTTCTCTCTTTCCTTCCTTTGTTCTTTCTTTCTTTCTTTCTTTCCTTCTTTCTTTTTCTTCTTTCTCTCTTTCTCTCTCCCCCTCCCCCCCTCTCTCTTCATCTCTCTCTCTCTCTCTCTCTCTCTCTCTCTCTCTCTCTCTCTCTCTCTCTCTCTCTTCCTCTTTCTCTCTCTGTTTCCCTATCTCTTTTTCTCTCTCTTGCTCTTTTTCCTTCTATCGCTAGCTTTCTTGTTCTCGTTTGTTCTCTTCCTCTCTCTCCCTCTTCCTCTCTCTTCCTTTCTCTCTCCCTCTTTCTTTCTCTATCTCTTGCTCTTTTTCTTTTCTCTCCCTCGCTCTATCTCCTTCTCTCTAACTCCCCCTTCTCTCTCTCTTTCTCTCCCTTTCTCCTCAATCTAGCTCCCTTTCTCTCTCCCTCACTCTATTGCGCTCTTTTTTTCTCTCTCTCATGCCTTGCTCTATCTTTCTCTCTCTCACTCCCTGGCTCTATCCCCTTTATTCTCTCTCTCCCTTGCTCTGTCTTCTTAATTATCTCTCTGCTTCACTCTATTTTCCACTTTCTCTCTCTCTTCTATCTTCTCTCTCTCTCCCTCCCTTGCCTTATTTCCCCTTATCTTTCTCCCTCTCCATCTCTCTCTCTCTCTCTCTCTCTCTCTTTCTCTCTCTTTCTTCCTCTTTTTCTCTCTCTCTCTCTCCCTCTTTCTCTCTTCCGTCACTCTATCCTTTCTTTCTCTCTCTTTCTCCTCAATCTAGCTTACTTTTTCTCTCCGTCGCTCTATTGTGCTCTTTTTTCTCTCTCATCCCTTGCTCTTTCTCTTTCTCTCTCTATCTTCCTCTTCCTCTCTTCCTTGCTCCGTCTCCCTAATTCTCTCACTCTATATCCTTTGCTCTGTCTCCCTCTTTCTTTTTCCCTTTTCCACTCTTATTCTCTCTATCTCCCTCTCTCTCCCTTGCTCTATTTTCCCTTTATCTTTCTCCCTATTCCTCTCCATCTTTCTCTCTCCTCCTTTCCCTCTCCATTTTTCTCTCTCTCCCTCTATCTCTCTCTTCCTCTCTCCATCTTTCTCTCTCCTCCTTTCCCTCTCCATTGTTCTCTCTCTCCCTCTATCTCTTTCTTCCTCTCTCCATCTTTCTCTCTCCTCCTTTCCCTCTCCATTGTTCTCTCTCTCCCTCTATCTCTTTCTTCATCTCTTCCTTTCTCTCTCTTTCTCTCTCCCCTTTTCTCTTTCTCCGTCTATCTCTCTCTTCCTCTCTCCCTTTCTCTCTCCCTTTTTCTCTCTTTCCCTCTATCTCTTTATTCCCCTCTCTCTCCCTTTCTCTCTCCATCTTTCTCTCTCTCCCTTTCTCTCTCCATATTTCACTCTCCCCCTTTCTCTCTCTCCCTCTATCTCTCTCTTCCTCTCTCCGTCTTTCTCTCTCCTCCTTTCCCTCTCCATTGTTTTCTCTCTCTCCCTCTGTCTCTCTTTATCTCTATCTCTCTCTTCCTCTCTCCCTTTCATTCTCTATCTTTCTCTCTTTCCCTCTATCTCTCTCTATTCTTCTCTCTCTGCCTTCCTCTCTCCATCCTTCTCTCTATCTTTCTCTCTCTTCCCCTCTCTCCCTCTCTCTCTCTCTTCTTCTCTCTCTATCTTCCTCTCTCCATCTTTCTCTCTCTTCCCCTCTATCTCTCTCTATTCTTCTCTCTCTGCCTTCCTCTCTCCATCTTTCTCTCTATCTTTCTCTCTCTTCCCCTCTCTCCCACTCTCTCTCTCTTCCTCTCTTTCTCTCTTCCTCTCTCCATCTTTCTCTTTCTCCCTCGATCTCTCTCTTCCTCTCTCTCTCTTTTGAACCCCCCTCTCTTCCCTTTTGCCCCTCCTGTTGCGATTGCTGTAACCCGTCTTGAGAGGCGCAGATAGTTGTGTCAGGCCGCAGAGCGCAGGGTCCCTGGGGACGGTAAGAAAACATACAAGAAGTTATGATAACAAACCGATGACAGCAGACAGAAAGAAAAATCAAAGTTCTCTACAGATACAGTCAGTGGGATACCGGGATGGGACATGATCCGAAACTGAGCCGGAGGGAGCCATGTCCTGGTATTCCGGCACGTGTTTTCCTAAGGCGGAGAATATCTGGGTCTATTTATAAAGGGGTGAGCATGATCCCTCTCTTCAGATACTTATTTCTTGCATATCGCTTGTTCACACCTGCTGGATTCGCCGACTTACATTTGCCAATTTGATCTGGGCAATCGTGTTACTTTAAGTGGATATTTGTCCATTGAAAACTAAGGGCTCACCTAGACCAGCCTTTCTCAACCTTTTCGACAGAGGAACCCTTGAAATAACGTTCCTGGCTCAAGGAACCCCTGCTAAAAATGACTATATCTACAACTCATGATACATTAGTGTGATGGTCAGTGGGAAGAATGCTTCCTACACTTGTGGTCATTGGGAAGAATTACCTCCTCACAGATAGCTAGATGATGAGAGGCAGAAGTTGTTCATTGCTCAAGGAACCCCGTGGCAACCTCTGGAGGTACCTTTGGATTCCGCGTAACCCTGGTTGAGAAACCCTAGTTTAAATAAATGTATTTGTGTGCATTGGCCTTATATTTACTGAGAACCCATTAGTGTACTTTGGGCAAAAAGTTTTATTTTGTTTTGAATAGAGAATAGATGGGTTAAATCAACCTTTCTCAACCAGGGTTCCTTGAGCAGTTATCAATTTCTTCTGTTTTCAATGGATCATCAATTTAAGGAGGAACTTTATTGACCACCAATGTAAGGAGGCACTTTACTGGTCATTAATGTAAGGAGGAACTTTATTGACCACCAATGTAAGGAGACACTTTACTGATCATCAATGTAAGAAGGCACTTTACTGGTCATCAATGTAAGGAGGCACTTCGCTGATCAACAATGTAAGGATGAACTTTACTATCACGTACCTGGTGATGGAGCCCAATGGAGAGAGGGCTTCCCTTGCGGCTAAGTTCCGGACTCCCCTGAGAGTGGGACAGCGTGAGTCAGGACCAAAGTTGCACAGGTCGCCTGTAGGAGTGCTGGGTGGTGGTCCACTCAGAAGCACAGCTGGTGCACGGAGATAGGTCTGCAGACAGGAGGCGCCTGTGAGTGGTATGCAAGCCCTTCCGGGATTTAGGTGTTTACTGGGTAGTCGGTTCAAGCCAAGGTCAGGTACCAGGTGGGAATCAGAGCAGACGTAGTCAGATGGGATAGTCGAGGTCATACACAGAGGACCGAGAGAGAGAGTATCCGTAAGCCAGGCCGAGGTCAGATCAGGGGTAAGGCAGAGTAGACATGCCTAGGAGCAAGCCGAGTCATTAACAGGAGATCACGGGTCAAGTCACAGGAAACAGGAACAGGGCAAGGGGAGCTAGAGATCATCCAGCAACTAGAGGAAGTGATGAGCCTCCTTATAAAGGCCGTCTGGCACCAGACTGAGGCTGCTGTGTACTTCCCCGGCCATGTAGAGTACTGGCAGAAATGCCAGATCTTCCAGACCTCCTGCCGTGGACAGGACCCTGACACTAACCATCAGTGTAGGGAGGAATTTTACTGACCACCAATGTAGGGCAGCACTTTACTAACCATCAACATAAAGAGGCTCTTATTCACTGACCACCAATGTAAGGAGGTTCTTCTCCACAGACCATCTACAGTTGTGTCCAAAATTATTCAACCCCCACTGAAATTGAGTGTTTTGGCCAGTTTGACATTGCTTTTGATCATTCAGTCATCTTGCTTACATTTACATTAAAGAGGCACTTGTAGGTCAGACAAATATAACATAACAGTTATAATGAAATAACCACAAATGTCTTTTCTGTGCTCACAGCATTATCAGTTTTATTCAACCCCCAAGTGACATTCAATCTTAGTACTTAGTACAGCATCCTTTTACAGTTATAACAGCTTTTAAACGTGAAGCATAGCTTGACACAAGTGTCTTGCAGCGATCTACGGGTATCTTCGCCCATTCTTCATGGGCAAAGGCCTCCAGTTCAGTCACATTCTTAGGCTTGCGCACTGCAACTGCTTTCTTTAAGTCCCACCAGAGGTTCTCAATCGGATTTAAGTCTGGTGACTGCGATGGCCACTCCAAAATGTTCCAGCCTTTCCTCTGCAACCATGCTCTAGTGGACTTGGAGGTATGCTTGGGATCATTGTCCTGTTGAAAGGTCCAACGTCTCCCAAGCCTCAGGTGTGTGACGGACTGCATCACGTTTCCATCCAATATCTCCTGGTACTGAAGAGAATTCATGGTACCTTGCACACGCTGAAGCTTCCCTGTACCTGCAGAAGCAAAACAGCCCCAAAGCATGATTGACCCTCCACCATGCTTCACAGTAGGCAAGGTGTTCTTTTCATCATAGGCCTTGTTCTTCCTCCTCCAAACATAGCGTTGATCCATGGGCCCAAACAGTTCTAATTTTGTTTCATCAGTCCACAGAACACTATCCCACAACTTTTGTGGTTTGTCCACATGGCTTTTGGCATACTGCAGTCGACTCTTCTTATTCTTTGGAGACAGCAAGGGGGTACGCCTGGGAGTTCTGGCACGGAGGCCTTCATTACGCAGTGTGCGTCTTATTGTCTGGGCTGAAACTTCTGTACCCACATCTGACAAATCTTTTCTCAGTTCCTCAGCAGTCACACGGGGACTTCTCTCCACTCTACGCTTCAGGTAGCGCACAGCAGTCGAAGTCAGCATCTTCTTTCTGCCACGACCAGGTAGCGTTTCAACAGTGACCTTTGCCTTGAATTTGCGAATGATGCTTCCTAAGGTGTCTCTTGGTATGTTTAACATCTTTGCAATCTTCTTATAGCCATTGCCCTTCCTGTGAAGAGAAATCACCTCTTCTCTTGTCTTCCTGGACCATTCTCTTGCCTTCACCATGTTTGTAACCACACCAGTAAATGTCTAGAAGGAGCTGAGTATCACAGTCATTTTAAAGCTGCCTAATTGGTGCTTATTATGCTTGATTGCTGCTCGGTGACATCCACAGGTGTTTTCAATACCTGATGGAAAGCACCTGTATGAACCTCTGTTCTTCAGAGTGGTAGTCTTTAAGGGGTTGAATAATTGTGGCAATGAAGAAACCACATAAGAACCATTTACTACTGTATTACATAAACAATTGATGTCATTTTAGTTGCATTTGGGTAGTTACAACGTCCTTGTAGGATTTGATTCTGAATACAATTCCAAATGTACACTATAGTCCCTAAACCCCTTTACAGCATTGGGGGTTGAATAATTTTGGACACAACTGTATGTAAGGAGGCTCTTCTCCATGGGCCATTAATGTAAGAAGGCACTTCTCTACTGACCACCAATGTATGGAGGCTCCTTTTCTCTAGCCACCAATGTAAGAAGGCTCTTTTCCACCAACAACTTATGTGAGGAGACCCTTCTCCACTGATCACCAAGATAAGAAAGAATTTCTTCACTGACCACTAATGTAAGTAAGATCTTCTCCACTAGACACTAATGTAAGGAGGATTTTTTCTTTTGACCACCAATGTAAGGAGGATCTTCTCCCCTGATTACCAATGTAAGGAGGATCTTCTCCGCTGATTACCAATGTAAGGAGGATCTTCTCCCCTGATTACCAATGTAAGGAGGATCTTCTCCCCTGATTACCAATGTAAGGAGGATCTTCTCCTTTGACCACCAATGTAAGGAGGTTCTTCTACCCTGGCCATCAATGTAAGGAGGATCATCTCCTTTGACTACAAATGTAAGGAAGCTCTTTTCTTCTGACCACCAAAGTAAGGAGGCTCTTCTCCCCTGACCACCAATGTAAGGAGGATCTTCTCCCCTGATTACCAATGTAAGGAGGATCTTCTCCCCTGATTACCAGTGTAAGGAGGATCTTCTCATTTGACCACCAATGTAAGGAGGTTCTTCTTCCCTGACCATCAATGTAAGGAGGTTCATCTCCTTTGACTACAAATGTAAGGAAGCTCTTTTCTTCTGACCACCAAAGTAAGGAGGCTCTTCTCCCCTGACCATTAATGTAAGGCGGTTCTTCTCCCTTGATCACCAATGTAAGGATGATTCTCTTTACTTACTGCCAATGTAAGAAGGCGTTTCTCTCGTAACCACTAATGTAAGAAGGTTGTCCTTCACTGACCACAAATGTAAGAAGGGCCTTCTCCATTGAATACATTTTTCACTCGCTACGTTACTTAGAGGGTCAAGATTCGGGCTGTCCCTTCATATCTGTGACTGTTGAAACTTGGAGTTTCAGAAGGCTTTTGCAGATAGAGGAGGTTCAGGTTTCTTATTGTGTCTCTTCATTATTTAGCATTCTTTGGCCGTAGCACAGGTTCATGATAATATTTGTAACTTTGGCTGAGTTTCTGGCAAATGTCAGGAAATGTGTGGAAGATCTGGGGAGACTGATGGTTTACGGTCTTGGATTCGATCTTTAATAGACTAGACTGAGAGCACAGTGGTGACATGCTATATGAGCCTTCCATTCAGTCTTGCACAGTTGTACCAGATCATCTCCTGAAATTGCATACTCTGATTTCATTACAAGCTGTAGAACGTCAGATAGAGCCTGCCTCATTCCTTGTCTGAAAGACATCCAGCCAGGGGCGGACTGACCATTTGGAAACTCGGGCACTGCCCGAGGGCCCGGGGTCAGTAGGAGGCCCCATGAGATGCCTTTTTCATAGGCTTTTTTGAGTTTGGGCAAGGACACAGGGGCCCAATGATCCCCAATTGCTCGGGGGCCCCATGAGTTGTCAGTGCGTCCAGCATCATCTAATTCTTTCCTCCCAAGCCTGGCTGTCCAGGGCCCACCCCTTTCATTCATTGGATTTTAGTTTATGGAGGCTCGGCATCACATGCACAGTAGTCTACATGCTAATACAGCCTGCCTAGGAATGCCCACTTCTCCAGACATCCACCCATCAAGACATTTTGATATTTGCATAACTCCTACTGCTTGCATTTGGACTGATGGCTTTTGAGAGGAATACGGAGGCAGGAGGCTGTGATGCCTTCAGGAAGCTATGTACAGCACCCTGCTGGCCCCTCCCACCAGCCATGGTCTGCCTGCGCTGCATACAGAAGCCCAGAGACCCACCGAGGACGTCACTGGATCTAAAATAAAGTATGTAATGAAAATGAAATGGTTTGGCATGGTGATGAGAGGGAAGGGAGGGCAACCAGGGAGGGCAAAAAAGAAGCAGATTAAACCTCACCGTACATGTTACCCCATTGCTTTGCCCCCCCAAACAAAATGGATGATATATAGTCAAGACCTAGCGAGCACACGTAGAAGCAGCTATATGCACCAAAAGGAACCACAAAAACCTTTCTGTGACAAGTAAGTATAAAATAAAGTGCAGCGCTAAAATAAAAGATATCCAATAGGAACAGATGTATAGTATAAAAATCATATGTAAAACACTTCTATATGAGTATAAACAATGAGTCCGAAGCTAAATATCATGTGATGACTCAGTGTGAAATCTGATTCAGTATCCAGGTGAAAAAGAATGGAAAGATTGCCCACTCACCAGAAGCGCAATCTTAATGCGCATATAGAGATCTCAAATGTCCGGAGGTCCCGTGCAGGTACTGCCTGGTACTCGGATGTTCCTCGGCAGGTCCCTCTGTACGGTTGTGGGTATGCCGGTCTGGTCTATGACTTACTTCTTTAGCCTGGACAGGTTACCTGGAATCCTGGGCTCTGATGCCGTCAAATGGATAATATATATACGTGTGTATATGTATATATATATATGTACTCTGGTTTCCTTCCACATTGGGCCAAGTATGTGCATGAATGTGAGTTAGGGACCTTAGATTGTAATTTCCTTTAGGGTAGGAACCGATGTGAATGTACAATATATATAAAGCGCTGCGTAAATTGATGGAGCTATATAAGAAACTGAAATATATATTTTATATATATACAGTCAGGTCCATAAATATTGGGACAGCGACACAATTCTAACATTTTTAGCTCTATAGACCACCACAATGGATTTGAAATGAAATGAACAAGATGTGCTTTAACTGCAGACTGTCAGCTTTAATTTGAGGGTATTTACATCCACATCAGGTGAACGGTGTAGGAATTACAACAGTTTGCATATGTGCCTCCCACTTGTTAAGGGACCAAAAGTAATGGGACAGAATAATAATCATAAATCAAATTTTCACTTTTTAATACTTGGTTGCAAATCCTTTGCAGTCAATTACAGCCTGAAGTGTGGAACGCATAGACATCACCAGACGCTGGGTTTCATCCCTGGTGATGCTCTGCCAGGCCTCTACTGCAACTGTCTTCAGTTCCTGCTTGTTCTTGGGGCATTTTCCCTTCAGTTTTGTCTTCAGCAAGTGAAATGCTCAATCGGATTCAGGTCAGGTGATTGACTTGGCCATTGCAGAACATTCCACTTCTTTCCCTTAAAATACTCTTTGGTTGCTTTTGCAGTCTGCTTTGGGTCATTGTCCATCTGCACTGTGAAGCGTCCAATGAGTTGTGAAGCATTTGGCTGAATATGAGCAGATAATATTCCCGAAACACTTCACAATCCATCCGGCTGCTTCTGTCAGCAGTCACATCATCAATAAATACAAGAGAAGCAGTTCCATTGGCAGCCATACATGCCCACGCCATGACACTACCACCACCATGCTTCACTGATGAGGTGGTATGCTTAGGATCATGAGCAGTTCCTTTCCTTCTCCATACTCTTCTCTTCCCATCACTCTGGTACAAGTTGATGTCGGTCTCATCTGTCCATAGGATGTTGTTCCAGAACTGTGAAGGCTTTTTTAGATGTCGTTTGGCAAACTCTAATCTGGCCTTCCTGTTTTTGAGGCTCACCAATGGTTTACATCTTGTGGTGAACCCTCTGTATTCACTCTGGTGAAGTCTTCTGTTGATTGGTGACTTTGACACACATACACCTACCTCCTGGAGAGTGTTCTTGATCTGGCCAACTGTTGTGAAGGGGGTTTTCTTCACCAGGGAAAGAATTCTTCGGTCATCCACCACAGTTGTTTTCCGTGGTCTTCCGGGTCTTTTGGTGTTGCTGAGCTCACCGGTGCGTTCCTTCTTTTTAAGAATGTTCCAAACAGTTGTTTTGGCCATGCCTAATGTTTTTGCTATCTCTCTGATGGGTTTGTTTTGTTTTTTCAGCCTAATGATGGCTTCACTGATAGTGACAGCTCTTTGGATCTCATCTTGAGAGTTGACAGCAACAGATTCCAAATGCAAATAGCACACTTGAAATGAACTCTGGACCTTTTATCTGCTCATTGTAATTGGGATAATGAGAGAATAACACACACCTGGCCATGGAACAGCTGAGAAGCCAATTGTCCCATTACTTTTGGTCCCTTAACAAGTAGGAGGCACATATGCAAACTGTTGTAATTCCTACACCGTTCACCTGATTTGGACGTAGATACCCTCAAATTAAAGCTGACAGTCTGCAGTTAAAGCACATCTTGTTCGTTTCATTTCAAATCCATTTTGGTGATGTATAGAGCCAAAAATGTTAGAATTGTGTCGATGTCCCAATATTTATGGACCTGACTGTATATATATATATACACACACAGGCATACCTCGGTTTATGAACGCCTCTGTTAACGTACTTTTCAGGTTACGAATGAAAATCCATTGAAAATAATGCCTCGGTTTACAAATTTTTTTGCACTACAAATGGATTGATTGGTTTTCAATGCATTTATGATTTTTCTTAAATCATGTCCCTGTACAGTATTTATGTCTTTAAAGTGTACTTTTTTATAAAGAGTTTTGAACAAAAAAAACTTTTTTTTTACTGTTTGCCGACCTCCGGAACGGATAATTTGTTTTCAATGCATTTACAATTTTTTTTAATCATGTCCCTGTACAGTATTTATGTCTTTAAAGTGCACTGTATAAACAGTTTTGAACAGATAAAACTTTTTTTGACTTTTTTCTTATGGATTAATTAATTTTTTCTTACGGATTAATTAATTTTCTAACGGATTAATTGGTTTTCAATGCAATTACGAATTAATTTTTAATCATGTCCCTGTACAGTATTTATGCCTTTAAAGTGCACTTTATAAAGAGTTTTGAACAGAAAATACTTTTTTTTTTTGCTGACCTCCGGAACGGATTAATTGGTTTTCAATGCATTTACAATTTGTTTTAATCATGTCCCTGTACAGTATTTATGCCTTTAAAGTGCACTTTTTTATAAAGAGTTTTGAACAGATAAAACGCTTTTTGATTTTTTTCTGACCTCTGAAACAAATTAATTGGTTTTCAATGCATTTATGAATTAATTTTTAATCATGTCCCTGTACAGTATTTATGCCTTTAAATTACACTTTATAAAGAGTTTTGAACAGAAAATACTTTTTCTTTTTACTTTTTGCTGACCTCCGGAACAGATTAATTGGTTTTCAATGCATTTACGATTTGAATTTAACCATGTCCCTGTACAGTATTTCTGCCTTTAAAGTGAACATTATAAAGAGTTTTGAACAGATAAAAGACTTTTTTTAAACTTTTTTCTGACCTCCGGAACAGATTAAATGGTTTTCAATGCATTTACGATTTGTTTTTAATAATTTCCCTGTACAGTACTATGCCTTTAAAGTGCACTTTTTTATAAAGAGTTTTGAACAGATAATAGCTTTTTGATTTTTTTCTGACCTCTGGAATGAATTAATTGATTTTCAGTGCATTTACGATTTTTTTTAATCATCTCCCTGTACAGTATTTATACCTTAAAAGTGCACTTTATAAAGAGTTATGAACAGATAAAACTTTTTTTACATTTTTTTCTTATGGATTAATTAATTTTTTCTTACGGATTAATTAATTTTCTAACGGATTAATTTGTTTTCAATGCATTTACTAATTCATTTTTAATCATGTCCCTGTACAGTATTTATGCCTTTAAAGTGCACTTTATAAAGAGTTTTGAACAGGTAAAAGACTTTTTTTTTTTACTTTTTTCTGACCTCCGGAACGGTTTAATTGGTTTTCAATGCATTCCTATGGGAAACCGCATTTCAATTTACGAATTGTTTGCAATACGAAAAGTCCCGCAGAACGAATTAAATTAGTAAACCGAGGTACGCCTGTATATAAAACATTCATTATATTTATTTATATATATTTAATATATATTTATATTTAATATAGTAAATGTAATTAAATATAATGGTTGAACTGGATGGACTTTTGTCTTTTTTCAGCCAGACTAACTATGTAAATACATTTATTTGATAAATCATTGTAAATAATACGTATTATTTATAATAGATATAATCTGTGCTACCTAAAAAAAAAAACACAGGAACTTAATTAAGGCCAATGTCTGTGTAACTTGCGAGCCAGTCTGTATCCACCAAATATTAACCTCTCAAAACCAAGGGAATGGACACTGACCGTCCAAAATATATATAGGATCGCAAACACTCAACACAACACTACCTAGGTGTCCAAAAAGTCATAAATATATAATGTGTTGCGCTCCCAGTGACAATATCTTTGATGTATATATCTAATTAACCTTGCTATGCAAAATGATTTTCAGGTATTAAAAAATATGCAAAATCAAACTATGTGAGTGATTTAAAAAAAAAAAAATATAAACCACTATAGTGTATATAAATTAGATAATAATAACCGCAAAACCAATGAATAGTGCATAGTGAACTAAAATATATAACTGAAAATAATACACATCATGAATAGTGAAATACTCAAAAAAATATATATATACTGCCAAATAATTGTGATATAAATGTCCTTTAAATACAGTGACTTTGTGCTTGAATAAATCTTGATTTGGTGACTTTTTGTGAATCTGTGACTTTCTTTGAATCCTCAATTGGTAAAGATGTATGCTCACCTCCTTGTTAGCCTGCAATTAGGCTATACACACTTGTGGTTCACCTCCTATGGAACCTGCTTAGATGGAATTCCTCTTTTGTGAATGGTAAGAACGTGGATATGCGTTATCCTCAGATTGCCCATGTGCGTTTTTCCATATGTGGGAACAAATTGCCAGACATGGTGTTTTATCCTTATAAAAAGGTTTCTCCTTTATTGCTTGCCAACAGGTACACTCACATATGTGATATGCGGTCTAGGATGAATTGCTCAGCTCTAATGATCCGCCAGCCGTCCTGCCATGCACCCGCCGTCTGTCCGATACTCCAGCTCTCTCCGAGTGACACCGCAGCCCCACCCCTACGCGTTACGCCACTGGTCACGTGGCTTCATCAGGGGGTTGTGATATCACAACCCCCTGATGAAGCCACGTGACCAGTGGCGTAACGCGTAGGGGTGGGGCTGCGGTGTCACTCGGAGAGAGCTGGAGTATCGGACAGACGGCGGGTGCATGGCAGGACGGCTGGCGGATCATTAGAGCTGAGCAATTCATCCTAGACCGCATATCACATATGTGAGTGTACCTGTTGGCAAGCAATAAAGGAGAAACCTTTTTATAAGGATAAAACACCATGTCTGGCAATTTGTTCCCACATATGGAAAAACGCACATGGGCAATCTGAGGATAACGCATATCCACGTTCTTACCATTCACAAAAGAGGAATTCCATCTAAGCAGGTTCCATAGGAGGTGAACCACAAGTGTGTATAGCCTAATTGCAGGCTAACAAGGAGGTGAGCATACATCTTTACCAATTGAGGATTCAAAGAAAGTCACAGATTCACAAAAAGTCACCAAATCAAGATTTATTCAAGCACAAAGTCACTGTATTTAAAGGACATTTATATCACAATTATTTGGCAGTATATATATATTTTTTTGAGTATTTCACTATTCATGATGTGTATTATTTTCAGTTATATATTTTAGTTCACTATGCACTATTCATTGGTTTTGCGGTTATTATTATCTAATTTATATACACTATAGTGGTTTATATTTTTTTTTTTTTAAATCACTCACATAGTTTGATTTTGCATATTTTTTAATACCTGAAAATCATTTTGCATAGCAAGGTTAATTAGATATATACATCAAAGATATTGTCACTGGGAGCGCAACACATTATAACTTAATTAAGGCCATTTCTCTCTCTCTCCCTCTGGTGGTCCCCAGCCCCAGGTGTGCATGGAACCCCCACAGGGAGCAGGTAAAGGTTGAATCTTAGCGTGGCCCTCCAGCTTGTAGCGGGATTACAGAGTGACAGTGACTGAAAGCTTTTAACACGCTGACCACAGAGAGCCAAGGAGTTCGGTTACCTCTCCCCCCCGGGGGGGTCCCTTGTGATTGGCACCAAAAAAGAAAAAACCATCAGTCGAGGCCAGGGACGGACTGACAACTCATGGGGCCCCCCGGGCAATAGGGGATCATGGGGCCCCTGTGTCCTTGCCCAAACTCAAAAAAGCCTATGAAAAAGGTACCAGGGGCATCTCATGGGGCCCCCTACTGACCCCGGGCCCTCGGGCAGTGCCCACATTTCCAAGTGGTCAGTCCGCCCCTGGTCGAGGCTTTGTGTGTAAGTTCCTTGTAGAGGATATCATTTTGCTTGTGTGCTAGCCAGGGGTGGACTGACCATTTGGAAACTCGGGCACTGCCTGAGGGCCCGGGGTCAGTAGGGGGCCCCATGAGATGCCCCTGGTACCTTTTTCATACCCTTTTTTGAGTTTGGGCGAGGATACAGGGGCCCCATGATCCCCTATTGCCCGGGGGCCCCATGAGTTGTCAGTCCGCCCCTGGTGCTAGCCCAAGGACAGCTCATTTTCATCACTTAAAGCAAATATCCTCTAAATCTTTTTGTTGTGTTTTTTTCCTGAATCTCGGTGAGTTTTGTGTATTTATTACAGATCAGTGCAGTAATCCAGTGTCAGACTTTCTTCCTGTGATAGAGACCGCTCACTGCTCGTGTAGGGGGACTGGTCTGGTCTCCGCCCCCTCCTGTAGATTTCTATAGCAGATGGAGCCTGCTGGGACCCTCCCACTGCTCTGCACAGGCTCTGTACAGCCCAGTGATGATGTCATTGCTACCTTTACAAGGTGATATCTGGGTTAGTGAAAGTATTTGGTGCGCACAAAGTGGATTTATATCCTTTGTGGCTACTGAGGAGTAGATTTTAATTAATTTTGTGCCTGGAGTCAGATGACAAGGTGCCCAGGGTGAAGATGCCAAACGGTGCCACCCCCCACCACCAAAAAAATGTAAGAGCTTTATGTGGTTAGCAAAAATCCCCTTCTTGTCCCCCCCTCAAAAAAATGTGAGCACTAATCTTCACACTTACCCCTACGCATAAAATTTCCTTTGCAAGCCAAAATTCTCTCCAGACACAAATTCACCCGTTCCAGTAAAAATCCCCCTTCCAGCTTAAATCCTCTCCTTCCCCAAATACCTCCCCCCGTACAAATCCTCAACCCTCAAATTTCCCCTCTGAGCATAAATCCCTTTCTTCCTTCCAAACCCCCCTCTTCCAGCATAAATCCCCCAAATCCCCCCTTCTAGCACAAATCCTCTCCCAAATCCCCCCCAGCACAAATACTGTACCCCTCAAATTTCCCCTCTGAGCATAAATCCCTTCATCCCCTCCAAATCCCCCTCTAACAGCATAAATCCCCCCAAATCCCCCCTTCTAGCACAAATCCTCTCCCAAATCCCCCCCCCCCAGCACAAATACTCTACCCCTCAAATTTCCCCTCTGAGCATAAATCTCTTCATCCCCTCCAAATCCCCCTCTCTCAGCATAAATCCCCCCAACCCCCCCCCCAGCACAAATCTCCCAAATCCCCCCTCCCAGCACAAATGATCTACCCCTCAAATTTACTCTGTGAGTATAAACCCCCCCCCCTCCAAATCCCCTTCTCACAGTATAAGTCAACTCCACATCCTCTCTCCTAGCACAAATCCCCCCAAACATCCCTACTAGTATAAATCCTCCCCTAGCCCAAATTTCCCTTCCTAACACAACCCCACCCTCCCAGTACAAATCCTCTACCCCTCAAGTTTCCCCTCCGAGCACAAACCCCCCCTTCAAATATCCCTCTCACAGCACAACCCCCCTCAATCCCCCCTCCAAGCAGAACCACCCCCCCAGCACAAATCCTCTACCACTCAGAATTCCCCTCTGAGCATAAATCCTCCCCTGCCCCTCCAAATTCCCCTCTCGCAGCACAAATCCCTCCGCATCCCCCTTCTAGCACCTAGCACAACCCCCCCCCCCTAAATTTTCCCCCCATCACAAATCCTCTACCCCTCAAATTTACCCTCTGAGCATTAATCCTCTTTCCCTCCAAATCCCCTCTCACAGCACAAATACCCCCCCGAATCCCCTTTCCTAACACAAATCCCCCTAAACATCCCTACTAGTATAAATCCTCCCTTTGCCCAAATTTCCCTTCCTAACACAAATCCACCCTCCAAGTGCAACCCCCCTCCAGGCAGAACTCCCCCCCCCCCAGCACAAATCCTGTACCACTCAAAATTCCCCTCTGAGCATAAATCCTCCCTTACCCCTCCAAATCCCCCTTTCCTAGCACAAATCCACCCTCCAAGTACAAATCATCTACCCCTCAAGTTTCCCCTCTGAGCATACACCCCCCCTTCCCCCTCCAAATATCCCTCTCACAGCACAACCCCCCTTCAGGCAGAACCCCCCCAGCACAAATACTGTACCACTCAAAATTCCCCTCTGAGCATAAATCCTCCCCTACCCCTCCAAATCCCCCTTTCCTAGCACAAATCCCCCCAATTATCAGTACCAGCATAAATCCTCCTCTTGCCCAAATTTCCCTTCCTAACACAAATCCACCTTCCTAGTACAAATCCCTCCTCCAAATCCCCCCCCCTTTAGCACAATCCCCCAAATCCCCACTGCACCCCTGATGGCTGCTCCTCCTGCCCACTTCTTTTCCTGGGTCCTGCCTGGAGTTCAGCTTTAAATCTGAACTCCAAAAACGCCAATTGACCCAGAGTATACATTGAAATCTCATGAAGAAATGCCAGGTCACCAATTGTGTGTGGCAGGGCTGCATAAATCTCAGGACTGGATGGATGGAAATGCTCATCCTTAGGCAGGTAAAACATCTCCAACAGCTGCGTGTTTAGCAATTTGCCTGGAGTTTGTTTAGGGCTCATTCACACGTGCAACAAGGACTTCTCTTCTAAAAAGAGACCCATGCTTGGATTGCTGTTCAGGCAGTGAAGAGGTATTAAGTTGCCTCCTTTCTGCCTACTTTACCCACTTGGACCTCACACTAGCACACGGTTGGGGGCAGGGGTGGACTGAGAACTTATGGGGCCCCCGGGCAATAGGGGATCATGGGGCCCCTGTGTCCTTGCCCAAACTCAAAAAAGCCTATGAAAAAGGTACCAGGGGCATCTCATGGGGCCCCCTACTGACCCCGGGCCCTCAATAGGGGATCATGGGGCCCCTGTGTCCTTGCCCAAACTCAAAAAAGCCTATGAAAAAGGTACCAGGGGCATCTCATGGGGCCCCCTACTGACCCCGGGCCCTCAATAGGGGATCATGGGGCCCCTGTGTCCTTGCCCAAACTCAAAAAAGCCTATGAAAAAGGTACCAGGGGCATCTCATGGGGCCCCCTACTGACCCCGGGCCCTCAAGCAGTGCCCGAGTTTCCAAATGGTCACTCCACCCCTGGTTGGGGCATGCTCGCAGAACAGCCCCAATCACTTGAATGGAATGGCAGGTGATACTGCCCACCAAAAGTGACGGGGGGCCATGAAGCAAAGCAGTTTAGCCAGAGAATGTGTACGCATAAAGAGGATAGTGGTTGGAGGGTGGTAAAACCACGGCTCATTCATAGGGTTTTATTGCACCTCCCACCCTCACATGTGAGTGAGCCCTAAAGGGAAAAGACCAGACGCTAGCAGATCTTGGTTCAAAATTTAAGAAAGTTAATTCGATTTTCTAACGGTTAGTGGGGTGGACATTCGTTTTTAATTGCAGTGATGAAAATATTTGAAGGGGCAGGACAGAAATTTTTTCTCAAGCAGATTTCTAACAGTGAATGTGGCTTACGTTCAGGACTCCAAAATCGAATGTTAAAAGCAAATGTTACTTTTGAAACAACATTCGTCATGTTTTTTTCCAGACTTTTCCAGAGCTTCCCCCATCCTCTGGAACTCTCTACCCCTATTTATCAGACTATCGCCTACTCATCTCACTTTTAGGCGATCTCTGAAAACCTCTCTCTTCAGGGAAGCCTATCCTGCCCTCAGCTAATAATGGAATCTTCTACTCTTCCAACCAGTCCATCCCCCACAGTTACTACCTTTTGTATCACTAGCCCCTCCCTCCTAGATTGTAAGCTCCAAGGATCAGGGCCCTCCTATCCCTCTTGTATTGAACTGTATTGTTGCTGTATTGTCTCCTGCAGGGGCGGACTGACCATTTGAGCACTCGGGCACTGCCCGAGGGCCCGGGCTCAGTAGGGGGCCTCATGAGATGCTCCTGATACCTTTCATTGACTTTTTAATATGCTTTTCTGGGTTTGGGTAAGGACACAGGGGCCCCATGATCCCCTAATGCCCGGGGACCCCATGAGTTGTCAGTCCGCCCCTGGTCTCCTGTTATATTGTAAAGCGCTGAGCAAACTGTTGGCGCTATATAAATCCTGTATAATAATAATAATGTCATCGAATGTACTGAGAATGTTCATATGAACGTTCGATCAAAAATCTACTAGTGTAAGGCTCACAACTAGCCATTTTTTGGACACATTGATGCTCATAATAAAGGCTGCCAAGCCAGCAAAACAAGAAGCGGAGTCTGTGTAGCGAGCGTGTAGGTTGTAAAACGGGAAGGGGGGGGTTGGGGCGTACACGACTGATTCATGGCGTTCAGGGAGATATCACTTTACGGGGCTTTTAACTGTTCTGTGTTGTTTGTACATCTACATGTCTGTGTGTTGAGAGATTGATCTCTGGAATAACAGAGGGTGCAGAGATTTCACATTAGATGAGATTAACTCCGAGGAACCACACTGAAAAAAGAAAAACAGGCTTGAGACGATTAAATAAGGCCTCCCATGGCTGCCCGTCAAGTGCAGCAAGTCATGGGACCCAATCGGAAACTGCCTCTTTATCTCTCAGACTGCGTCTGATTCTGTTTGAAATCGAAATCAAACTTTGAATAATCGATTTAAATCTGCATAGAGTGAACCTGTGCCCAGATTATGCTCACTAAAGTATTTACTTTAAAAGCAGCTCTCAGTCACCTTTGCGTCTATAAGCATTGTGGAGAAATTCATTTTTCAATTTCACAGCACAGGTATTGCATTTTTCTATGAGAGCAGATCTTCCCAGTTCTGTCTCTTGCTACAGGCGCTGTGAAACCACCCAAAGCAGTCCCACTCCTCCTACAACAATATTCAAAGCTTTAATAAATAAAATATTGAGAGGCAAGAGTGAGACCCCCTTTTAAGTAACTTTGGGACCTGGGACCCCAAGTTTACAGACCTCCCTGGTTGGGTCCTTGAGGAATATATGAAGTCAGTAGACTGATTCTGCTCACCAACTTGGTTTGTGGAACTGAGAACCCAAGTCTACCAACCCAACCCAAGACCTCCCTTACTGGGTCCCTGAGGGATATATATGCAGTGAGTGAAGTGATTCACCTCAACAACTCAACCGGAGGAACTGGCAACCCAAGTCTATAGACCTGCCTGGTTGAGACCTGAGGGATATATGAAGTCGGTGAAGTGATTCATCTCACCAGCTAGGTTGGTGGAACTGGGAACCCAAATCTATAGACCTCCCTTATGGGGTCCCTGAGGGATATATATGCAGTCAGTGAAGTGATTCAGCTCAACAACTCAGCAGGTGGAACTGGCAACCCAAGTCTATAGACCTGCCTGGTTGAGTACCTGAGGGATATATGAAGTTGGTGAAGTGATTCATCTCACCAGCTAGGTTGGTGGAACTGGGAACCAAAATCTATAGACCTCCCTTATGGGATCCCTGTGGGATATATATGCAGTCAGTGAAGTGATTCAGCTCAACAACTCAGCCGTTGGAACTGGAAACCCAAGTCTATAGACCTGCCTGGTTGAGTACCTGAGGGATATATGAAGTCAGTGAAGTGATTCATCTCACCAGCTAGGTTGGTGGAACTGGGAACCCAAATCTATAGACCTCCTTAATGGGGTCCCTGAGGGATATATGAAGTCAGTGAAGTGAGAATCTTGGCAGCCTGCCAGTCCTCCAATGTAAACACATAGCAGGTGTGTCTAACCTGTTAGAAACCAACTTTAGAGTCTTTTTTTTTTTGAGGACCATTGAGAATGAATAGCTTCACATTAAAGGCAGCTAGAGAGGCCAAGGATGGTTTGCGGTAAAGCTGTGTTATGGTACTCTCACAATCCTATCCGGGACTTCCAACTGTATTCATGGAATCCCTGCCAGAACTTCCAGTGGTACTCGTAGAATCCCTGCCAGGACTTCCAGTGCTACTCCTAGAAACCTTGCCAGGACTTCCAATGGAATTCGTAGGATGCCTGCCAGGACTTCCAGTTGCATTCATAGAGTCATAGAATCCCTGCCAGTACTTCCAATGGTATTTGTAGAACCCCTGCCAGGATTTCCACTGCTATTTGTAGAATCCCTGCAAGCACTTCCAATGGTATTTGTAGAATCTCTGCCAGGATATCCACTGCTATTTGTAGAATCCCTGCCAGTACTTCCAATGGTATTTGTAGGTTGGCTCTGAGGAAGAGGCAAGTCCTCGAAACGCGTTAGCCTGTTGGAAGTTCAGGGTTCCCATTGTGGATAGACACATAGGGGTTTATTTACTAAAGCTGGAGAGTCCAAAATCAGACTCCCTTCTGCATAGAAACCAATCAGCTTCTAACCTCAGCTTGTTCAATGAAGCTTTGGCAATGAAACCTGGAAGCTGATTGGTTTCTATGCAGAAGGGAGTCTGATTTTGGACTCTCCAGCTTTAGTAAATAAACCCCATAGTGTGGATTGGACAGAGCTGTTCTTTAATGATGTGCCTTTGACATTATTGTCGTTTGTGAGTACAATACCTACTTTTATTGCATTAATACGTGTTTTTTAAGGTAATGCACTAGGCCGATGCACCCTCTGTTTGTTTTCTTTTTATCCCGTACATTTGGACTTCCCCAGTCCTCTGAGGGCAGCAAGGAGTGCACATTCCGGGACATCCGCGATATAGTCATAACCTTTATTGAGTCCATCCCCAAGCGCAGGACTACTTGGGTCTGCGGTATTTGTAGAATCCCTGTCAGGACTTCCATTGGTACTGGTAGAGTCCCTGTCAAGGCTTCCAGTGGTACTCCTAGAAACTCTGCCAGGACTTCCAATAGTATTTGTGGAATCCCTGCCAGAAATTCCAGTGGTGCTCATAGAATCACTGCCAGGACATCCAATGTTACTCGCAGAATCCCCGCCAGGACTTCCAGTGTTACTCAAAAAATCCATGCAAGGACTTCCTGAGTTCCGAGAAATGACTCTGGGCATGTCCTCTGATTGAAGGGTATTTAAAGTCCTGCCATTGAGGGTTCTGGTGCTGTGTCTTACATCTAGATACCTGAGAGCTATAATACTTGTCTGCCAGTTGCCTGTTTTTTGCCGACCCAGATTGACTAATCTCTTGCTTGATGCCTGCCTAGACCTCTGCTTAGATCGGACAACTCTCTTCCTTGCTACCTTCTTAGACCTCTGCTCAGACCTACAGTATCTATGCTCTTACTTGCTGCCTGCCTTGAACTCTGCTCAGACTCCCTCACCTACCTTGACCCCTGTCTGGACCTGTCTACTCTTTTATCTGCATCACTGTGGACAATTTATGCACCATAGCCTCTCCATTCCGGTCACCCCCTTGGTGGAGCAATCCAGAGAAGGAAGACCTGGTGTCAGTTGGCAGCAAAGTAAACTGGGATCACTAGCTTTCCCAGTACATCTCCACCATCAGGAGCTCTGGTGAAGACCTGGTTTCTGTGCCTCGAGTGAGCCAGTTTCACCTGCTAGAGGGCACCATTACAAGCTCTTTTGGAGCTTATTTAGAATACGTAAAAAGTTTATTGTCTGGGCACAGGTGAAATTGATCGTCAATTGATTGTTCTTGTGCAGACATCATCCTTCATGGAGTGTGTCTGGGGGGATTTGTGAGCATTCAGCTAAAAGAACATTTGTAAGGTCAGGCACTGATGTTGGATGAGAGCACAACATCAGTACTTGGCTTGCAACCAACGTGCCAATTTAATCCTAAAGGTGTCCGGTAGGGTTGAGGTCAAGGCTCTGAGTAAGACTCTTGAGTTCCTCCACACCAAACTCATCAAACCATGTCTTTATGGAGGTGGCTTTGTACACAGGGGCACAGTCATGGTGGAACAGAAAATGGTCTTCACCAAACTGTTACCATAGGTTTGGAAAGAACAGGAATTTACAATTGAAAATGAACGCCTAGGTTGATTTCACCTGGGAGTAGACCAACGGTGCTCCAAAGCTCACAGTGTCTTCCTGACATTTTAAACAGCATGAGATTATAAGGTGAAGATCTGGCAACTCGTTCTCCCAAGGAAAAAAACTTTGATGGCTCTGAATAAGGTTTTTTTACCGAAACGCATAAGCTGCTGTAACCTACTCTTTAATAATAAAGTTCTTTTATCAGAACAAGTTGCCAACTCTTCATCTTATACTCTAATGATATACAATATCTTTGTATGCTGTGGTATTAACAGTGCTCTCCACTTGAACTGTAGTGTGAAGTGCTTCAGACTAGCCAGAGAAACCTTTTTTCATGGCTCGTGGCCCACTTTTATTTAAAGGAAAAGTTAAAAAGTAACTTCACAGCTCTACCCTTGCATGGGGTCTTCAGACACAAAACATAAATTTTTGCCAACCTCCTGGTAATCTTTGTATTCCCGGAGGCTGTCTCTGCACAAACTCACCACTTAGTCTCAGCCCACCTGGACTGCACAGGCTAGGCCTAATGACACCCCATTTCTGAACACCTCAAAGGTGATGGTCTGGTCCGATCTGGACACCTCTTCGTGAGGTCAGGGTGGTCACCCTCCTAGTATTTCTCCACACATGTACACTGCTCCTGTGGCAGCTTGTCTCCAAGGAAAAGGAGCCTCAAATCCCAGCCAGCCCTTTGATTAAGAAGACCAGGGGCGGACTGACCATTTGGAAACTTGGGCACTGCCCGAGGGCCCGGGGTCAGTAAGGGGCCCCATGAGATGCCCCGGTACCTTTTTCATAGGCTTTTTTGAGTTTGGGCAAGAACACAGGGGCCCATGATCCCCTATTGCCCGGGGGCCCCATGAGTTGTCAGTCCGCCCCTGAAGAAGACTTTGCACATTCAGGCTGCTGGTCTCCTGTAAGCTGTGGAGACAGGGTTAGAGGCTCCACCCCCGCACCCCCAAAGATACTTCGAAGCCTCTACACTCCAGAACCCAATCCAGGGGTTACCAATCTCAGAGAAAACTGTAAAACCAGTTTTCACTGCTTAGAACAGACATTATGGAGCCCCTCAACCTGATTCAGTGGGTACCCTGTGTGACATATATTCCAATAGCTACCATGGCAGGGAACAGCACTGTCACAATACGCACTTTGCTTAGTATGTAAGAGGGCACTTTCTCCAGCATGGTGGTTGGGTGGCGGGCATGACTGTCGATTTTCCGCTATCTACTATGTTTTAGCATTAAAACTAGTGCCTGGAGGAGCCAGACAGACTTTAAAAATGAAGATTTAGGACTGAAAAAAATATATAACAATATTTAATACAGTATAATCTAATGCACAAACGGTTGGCGCTATATAAATCCTGTATAATACAATAATAATAATAATACAATATAATCAGGTCCTGGACATGGAACATGTCACTCTAATATCATTATTTTTTAACTAATATATTAATAGTATCAGTATTAATTCCATTAAATTAATTAACACAGTCAACCACCCCCTCCTCCTTAATATACTACACTCCCTTGGCATCAGAGACTCCGCTCTCTCCTGGCTCTCCTCCTATCTATCCCAACACTCCTTCAGCGTTACCTATAATGCTACCACCTCCCCCTCTCTGTTGGGGTCCACCAAGGCTCTTTCCTCGGGCCCCTTCTCTTCTCCATCTACACCTCCTCCCTCGGCAAACTGATACATTCCCATGGCTTCAACTATCACCTCTACGCTGATGACACGCAAATTTACCTCTCTACCCCTCACCTCTCCCCTTCAGTCTCCACCCGTATCACCCACCTCCTAAACGACATATCGGACTGGATGTCGCTCCATTTCCTCAAATTGAACCTTTCCAAAACCAAGCTCCTGATTTGCCCCCCAGCCCGCGCCCCCCCCCCATCCTCTCCATCATGTCCAACAACACCACCATCAGTCCCACCCCGCAAGCCAATGTCCTAGGTGTCACTCTAGACTCAGACCTGTCCTTCTAACCCCATGTCCAATCGTTGGCAAACTCATGCAGGCTCCACCTCCGCAACATCACCAAAATACATTTGTTCCTCGCCCCAGACAGTACTAAACAACTCGTTCACTCCCTTATTATCTCACGTCTGGACTACTGCAACTCCCTCCTCACCGGCCTACCTCATCGTAGACTATCCCCACTTCAGTCAATCCTGAACTCAGCGGCCAGACTCATCCACCTTACCAACCACTCTGTATCCGCCACCCCCCTCTGTCATTCCCTCCACTGGCTCTCGATTGCCCAACGCATTAAATTCAAACTACTAATACTGACATACAAAGCCATTCACAACGCCGCCCCAAACTACCTCACCGACCTGATACCCAAATACCACCCAACCCGTACTCTTCGCTCCTCACAAGACCTCCTACTTTCTAGCTCCCTGGTCTCCACCTCCCACGCCTGACTGCAGGACTTCTCCACAACTTCCCCCATCTTCTGGAACTCACTACCCCAATCCATCAGACTGTCACCTACCCTCCTCACCTTTAGGCGCACCCTGAAAACCCATCTCTTCAGGGAAGCCTACCCCGCCCTCACCTAACAGCCGATCTCCTCCACTCCTCCTACCACTCCATCCCCCACAGCCACTTCCTCCTGTACCACTTTGCCCTCCCTTCTAGATTGTAAGCTCCAAGGAGCAGGGCCCTCGAACCCCTCGTGTATTGTATTGTTACTGTCTTGTCTCATGTACTGTTCCCCACTATAATGTAAAGCGCTGAGCAAACCTTTTGGCGCTCAATAAATACTGTATAATAATAATAATAATAATATCAGTTTTATGATTTTATCTTATTTTTAATCCATTTGTTTTATTTTATGCATTATATTTATAATTTATGTATTATATTTGTCATGTTCATTCTATGTCTAATGGACCCTGAGTATGATAATCAGATTATTTACCATGGACCAGTTTTTTTATATATAAAGTGATGGACACTAGGAATTTTGAGCCTATTTTTGCTTTTTATGCATTTTTTGTATATTTTTTAACACAAAATACTGTATGTATACTATGGACTTCAATTTAGTACATTTTTATGTATTTATTTTTCCTCTGTATTTATTTCCTAGCTCTACTGAGTGTGTGTGTGTGTGTGTAGGGGGGGGGAGGTGTTTTGAGCCCCCAAAACGTGTTGGATGTTTCTTGTGACTATGTAATGAATCATTGAAGCTACTCAGACTTTTTCGCCATTTTGGCATTTCTGTTGTGTTTTTACATTGTTGGCTATTTATTGCTGTCTAAGTTCCTGTTGTACATTTGACCTCAATTCCTATCTTCTGATAACGTAGGAAGCGAGGGGAAATCTCCCCAACAAGACCTTTTTTGGTGTCTACTAAAAAAAAAAAATCTCTTTGGAAAAATTTCCTCTCGCTACCTGGTGTCAAAAAAAAAAGGAAAAGAAGACTTTATCCAAAAGTAAGAAGAAAAAATGTCTTGACTGGTGTTACATTTTAATCGTTTTAAACAAATCTTAGCATCCACACATTGGCGGATATTTATTTAAACCATCGTCAGCCATGGCTTTTCTGTGTGAAGGGTCTATAGATAAAGTAAAGTAGACAGTTGCAGTTTTCACCCTTCTGGGCCACAGCCCCGCCGGAGGAGAGTATTGATTTCCTCCACACAGGTCACATCTCTCCAACACTTGGCTTACTATTTAATGGATGTCCCTAGGGGCAGAGCTCACTAATGATCTGCTATTGTGAACGCCCATTCTCCTCGTTTTACTGTCCATTACCAAGGCTCGTACACGCACCTCTCTGTTGATGGAAGCGAGGTGCGGCCGACCGTCCCCGAGGCTGTTAACGTGCAGCTGTCACATAGAATTTGATAAGTGGCCGTGTAATTACACATAAAAAATATATAATGTCCATCAATCCCAGCTTTGGATCATAAATAGGCCAACAGTTCAGGTTGATGAGTGATGAGGGAGGACACACGGAAACAAGAGGGAGGACACAAGCTCAAGAAGAAAACAATGGGACAGTATTAACCAAAGCCAACCATTGTATCAGTCATAAAATAAAAATTGTGATTATACAACGGCATAACATTTATGGCTGTGGACGTTTCTTGATGGTCAACTCAAAGGATCACCAATAACGTAACATTAAAATCGTGCCTTCATTGATCCTTTCGGTAAAAGGAACACGTGCCAATCAGGTACTTGGGATGGCCCATGGGAAACACGTGAGATGTATTTGTGTCACTGAGATTCTAAGGCTGAGTAGGATTTATGTTCCCTGGTTCCCCTCCAAGGCTAGCGGTCTTTGTCTTCCCAATTTTTTCCCTATCCCTCTTTATCCGCATGAGAACAGCACAGTTCTAATTATGTGAACCTATTATCTCACACAAAAGCCATATACTGTATCAGGGGCGGACTGACAACTCATGGGGTCCCCGGGCAATAGGGGATCATGGGATCCCTGTGTCCTTGCCCAAACTCAAAATAGCCTATGAAAAAGGTACCAGGGGCATCTAATGGGGCCCCCTACTGACCCCGGGCCGTCAGGCAGTGCCCAAGTTTCCAAATGGTCAGTCCGCCCCTGTACTGTATACATTACCTCTCTTCCCCAAACACCCTCAATAGCTGTATATACACTACTTCTCTCCTCGACCCACCCCCATTAGCCATATATACATACCACCTCTCTCCCTGACCTACCTTCAGTAGCCATAAATACACTACCTCCATCCCTCAACCAATCCCAGTAACCATACATACGACCTATCTCTCCAAACAAACCCACCCAATTAGCCATATATAGTCTACCTCTCTCCCCCACAAAACCCCAAAAGCCATGTATACCCTAGCTGTCCTCCTCACCAACCTGTCATATATATTCTACATCTCTCTCCTACCCACCTCAAACAGCTATATATAAATTTCCTCTCTCCCCTACCCACCCCAATCAGCCATATACACAATAGTTCTCTCCCCTACCCACCACCAACAGCCACATATACACTAGGTTTCTTCCTCATCCAGACCCCATAGCCATATATGCCCTAGCTCTCTCCCCTACCCACCTCCAACAGCCATGAACACCCTACCTCTCTCCCCCACCAAATCCTATCAGCCATATATACTCTACCTCTATCCCCCACCTATCCCAATAGCCATACACACACCTAACCTCTCCCCCCACCAGCTGCTACATTTACCCCACCTCTCTCCCCCACCAAACCCCAACAGCCATGAAAACTCTACCTCTTTTCCCCATCCTCACTCAAACAGCCCTGTATACTTTAGCTCTCTTCCTTATCCAACACCAACAGCCATATAAAGTCTACCTCTCTCCCCCACTCACCTCCAACAGCCATGTACACACTACCTCTCTCCCCCACTCACCTCCAACAGCCATGTACACCCTACCTTTCTCCCCCACTCACCTCCAATAGCCATGTATACCCTACCTTTCTCCCACACCCACCTTCAATAGCCATGTATACCCAAACTCTTCTCCCCATCCACCCCAGCAGCTTTATATATTCTTCTTCTTTCTTCTACCAACCCCAAACAGCCATATATACACCACCTCTCTCAGCCACCCAACCCCAACTTCCATATAATCCCTATCTCTCTCCCCCACCTATCCCCAAACAGAGATATATACACATAATCTCTTCCCCCCACCATGTATACCCTATCTCTACCCTCCTCCCACCCCCAATAGCCATTTATACCCTACCTCTCTCCCCATCAAACTCCAACAACCATGTATACCCTACCTCTCTCCTCCACCCACCTCCAACAACCACATATGTTCTACCTCTTTCCCCCACCCACCTCCAACTGCCATATATATCCTACCTCTCTCCCCCACCTATCGCCAAACAGAGATAGCTCTCTTCCCCACCCACCCCCAGGAGCTATATATTTTCTATCTCTCTCAACCAGCCACCCACCCCACCAGCCATATATACCTTACCTCTGTCCCCAACTACAGTAGATTTTTACCTTTCCCTTTTTCAGTAGCTATTGGCTTAACATTATTCTTCTGGAAGATGTACTGTAGGAGACATATTACGGTCAATGGCCCGTTGTTCACCTGCTGTAAGCCATTGTGAAATTGTTGTTAAGGTTATGACTCAACACAGAGCTTAACCCGGACCCCCACTGCACATGACAGCATATGGACCTGGCCGCTGTCACACAACGATACCTGGACGTCTTTGGCTCAGAAGGGCAAAGGAGGAGAATGTAGAGGATAAGGGTGGTCTACCTGCTATTCCTGCTCTGAAGTGAACCTGTTACCTTGCCCTGAATGAGCTCACACAAATCTGTTATAGTAGTTTTATGTTAAAGCTTTGGGTTTGAATACTCCATTGGGTGCTTTAAGGCCTATGGTGGAGAGCTTCCCCTGCTGCAATTCCCAGTTCTGTCTCTTGCTACAGGCACTGTGAAACCACTCAAAGCACTCTCACTCCTTCTACAACAATATTCAATGCTTAAAATAAATAAAATATTGAGAGGCAAGAGTGAGACCCCTTTTTCAGTAGCTTTGGCAGGTTGGTGGACCTGGGAACCCAAGTTTACAGACCTTCCTGGTTGGGTCACTGAGGGATATATGAAGTCAGTGGACTGATTCTGCTCAAAAACTCAGCCAGTGGAACTGGCAACCCAAGTCTATACACCTCCCTGGTTGAGTACCTGAGGGATATATGTGATTCATCTCACCAGCTAGGTTGGTGCAACTGGGAACCAAAATCTATAGACCTCCCTTACTGGGTCCCTGAGGGATATATATGCAGTCAGTGAAGTGATTCAGCTCAACAACTCAGCCGGAGGAACTGGCAGCCCAAGTCTATAGACCTGCCTGGTCGAGTACCTGAGCGACATATGAAATCAGTGAAGTGATTCATCTCACCAGCTAGGTTGGTGGAACTGGGAACTTAAATCTATAGACCTCCCTTACTGGGTTCCTGAGGGATATATGAAGTCAGTGAAGTGATTCAGTTCACCATCTTGGTTGGTAGAACTGGGAACTCAATTCTATAGACCTCATTGGTTGGGTACCTGAGGGATATATGTGATTCATCTCACCAGCTAGGTTGGTGCAACTGGGAACCAAAATCTATAGACCTCCCTTACTGGGTCCCTGAGGGATATATATGCAGTCAGTGAAGTGATTCAGCTCAACAACTCAGCCGGAGGAACTGGCAGCCCAAGTCTATAGACCTGCCTGGTCGAGTACCTGAGCGACATATGAAATCAGTGAAGTGATTCATCTCACCAGCTAGGTTGGTGGAACTGGGAACCCAGATCTATAGACCTCCCTTATTGGGTCCCTGAGGGATATATATGCAGTTAGTGAAGTGATTCAGCTCAACAACTCAGCCAGTGGAACTGGCAACCCAAGTCTTTAGACCTGCCTGATTATTGAGTACCTGAAGGACATATGAAGTCAGTGAAGTGATTCATCTTTCCAGCTAGGTTGGTGGAACTGGGAACTTAAATCTATAGACCTCCCTTACTGGGTTCCTGAGGGATATATGAAGTCAGTGAAGTGATTCAGTTCACCATCTTGGTTGGTAGAACTGGGAACTCAATTCTATAGACCTCATTGGTTGGGTACCTGAGGGATATATGTGATTCATCTCACCAGCTAGGTTGGTGCAACTGGGAACCCAAATTTATAGACCTCCCTTATGGGGTCCCTGAGGGATATATATGCAGTAAGTGAAGTGATTCAGCTCAACAATTCATCCGGTGGAACTGGCAACCCAAGTCTATAGACCTGCCTGGTCGAGTACCTGACGGACAGATGAAATCAGTGAAGTGATTCATCTCACCAGCTAGGTTGGTGGAACTGGGAACCCAAATCTATAGACCTCCCTTATTGGGTGCCTGAGGGATATATATGCAGTCAGTGAAGTGATTCAGCTCAACAACTCAGCCAGTGGAACTGGCAACCCAAGTCTTTAGACCTGCCTGATTATTGAGTACCTGAGGGACATATGAAGTCAGTGAAGTGATTCATCTCACCAGCTAGGTTGGTGGAACTGGGAACCCAAATCTATAGACCTCCCTTACTGGGTCCCTGAGGGATATATGAAGTCAGTGAAGTGATTCAGTTCACCATCTTCATTGGTAGAACTGGGAACTCAATTCTATAGACCTCATTGGTTGGGTACCTGAGGGATATATGAAGTTAGTGGGATGATTCAGCTCAACAACTCCCAACCAAAAACTCATACTTGGTTTGCATTGAATGATATTTTCTTCTCATAAAAGGCATGTTCCTCTGTGGCCTGCAGGCCAATGTCTCGACAGCCCTTGTATTCATTGACACCACATTACCCTGTCACCTGTCCCCTCTGTGCGATAAATGAAAAGGGCTCACTGTTAATCCACGTTAATAGCTCTGTCCCACGTTACTGTATTAATTATGGGTGGCGATCCTTTGTTTGATCTTTCACGAGCCTGCCGAGACAGAGACGCAAGGTCTTTAACCAATTACATTAGTCGGTCAGGAAAGCAGCATGGCTTCCATTAGTTGCTTGTTGCTCAGACAGATAACGCATCATTAAAGTACAGGTCATCGCAGATGATAATCGCACTTAATTTATATGTTGGGGGAGGGGGGGGGAGTAATGGATTTGAAAACCTCTTTAATCCCTTAGACCGTCATTGACTGAAAGGTTGATGATATCAAACAAGGCTGTAATACCAGGCTTAATAAAAAATGGCTAATTAATTACGTACGTGATTCTATCGCTGCCTTGAACGCAGATTAAATTTGATTGTGATCTCAGCTGCGTGATTACGATGAGAGGAACGGATCAGTTTTGTATCAGGATGAAATGGTCTCCTGATTGAAGTACAGACCACAGCAGATTCTGTTTGGTGGGATGTGAAGGACAATGGAAGTCTTGACCAAAAGCAGACAGGACCATCATTACATATTGATGATGATATACACAGGCTCCCGATGTCAGTATGGTATGGCCATGGCAATTTTATTATTTATATTTCCATAAATCAGAGCCAGGGGTGGACTGACCATTTGGAAACTCGGGCACTGCCCAAGGGCCCAGGGTCAGTATAGGGCCCCATGAGATGCCCCTGGTACCTTTTTCATAGGCTTTTTTGAGTTTGGGCAAGGACACAGGGGCCCTATGATCCCCTATTGCCTGGGGGCCCCATGAGTTGTCAGTCCGCCCCTGATCAGGGCTCAAAATTTCAAGTCCTGAGCTACTAGCCAGGCCTTAAGAGTTTCTAGCCACCAGTTGCCCCACACAACCCCTACCCTGCCCCTGCCAGTGACCCCTGTCCTTTGCCCTTCTATCAGTGACCCCTGTCCTCTGCTCTGCCAGCAGTGACCCCTGTCCTCTGCCCTGCCAGCAGTGACCCCTATCCTCTGCCCTTCCATCAGTGACCCCTGTCCTCTGCTCTGCCAGCAGTGACCCCTGTCCTCTGCCCTGCCAGCAGTGACCCCTGTCCTCTGCCCTGCCAGCAGTGACCCCTGTCCTCTGCCCTTCCATCAGTGACCCCTGTCCTCTGCTCTGCCAGCAGTGACCCCTGTCCTCTGCCCTGCCAGCAGTGATCCCTGTCCTTTGCCCTTCCATCAGTGACCCCTGTCCTCTGCCCTTCCATCAGTGGCCCCTGTCCAGGGAAGGTTAGTGTTAGGGTTACAGAGAAGGTTAGTGTTGTAGTTACAGGGAAGATTAGAGTTGGGGTTACAGGGAAGGTTAGTGGTGGGGTTACAGGGAGGATTAGTGTTGAGGTTACAAGGAAGGTTATTGTTGGGGTTACAGGGAGGATTAGTGTTGAGGTTACAAGGAAGGTTAGTGTTGAGGTTACAGGGAAGATTAGAGTTGGGGTTACAGGGAAGGTTAGTGTTGAGGCGACAGGAAGAGTTAGTGTTGGGGTTACAGGGAGGATTAGTGTTGGGGTTACAGGGAGGATTAGTGTTGGGGTTACAGGGAGGATTAGTGTTGGGGTTACAGGGAGGATTAGTGTTGAGGTTACGGGGATGGTTAGTGTTGGGGTTAAAGGGAGGATTAGTATTAGGGTTACAGGGAAGGTTGGTGTTGGGGTTACAGGGGGGTTGGTGTTGGGGTTACAGGGAGGATTAGTGTTGAGGTTACAGGGAGGATTAGTATTAGGGTTACAGGGATGGTTAGTGTTGGGGTTACAGGGATGGTTAGTGTTGGGGTTACAGGAATTATGTGTAATTTGTGGAGTAATATTATTATTATTTTTGTTCTATTCAAATTTCATCTCATAAAGCACAAAAAATTGGTAACCCAGGGCTGAAAACAAAATAGTCATTAAAGCTGAATGCAGTTCAATACAAGAGGGTTAGGAGGACCCTGATCCTTGGAACTTCCAATCTAAGAGGGAGGGGCTAGTGGTACAAAAGATAATAATTGTGGGGGATGAACTGATAGGAGAGATAGAAGATTCGGTTATTAGTGGAAGGCAGGATAGACTTCCCTGAAGAGATCAGTTTTCAGAGATCGCCTAAAAGTGAGCAGAGTAGGCGATAGTCTGATAAATTGGGGTAGAGAGTTCCAAAGGATGGGGGAGGCTCTGGAGAAGTCCTGGAGACAAGCATGGGAGGAGGAGACAAGGGAGCTAGAGAGCAGAAGGTCGTGGGAGGAGCAGAGAGTACGATTTGGGTGATATAATTTGGATCGGTGATGTAATTTGGGGCTGAGTTATAAATGGCTTTATATGTTATTGTTAATGTTTTGAGTTTAATCTGTTGGACAATGGGAAGCCAGTGGAGGAATTGGCAGAGAGGGATGGAGGACACTGAGTGGAGGCCAGTGGAGGGACTGGCAGAGAGGGATGGAGGACACTGAGTGGAGGCCAGTGGAGGGATTGGCAGAGAGGGACGGAGGACACTGAATGGGGGCCAGTGGAGGGATTGGTAGAGAAGGATGGAGGACACTGAGTGGAGGCCAGTGGAGGTATTGGCAGAGAGGGACGGAGGACACTGAGTGGAGGCCAGTGGAGGGATTGGCAGAGAGGGGTGGAGGACACTGAGTGGAGGCCAGTGGAGGGATTAGCAGAGAGGGGTGGAGGGCACTGAATGGAGGTCAGTGGAGGGATTGGCAGAGAGGGGTGGAGGACACTGAATGGAGGTCAGTGGAGGTATTGGCAGAGAGGGATGGAGGACACTGAATGGAGGTCAGTGGAGGGATTGGCAGAGAGGGGTGTAGGACACGGAGTGGAGGCCAGTGGAGGGATTGGCAGAGAGGGGTGGAGGACACTGAGTGGAGGCCAGTGGAGGGATTAGTAGAGAGGGGTGGTGGACACTGAGTGGAAGCCAGTGGAGGGATTGGTAGAGAGGGGTGGAGGACACTGAGTGGAGGTCAGTGGAGGGATTGGCAGAGAGGGATGGAGGACACTGAGTGGAGGCCAGTGGAGTGATTGGTAGAGAGGGGTGGCAGATATGGAACGGTTGGTAAGGTGGATGAGTCTGGCAGCAGCATTCATGATAGAGGGGATAGCTTGTGATTAGGTCGGAGGGTCAATGGTATTGAATGGAGCCCGGGTCCCAAGAATGGAGTGGAGGGTGAGCTGTCAGCTGTCGGTGAGGGACCCGGGCTCCATTCGATACCATTGGCCCTCCCATAGGCCAGTTTGAGGATATGTTCTCGACACTCTTAATTCTCCTACCTTTGTGAGTAGCTATCGGCTATAGCTTTTTAATAAACAATTTTAACTTACTGCACTTAGGTTGGCGCCGTCTTGTGTTTTCTCAATTTTAAATATATAATGTACTGTATAAGTTGGACCTAAAAGGGGGACTAAAAAAGGGCCAAATGTGGGATAACCATGAAGCTGTAGACATGTCGGCATAGACGAAAATATTATACAGGTGCATCTCGGTTTACGAACGCCTTGGTTAATGTAATTTTTGGTTTACGAATGAAAATCCATTGAACATAATGCCTCGGTTTACAATTTGTAATTTTTCGCAATACAAAGTGTTTGTCAGTGCCGATTTTTAAATGCAATCGCCAGCTTTTTTTCTTCTTCACTATAGCTCCCGGGATTAGCTGTCACTTTCCCCAGAGCTAAAGGAAACATTGTTTCTTTTAACTTGGGGAAATCAACTAAAAATAACTTTTTTTCTTTTAGCTCGGAGAAATAAACTAAAAGGAAACTTTGTTTCTTTTAGCTGGGAAAGCTAAAAGAAACAATGTTTCCTTTTAGTCTCTTAAAAGAAATAACGTTTCCTTTGTCTCCGGGGAAAGGGACAGCTGATTCTGTGAGCTATAGTGAAGAAAAAAAAAGTGGTAATTACATTTAAAACCCGGCACTGACACTCAGTGACAGCAATTTTTTTTTTAATCATGTCCCTGTACAGTATTTATGCCTTTAAAGTGCACTTTTTATAAAGAGTTTTGAACAGATAAAACGTTTTTAGATTTTTTTCTGACCTCCGGATTAATTGGTTTTCAATGCATTTATGATTGTTTTTTTCATCATGTCCCTGAACAGTATTTATGCCTTTAAAGAGTTTTGAACAGATAAAACTTTTTTTTACTTTTTTCTGACCTCTGGAACGGAATAATTGGTTTTCAATGCATTCCTATGGGAAACCACGTTTCAGTTTACAAATTTTTTTTAAATACGAAACGACCGGGAGAACGCAAGTAAACCGAGGTACACCTGTATCCTTTTTATTTCACTTCCAGTTTCCTGATATTTCCATTAACCCCTAATCAGTATTGCTCTGGAGGACATTAAGACCGTACGTCACCGAAACAATGATTTATACGTTGCGTTGGAGGAGAAATCTGGGCGCTTGCTCATACAGGACGGCTTATCTCTCCTGGAGCACAGACGCATGATATAGAGTTATGTGCGGTGAGCCGTGTCCATATATAATGTATTTATTCTGTAATAAAATCTTACAATGACTGCGGTCCTCTGGGTATTGGGCCCGGGGCAGGGGATTATGGGTAACGTGAAAATCTGGCGCGTCTCGAGTTACGGCGTACCCTGGGAATGTCAAGAGGCTAATCCCACCTAGAGCCGGGAGATGTGATCAGACGCGCAGAACATGTGTTGGACAAGGTTTACGGCGGAATATTCTATTTACACTTGGAAGCTGGGAAAACGCTGAGTAGAATCGACCAAGCGGCAGCCAAGTTTAATCACGGCTCCTAATCGAATCCCGGCACCATTAGCGGCTATTAGGGATAATCTACTTTGCGCTAAAAGGCTTTTGTCACAGGAAGGGCCTGTAACGCAGCACCAGTACCCTCGTGGAACGGGTTTTATTGTTATTGAATAGTTCGCTGTTTATTTTATAAGTACACAGCGAGCTCGTGTATTTTTACAGGTTGCCGAATTTTCAGAATGGGAGGTTAAGGCAAAACGGGCGCTAATTTGAGCAACCAGTGCACCAGTTAAAAGAAAAAAAGTTTTCTATGTGTCTTGGTCACATCATGGAGCGGTGAAGAAAAACGCAAATGCGCCGTATTTTACTGCAGCTCACTGAGCTGCAGAGCATTGCGCTTGTAGGCAGGTACAGGTAGTCTTCCCACCTGTAGATGGCGCTGTGACGATGCCACAGGAAAAGAGGAGTCATAAGTGAATTGTCCCCTTGTGGACCTTGTTAGTCCTCTCTGGGAAGGCAGATCTCTGACTGGATATCTAATTCCCATGACAGTTTGGGAGGCCATCTTAATGGAAGAGCCTTTAACCACTAGCCTACAGGGCACTTGTACCCCCTTCCAGTCCAGGCCAATTTCCAGCTTTCAGCACTGTCACACTTTGAATGACAATTGCGTGGTCATGCAACACTGCACCCATACGAAATTTTTATCATTTTTTGAGACAGAGCATTCTTTTGGTGGTATTTAATCACCACTGGGATTTTTATTTTTTCTTAAACAAACCAAAAACCACTGAAAATTTTGAAAAAAAAACGTTTTTTCTTAGTTTTTGTTATACAATTTTGTAAATAAGTGATTTTTCTCTTTCACTGATGTGCGCTAATGAGGCTGCAGTGATGGGCACTGATAGGCTGCACTGATAGGCTGCACTGATGGACAATGATATGCGACACTGTCTGGCACTGATAGGTGGCACTGATTGGCAGCACTGATAGGTGGCACTGATTGGCATTGATAGGTGGCACTGACTGGCACTGATGGGTGACATTGAAAGGCAGCTCAGATGGGCACTGATATGTGGGATTGATGTGCACTGGTATGCACTGATATGTGGCATTGATGTGGCACTGATGGGCACTGGCACGTGGCACTGATGAGCACTGACAGGTGGCACTTCTGGGGCCACACTGATCATTAGGGCACACTGATCATCAGTGCCCTGATGATCAGTGTACATGTCCCCTCCGAGGGATGCAGATTACCGGCTCTCCTCTCCTCTGTCAGCGTGACAGCTTGAGAGGAGAGAAATGCCGATAACCGGCATTTCCGTGTTTACATGTGATCAGCTGTGATTGGAATCAGCTGATCACATGACCGAGCCAACATCTTCGGTTCTTTCCGTGATCCACTCTGTGTCCGAGGGACACAGTGCACCGGCGATAACCGGCATTTCCGTGTTTACATGTGATCAGCTGTGATTGGAATCAGCTGATCACATGACCGAGCCAACATCTTCGGTTCTTTCCGTGATCCACTCTGTGTCCGAGGGACACAGTGCACCGGCGATCGCAGAGCTGCGCGCTCCCTGAGCCACACATGCGCAGTGAGAATGGTAGGACATCATATGACGTCCTATCAGAATGAGAGAACCAACTTGCGCCCGTCTTTGTACTATAGGGCGGGCGGAAGGTGGTTAAACAGGGGATTCCACATCATTTGGGCATGCTTTTAAGTGGCATGTTATGGAAAGGAAGTGTACAATCCAAACGCACACGTTCCTGCGTTAAAAAAAAAAAGGTACTGCATCAATCGTCGGCTGGAACCGAACAGAATCAGCAAGGGAGAATGTCACCAGCACCAGGATCCTTGGAAGGTTCTACGGTGTTCCTTACATTGGGACATGCTGGCTAGGGAAATGTTCCAGGCCAGTAGGGACAATGTAAGGAACACCATAGAACCTTCCAAGGATCCCCATCAGTGGACTAGTGCTGCCTGGTTGAACTGCATCTGGCCACCCCTCCAACAAAAACCATCCTCCGGTAATACACTGACCTTCCGAGAATCCCCATCAGTGGACTAGTGCTGCCTGGTTGAACTGCATCTGGCCACCCCTCCAACAAAAACCATCCTCAGGTAATACAGTGACCTTCCGAGAATCCCCATCAGTGGACTAGTGCTGCCTGGTTGAACTGCATCTGGCCACCCCTCCAACAAAAACCATCCTCAGGTAATAGAGTGACCTTCCGAGAATCCCCATCAGTGGACTAGTGCTGCCTGGTTGAACTGCATCCGGCCACCCCTCCAACAAAAACCATCCTCCGGTAATACAGTGCAGTACACTGTGCCATGCCTTTATTCATTGCGAGACTCCAAAACGTTGCTTTGCTGTAACTATGTGATCGCTCATGAAAACCTTTGGACCAATATTGGTGATCCTCGGTGTGCTGGTGACATTCTCCCAAGTTATGAAAAGGACCATGCTGGCTAGGTAAAGGTTCCTGGCCAGTAGGGACAATGTAAGGAACACCGTAGAACCTTCCGAGGATCCCCATCAGTGGACTAGTGCTGCCTGGTTGAACTGCATCCGGCCACCCCTCCAACAAAAGCCATCCTCTGGAAATACAGTGCACAACACTGTGCCATGCCTTTATTCATTGCGAGACTCCAAAATGTTGCCTTGCTGTAACTATGTGATCATTAATGAAAACTTTTGGACCCACATTGGTGATCACTGGTGTGCTGGTGACATTCTCCCATGTTATGGAAAGGAACATGCTGGTGAGAGAAAGGTTCCTGGCCAGTAGGAACAACATAAGGAACACCGTAGAACCTTCCAAGGATCCCCATCAGTGGATTAGTGCTGCCGGGTTGAACTGCATCCGGCCACCCCTCCAACAAAAACCATCCTCCGGTAATACAGTGACCTTCCGAGAATCCCCATCAGTGGACTAGTGCTGCCTGGTTGAACTGCATCCGGCCACCCTCCAACAAAAACCATCCTCCGGAAATACAGTGTACTACACTGTGCCATGCCTTTATTTATTGTGAGACTCCAAAACGTTGCCTTGCTGTAACTATGTGATCATTCATGAAAACGTTTGGACCCATATTGGTGATCCTTGGTGTGCTGGTGACATTCTTCCATGTTACGGAAAGGAACATGCTGACTAGGGAAAGGTTCCTGACCAGTAGGAACAATGTAAGGAACACCGTAGAACCTTCCAAGGATCCCCATCAGTGGACTACAGCTGCCTGGTTGAACTGCATCCGGCCACCCCTCCAACAAGAACCATCCTCCGGTAATACAGTGACCTTCCAAGAATCCCCAACAGTGTACTAGTGCTGCCTGGTTGAACTGCATCTGGCCACCCCTCCAACAAAAACCAACCTCAGATAATGCAATGCACTACACTGTGCCATGCCTTTATTCATTGCGAGACTCTGAAACGTTGCCTTGCTGTAACTATGTGATCATTCATGAAAACTTTTGGACCCATATTGGTGATCCTCAGTGTGCTGGTGACATTTTCCCAAGTTATGGAAAGGAACATGCTGGCTAGGGAAAGGATCCCCATCAGTGCTGCCGGATTGAACTGCATCCGGCCACCCCTCCAACAAAAGCCATCCTCCGGAAATACAGTGCACTACACTGTGCCATGCCTTTATTCATTGTGAGACTCCAAAACATTGCCTTGCTATAACTATGTGATCGTTCATTAAAACTTTTGGACCCATACTGGAGATCCTCGGTGTGCTGGTGACATTTTCCCAAGTTATGGAAAGGACCATGCTGGCTAGGGAAAGGGTCCTGGCCAGTAGGGACAACGTAAGCAACACAATAGAACCTTCCAAGGATCCCCATCAGTGGAGTAGTGCTGCTGGGTTGAACTGCATCCGGCCACCCCTCCAACAAAAACCATCCTCTGGTAATACACTGACCTTCCGAGAATCCCCATCAGTGGACTACAGCTGCCTGGTTGAACTACATCCGGCCACCCCTCCAACAAAAACCATCCTCCGGTAATACACTGACCTTCCAAGAATCCCCATCAGTGGACTAGTGCTGCCTGGTTGAACTGCATCCGGCCACCCCTCCAACAAAAACCATCCTCCGGTAATACAGTGACCTTCCGAGAATCCCCATCAGTGGACCAGTGCTGCCTGGCTGATCTGCATCCGGCCACCCCTCCAACAAAAACCATCCTCCGGTAGTACAGTGCACTACACTGTGCCATGCCTTTATTCTTTGTTTCAACATCAACCAATTTACTAAACGTTACTTTGAGAAACCTAAGCGTGTGCATGATCCCTCCTGGGTGGGGACTTGACATAGGCCCCTCCTACACAATGCAGTGTGGGGACTTGAATGGATTGTAACTTTGCACACTCTCAATAAAGTTAAAGGGTTAGTTCACCTTGCAACATAGGAATATTCTATGGATACGTTCAATGTTTTGATGCCCTAAGTGAATTTTAGAGCATATAGTAGCATGTTTTTGGAAAACCACCACCGTGTCCCATCATAGACATTCCTCTGGGATTTATAGATTCTCCAGGGCTTTGCTGAAGCCATCTCTACATTATAGAGAAGTGGAGCACATAATGGTGCTCTAAGCTATGGATGATGCCACAACACAACCTCATATTACGTTTGATGGATTTATGACCATTTAAGTCATTTTGAAAATGTAATTCGGAGGGTGACAGCGTTTCACCAGATGGGCAGACCTTCGCCATGGACTGGGTCATGTTTTCTGGCCTAATGGACAGCCAGGGAGCAGTAAATCAGTAGAAGAGCAGATTTCTTTGTAATGAGATCATAAGACAGGAGACCCTTGTAATGATATTGATGGATAAAACTAGTTATGTACGTACATTGAGGGCAGCGTTCTGCAATACGTTGTCAAGGCACTTCTCAGTCAAGATTGACTTGCATATGCTACATCAAAGAACTAATTCTAGCCATGCCATTAGCAATTTTTCAGCAAATGCAACAAATTTCTGATAAAGTTGGATTATAAAAACAGTCAAAAGGACCAACATAACCTAATGCCAACTCCAGCCTTTCCTTCAGTCTTGCACAGTTGTACAGGCTCCTCTCCTGGACTGAAATTCCTTACTCTGATTTCACTGCACACTGTGACCTTCTCCAAAAAAACCTTTATTTCACGCAACAGGTAGTCAAAAGAAAAATGCAATGTGTTTCGGGGGCTCAGTACTTCTCCTTCATCAGGGCTTGGATGTTGATATTAAATAGGTTGAATATTGGACTATAAATGTTAACGTTAAGGAAGAATTCCAGGTATGGATATTTTTACATAGTTACATTGTTCTAGCTTAGACCAGAGCATATACTATGCATATACCCTACCTGTAGGATCTCTCTAGAACAGCTTCTGTATTCTCATCCAGGGTTCAGTGGAAACCTACAGTTCCTCCAGAGGTTGCTGGGGGTTCCTTCAGCTGTGGAAAATTGACCTCTCATTTGATGGTGTCTGTATAGTTCCTGGGTCATCACCACTTGGCAGGGTCAATGGCATGACACGAATTACCTTTTTAAGTATCTCTAAGGGTGGCCTTCTGATCACCATTGTAAGGAGGCATTCTACTCACTGACCCCCAATTAAATTTTTTTAGGGTTCCTCCTGAGGTCTCAGTGGGTTCCTTGAGCTGTGGCAAATTGACCTCTCATTTGATGGTGTCTGTATAGTTCCTGGGTCATCACCATTTGGTAGGGTCAATGGCATGACGCGAATGATCTTTTAAAGTATGTCTAAGGGTGGCATTCTGACCACCACTATAAGGAGGCATTCTACTCACTGACCTCCAATTAAATTTTTTTAGGGTTCCTCCTGAGGTCTCAGGGGGTTCCTTGAGCTGTGGCAAATTGACCTCTCATTTGATGGTGTCTGTATAGTTCCTGGGTCATCACCACTTGGTAGGGTCAATGGCATGACACGAATGATCTTTTAAAGTATCTCTAAGGGTGGCCTTCTGATCACCATTGTAAGGAGGCATTCTACTCACTGACCCCCAATTAATTTTTTTAGGGTCCCTCCAGAGGTCTCAGGGGGTTCCTTGAGCTGTGGCAAATTGACCTCTCATTTGATGGTGTCTGTAAAGTTCTGGAGCCAACACCACTTGGTAGGGTCAATGGCATGGTACCAATGATCTTTTTAATTATTTCTAAGGGTGGCATTCTGACCACCACTATAAGGAGGCATTCTACTCACTGACCTCCAATGAATTGATTTTAGGGTTCTTCTAGAGGTCTCAGGGGTTCCTTGAGCTGTGGCTAATTGATATCTAATATGATGGTGCCTGCAAGGTTCCAGAGCCAATGCCACTTGGTAGAGTCAATGGCATGGCACTAGTGATATTTTTAATTATCTCTAAGAGTGGCATTCTGACCACAACTGTAAGGAGGCATTCCACCCACCGACCCATAATGAATTAGTTTTAGGGTTGCTCCAGAATTTGCTGGGGGTTCCTTAAACTATTCCTAAGGAGGCATTCTACCCACTGACCCCCAATGATTTGATCTTAGTAGGGATTCTTCAAGACCTGAAAATTATTTCAGGGGTTCCTCGAAGGTGAAAAGGTTGAGAAAAGTTGCTTTGGAAATCATTGTAGTATTTCAGTGATCTCCACTAACTTCCGGGTCCCGTGATTAAGGACTGTTTTGCTGCATTCTGAAAACAGGAGTTCAGACGCTGGGAACAAGCACCATTCAGAGAACGCTTTGCATTTTCACAATGGATGAAAAGCATGCTCTGATAGGAAGAGGTGGAGTGCATGACTTTGCTGCCCCACCTCTCCTCCTTGTCCACTCAGAGAACACTTTATTTAGAACACGGGTGTTAAACTGGTGGCCCTCCAGCTGTTGCCAAACCACAAGTCCCATGACACATTACAAGATGGCCAGTTACAAGCATGACTCCCAAAGGCAGGGGCATGATGGGACTTGTAGTTTCGCAACAGCTGGAGGGTTGCCAGTTTGACACCCCTGATTTAGAGAATGTGAAGCAGTTTCTGAATGGCACCTATCACGAATGGTCAACCTCCTGTGTTTAGATTGCAGCAGGGTGGGACCAGGAAGCTAGTGGATATTAATGGAGTAGGGATGCCTACTACAGTGATTTCCAGCTTCCAGAGGGACCCCACAGGTATGGTATTTATATACTATATGAAGTTGCATTGGTCCAAGCTGGACCAATGTACCTATGCAATAATATCCACACCCGGAATTCTTTAAGGATAGGATTTAGCTGGTATGGGATTTGCATTACATCTGTGGTGTTCTCACCTTCTCCACGTGTCTTAGATGAATCCCAGTCAGGGGCGGACTGACCATTTGGAAACTCGGGCACTGCCCGAGGGCCCAGGGTCAGTAGGGGCCCCATGAGATGCCCCTGATACCTTTTTCATAGGCTTTTTTGAGTTTGGGCAAGGACACTGGGGCCCTATGATCCCCTATTGCCTGGGGGCCCCATGAGTTTTCAGTCCGCCCCTGATCCCAGTACCCCCAAGGATGCCCCAGTTGACAGAGGGCTGCCTTGAAAATTGATCCCAAATCTTATCCATCTTGTTTTGGGTCCAGTGCTCTACCAACTCACCTATTGTAACACAGATTGGAAAGATGCTAATTAGCACACCAATAGGTATTTGGGTTGTGGTAGGAAGCCACTTTAAACGTGAGGAGAACATAGGAAGACCATACAGAAAATGTCCACGGTGGTGGGAACTGAACTGGGGACCCGTCTTGCAGCAAAACGAAAAAAGCTAACGATTGCGGCATGTTTGTTCAGCAAAAATGGAGTTAAAACAGGTGGGGAGGAAGTGTCACTCCACCTCCTCGCCGCCTGTCCATCCACTCTTAAGAGCGATTTGAATGCAGATAGCTTTTCAGAGGAGTGGAGGGTTCATTGGAAGTCAGTGAGTAGAACGCCTCCTTATAGTGGTGGTCAGAATGCCACCCTTAGAAATAATAAAAAAGATCATTGGTGCCATGTCATTGACCCAACCAAGTGGCTCTGGAACTTTACAGACACCATCAAATGAGGTAAATTAGCCACAGCTCAAGGAACCCCCTAAGACCTCAGGAGGAACCCTAAAAAAATTTAATTGGGGGTCAGTGAGTAGAATGCCTCCTTACAATGGTGATCAGAAGGCCACCCTTAGAGATACTTAAAAAGATAATTTGTGTCATGCCATTGACCCTACCAAGTGGATCATGACCCAGGAACTATACAGACACCATCAAATGAGAGGTCAATTTGCCACAGCTCAAGGAACCCCCTGAGACCTCAGGAGAAACCCTAAAAAAATTTAATTGGAGGTCAGTGAGTAGAATGCCTCCTTACAATAGTGATCAGAAGGCCACCCTTAGAGATACTTAAAAAGATCATTCGTGTCATGCCATTGACCCTGCCAAGTGGTGATGACCCAGGAACTATACAGACACCATCAAATGAGAGGTCAATTTGCCACAGCTCAAGGAACCCCGGAGACCTCAGGAGGAACCCTAAAAAAATTTAATTGGAGGTCAGTGAGTAGAATGCCTCCTTACAATGGTGATCAGAAGGCCACCCTTAGAGATACGTAAAAAGATCATTCGTGTCATGCCATTGACCCTGTTCTAGGAGAGAACTGGGAACAATGCAAACTAATAAGAAGGCAGCTCAGCGCAGACATTTAGGAACTCCCTGGCTTTCTAGCAGGATCAACAGATATATTTTTGCACTTTTCAAACAGATATAACACTTTCAATGGTACGGAGCCCCTTTTCAACTGCCCATACAGCCCAATAGTCATGTGAAAGCCTCTGTAGATAAAAAGAGCATATGAGGTGAGACACCATGCATTTACTATACCAGACACATCGCTCTGTGCTCAGCAATCAGTCTACAAATTAAATTGAAGTACCAACCCCCCAGAGGCGGACGGCCTCCCGCTGGACACAGCATACATCACTTCCCCGGGTTGTGCTTACTAAACTCCTTCGGGGCCCTCAATACACTTCAACAGCAAGTACTGCTATAGAGGATGCCAAGGACATTGTAAATATCCAGGACGTGTTTAATGTATTAATATTTGATAGCCCCATGTTATATGAACATGATGTCTTTTAAAGGAGACATTGGATTGGCTAAAAGCACAACTCCAGGCTAGTACGGTAAGATTCAAAGTCCAATGAGACCTGAAAATATTTAAAGTAGAACTCCAGCCCTCAAAAAAAAATACGATTCAAGTTTTGGCTTGGCATACAATTTAAAGTGTTACTAAACCCAGGACCCTGCAGTTACTATATCCGGTCTCCCCGGACCCTGCATTCACTATATCCGCTCTCCCCGGACCCCGCATTCACTATATCTGGTCTCCCTGGACCCTGCATTCACTATATCTGGTCTCCCCAGACCCTGCATTCACTATATCCACTCTCCCTGGACCCTGCATTCACTATATCCGCTCTCCCCGGACCCTGCATTCACTATATCCGGTCTCCCCGGACCCCGCATTTACTATATCCAGTCTCCAGGGACCCTGCATTCACTATATCCACTCTCCCCGAACCCCGCATTCACTATATCCCCTCTCCCCGGACCCTGCATTCACTATATCTGGTCTCCCCGGACCCCGCATTTACTATATCCGCTCTCCCCGGACCCTGCATTCACTATATCCGCTCTCCCCGGACCCTGCATTCTCTATATGTGGTCTCCCCGGGCCCTGCATTCACTATATCCGCTCTCCCCGGACCCTGCATTCACTATATCCGGTCTCCCCGGACCCCGCATTCACTATATCCGCTCTCCCTGAAACCTGCATTCACTATATTCGGTCTCCCCAGACCCGGCATTCACTATATCTGCTCTCCCCGGACCCCGCATTCACTATATCTGGTATCCCAGGACCCTGCATTCACTATATCCGCTCTCCCCTGACCCTGCATTCACTATATCCGCTCTCCCCAGACCCTGCATTCACTATATATGGTCTCCCTGGACCCTGCATTCACTATATCCGGTCTCCCTGGACCCTGCATTCACTATATCCGCTCTCCCCGGACCCCGCATTCACTATATCTGGTCTCCCCGGACCCTGTATTCACTATATCCGCTCTCCCCGGACCCTGCATTCACTATATCTGGTCTCCCTGGACCCTGCATTCACTATATCTGGTCTCCCCAGACCCTGCATTCACTATATCCGCTCTCCCCGGACCCTGCATTCACTATATCCGCTCTCCCCGGACCCTGCATTCACTATATCCGCTCTCCCCGGACCCTGCATTCACTATATCTGGTCCTCCACAGTACACACAACATAGAAATGCAATTATTTTAGTAACTATAAACTGCTAAATACCTTTTCTCATCAGCGGTTGCAGCAGTCTTGTGACTCCTATCAGTATCCATCCGAGCACTGCTTAAAGCTTTTAAGAGGAGTTTTCATTCTCCCCTGTTTGTCCTATGAGGCTGCATAACCCCCGAACCTCTGTCTGGACAGTGATGATTGACCCTGTGCTGGTCACATGCACTTTCTCAAGCAAAGAAAAACTCTCTAGCAGGGGCGGACTGACCATTTGGAAACTCGGGCACTGCCCGAGGGCCTGGGTTCAGTAGGGGGCCCCATGAGATGCCCCTGGTACCTTTTTCATTGGCTTTTTGAGTTTGGGCAAGGACACAGGGGCCCCATGATCCCCTATTGCCCTGGGGCCCCATGAGTTGCTCTCTAGCAGTACACACCAAACTGAGCATGTGCAGATTACCCCCACGGCTCTGTTCTATCAGCAGATGGATTGGGGACAGTAGAGGAAGGGAAGGATCAGAGAAGACAGGATCAAACAGCCTTTTTATGCCATGCAGAGGATTAACCCCTTAGGTTCCACAGTGAGTATAACAAGCATGCTTTATGGCATCTACAGACTGATTGTACTGTTGGGGGTTTTATCTTGTCTACGACACCTGCTTGTGATGTTGCTGGATTAATTCCCCCGTATATTATTCATGTGTAGGAACAGTCAACTATAGATGCAAGTTTAGCTCCTCTTTCCCAATGATTTGTCTCATATGTAGAAAAGACCCCTGGATATAAATTCAGCATGGTGCCCACCCCCCTGTCTGCTTGCGCCAATGGTTTTGATGGAGAGGGTCGTTGGAGCAATGTGAGTGCGTGTAACATGGAGGATGCATTAATCCGGGGCGATGTTTTCATCAGCGGTATCATGCAATCTGTGGAAGGTGGTAACAAGGGTGACCCCCCTCTCTGCCGATGACCTCATGGTGAAAGAGGACACCCACTTCATTAACAGCACGCACTTTAAGAGTGGGTGTTACACGTTGTGGAGGGGGGGGGGGAAAGAGGGACAGAGAAATATAAAACCCGTCTAGAGAGATGTCATCTGTCTGCTCCCCCAGGTTATCGGTGTATACAAACAACAAGGGAAGAGCCAGGCATGCTGGGAATGACATCAGGTAGAGTGTTTGTAGCAGATCAATGGATGACGCCGAATCTAAAACAAAGAATTCGGTATATTTGTAGAGAAAGTGATAAGATGTCTATAAGTTAAATGAGCAAAAAAGTATTAAAAAAAAAAAACAATAGGCACTGAATGGGCGGTAAGAGTTTTGTATGTGAGTGATATGAGACTTGAGATTACCTGATATGAAGGGTCCACATTACCTAGGAGAATGCTAAGAGAGGCGATAGTTATCTGAGAGAGTGCCAAGTAACATAGAGAGGTCTGCACTCTACCCAAGATAGCCGTGTTACAGCCGTGTTACTGAGAAAACAAAGAAAGCCGACATTACTAGAGAGAGTGCCATGAAAGCTGGACATTGCCAGAGAGAGTGCCATGAAAGCTGGACATTGCCAGAGAGAGTGCCATGAAAGCTGGACATTGCCAGAGAGAGTGCCATGAAAGCTGGACATTGCCAGAGAGAGTGCCATGAGAGCTCGTCATTACCGGAGAATGCCTTGAGAGCTGGAAATTGCCAGAGAGAGTGTCGTGAAAGCTGGAAATTACCAGAGAGAGTGCCGTGAAAGCTGGACATTGCCAGAGAGAGTGCCATGAAAGCTGGACATTGCCAGAGAGAGTGCCATGAAAGCTGGACATTGCCAGAGAGAGTGCCATGAAAGCTGGACATTGCCAGAGAGAGTGCCATGAAAGCTGGACATTGCCAGAGAGAGTGCCATGAAAGCTGGACATTGCCAGAGAGAGTGCCATGAGAGCTCGTCATTACCAGAGAATGCCTTGAGACCTGGAAATTACCAGAGAGAGTGTCGTGAAAGCTGGAAATTACCAGAGAGAGTGCCATGAAAGCTGGAAATTACCAGAGAGAGTGTCGTGAAAGCTGGAAATTACCAGAGAGAGTGCCATGAAAGCTGGAAATTACCAGAGAGAGTGCCGTGAAAGCTGGAAATTACCAGAGAGAGTGTTGTGAAAGCTGGAAATTACCAGAGAGAGTGTGGTGAGAGCTGGACACTACAAGAGAGAGTGCCATGGAAGCTGGACATTACCAGAGAGAGTGTCATGTAAGCTGCACATTACCAGAGAGAGTGTCATGTGAGCTAGATATTATCAGAGAGGGTGTTATGACAACAGGACATTACCAGAGAGAGTGCCATGAGAGCTGAACATTACCAGAGAGATTGCCATGAAAGGTGAAAATAACCAGAGAGAGTGTCATAAGAGCTGGTCATTACCAGAGAGTGCCATGAGAGCTGGAAATTACCAGAGCGAGTGTCACAAGAGCTGGTCATTACATGAGAGTCCCATGAAAGCTAGATGCTATCAGTTAGAGTGTCATGAGAGCTGAACATTAACAGAAAGAGTGTAACGAGAGATGGACAATACTAGAGAGAGTGACATGAGAGCTGGACATACGAGAGAGAGTGCCATGAGAGCTGGATATTACCAAAGAGAATGCCATGAGCACAGGACATTCCTAGACAGAGTGCCATGAGAGCTGTATATTACCAAAGAGAATGCCATGAGAGCTGGACATTACTAGAAAGAGTATATCGAGAGCTGGAAAATACCAGAGAGAGTGCCTTGAGAGCTGGACATTACCAGAGAGAGTGCCATGGGAGCTGGACATTACAAAAGAGAGTGTCATGTGAGCTAGATATTACCAGAGAGAGTGCCATGAGAGCTGAACATTACCAGAGAGAGTGCCATGAAAGGTGAAAATAACCAGAGAGAGTGTCATAAGAGCTGGTCATTACCAGAGAGTGCCATGAGAGCTGGAAATTATCAGAGAGAGTATCATAAGAGCTGGTCATTACCAGAGAGTGCCATTTAAGCTAGATGCTACCAGTTAGAGTGTCATAAGAGCTGGATATTACCAGAGAGAGTGCCATGACAGCTGGAAATTAATAGAGAGAGTGTCATGAGAGCTGGCCATTACCTGAGAGTGCCATGACAGCTGGAAATTACCAGAGAGAGTGCCATGAGAGCTGTCAATTACCAGAGAGAGTGCCATGAAAACTAGATACTACCAGTTAGAGTGTCATGAGAGCTGGACATGACCAGAGAGAGTTCCGTGACAGCTGGAAATTAATAGAGAGAGTGTCATGAGAGCTGGACATTACCAGAGAGAGTGCCATGACAGCTGAAAATGGATGGACAGAGTGCTGTGAGAGCTGGCAATTACCAGAGAGAGTGTCATGAGAGGTGTACATTAATAGAAAGAGTGCCACGAGAGCTGGCCATGAGACTGTTATGAGCCATATTAGCTCTTACAATTCTCTCCGCCTTGAAGTTTGTCCCCTCTCCTTGAGCGCTGGACATTACCAGAGAGAGTGCCATGGGAGCTGGACATTACAAAAGAGAGTCTCATGTGAGCTAGATATTACCAGAGAGAGTGCTATGAGCACAGGACATTACCAGAGAGAGTGCCATGAGACTGAACATTACCAGAGAGAGTGCCATGAGAGGTGAAAATAACCAGAGAGAGTGTCATAAGAGCTGGTCATTACCAGAGAGTGCCATGAGAGCTGGAAATTACCAGAGAGAGTGTCATGAGAACTGGTCATTACCAGAGAGTGCCATTTAAGCTAGATGCTACCAGTTAGAGTGTCATGAGAGCTGGATATTACCAGAGAGAGAGAGAGAGTGCCATGACAGCTGGAAATTAATAGAGAGAGTGTCATGAGAGCTGGCCATTTAGCCACAATTTTGCTCAAGGCGATGACAACAGAGAGGATAATTGAATACCAATAGGTATGGTTGTAGCCTCCCAGGAGCAGGAACCTGGCTTCAATTGCTACACCTTTTCCAACAACATTGCGTCAGACGTCACTCATCTCTGTCCATCGGTGACCCCTTTCCTTCTCAACAGACTTGTGTAATTAAGTACAAGCGGTCAGCTGCCAAAAACTGCAATTTGGTGCTGTAACCCATGATCAAGTTGAAAGAAAATTTAAATCTACATAATGTGAACTGATGTATGTTTAGGTTACGTTGACCCTGACTAGTTTTCTTTTTAATGGAATCACCATAAAGCCATTCCGTAGATAGACCTCTCCTTTGGCCATTAGGTAGTTGCATCCATCACCCAGATGTAGCAATGTGAAGTCACTGATCTCCAAATCGAGTCATTTGTAAATGTCAGTCCCCATGAAATCTCTGAGGTCTCTTCAAAGGGTTTCTCAGAGCCGATGACCGAAGAACAAAGTCCATAAAAATAATTGCCCAGCTGGAAAACGTTTTCATATTTGGTTCTTCAGGCCAGGTGGTCTTCTTTGGAGCTCTGAATTAATGATTTATGTCTAGTAAGTGGGTGGCTCCTTATAAGTATTTGTGTTGCCAGTCATATATCTGCAGTTCAGGGCCATCAATCAAAAACCAAAATGAGGCCTAAAGGTGTGGTAATTGTGACTAGTGAGGTCCAACTCCAGTCTAAGCTTTTTTTTTTTTAGATACGATTGTGACACCAAAATGAGAAATGAGACAGATATGGTCAAAGGGACAGAACTAGGGACCTAATAGAGGTTCTAGATCTTCTACACAAAAATGTTTTTGGTGTTGTTGGTGACCACATTAGAGTTCCATCAATGAGGGATGTCTATCTTGCAGAGGGGGAATACAGCAGCAAAAAATCTCTGCAGAGGTTCTAAACCTTTCTTACTCAAATTAAAGGCTTTTTGGCTACAATTAGATTTTAGGCTGTGACTCCAAGGATTGACATTATGCTTGGTATTTAGTCGGAATTTACTAAACCAACCTTGTACCTGGAGATCAGGGTCCACTCAATGCTTGTAGAAATGGTTAGCTTCTTAGAATGGGTTTTCACCAAATACCAGATGATCTCCTAACCTACCAAGCAAGGTTGACCATCTAGAACAGGGGTCTGCAAACTTTCAAAACAAAGGGCCAGTTTACTATCCTTAAGACTTTAGAGGGGCCAGACTGTGGCCAGTGGGAGTACAAAATGTCCTGGCGTAGGTAGGAAAACCGCATTGTTTGTGTCTGTGGGAGGAATAGTGCCCAATCGTTGGTATCAGTGAGAGGAAGAGTGCCTCATCATTGGGGTCAGTAGGAGGAATAGTGACAAATCATTGGTGTCTGTGGGAGGAATTATGTCCCATCATTGGTTTCAATGGGGAGGAATAGTGCTCCGTCATTGGTGTCAGTGGGAGGAGTAGTGCCCCATCGCAGGTGTCAGTGGGAGGAATAGTGCTCCATCATTGGTGTCAGTGGAAGAAATAATGCTCCATCACTGGTGTCAGTGGGAGGAATAGTGCCCCATCATTGATGGCAGTAGGCCCAAGGACCAGATAAAGGCAAGCAAAAGGCCACATCCAGTCCCTGGGCCACAGATTGGAGATCACTGGTCTAGAAGTCAGAATAAAGAAATGCTCCTCTGCCTGCCATGTGACAATGCCTGGGCCTGTTAGTAGGTTGTTCAATAAGCCATGATAGTTATTTCAGCACAGTTGATGTGTATTTTGCAACAATATATCCCCTGTTTACTTTCTATTATCTCTGTCTACTTTTGTCCCACAGTAACCTGTCTATTTAAATTCGTTAAATTTGTTACAGAAAACAGCAGGTTAGTCTTGTTGTTTTACAACAGCAAGACTGTGCTTTATGGGAATGAAGGGATTTGGGACTAAGGATAGGAATGGTGCAGGCTTTGTGCACTATTATTAATGTGAATTGTTGAAGACTGGGGATATGCTTTATTATCAGGAATTGTTGGAGTCTGGGGCTATGCTTTAGGATCAGGAATTGTCTGAGACTGAGGATATGCTTTAGGATCAGGAATTGTCCAAGACTGAGGATATGCTTTAGGATCAGGAATTGTCCAAGACTGGGGATATGCTTTAGGATCAAGAATTGTCCAAGACTGAGGATATGCTTTAGGATCAAGAATTGTTGGTGACATGGTATATGCTTTAGGATCAGGGATTGTCAAAGACTGAGGATATGCTTTAGGATCAAGAATTGTCCAAGACTGAGGATATGCTTTAGGATCAGGAATTGTCCGAGACTCGGGATATGCTTTAGGATCAAGAATTGTTGATGACATAGGATATGCTTTAGGATCAGGAATTGTCCGAGACTGGGGATATGCTTTAGGATCAAGAATTGTTGATGACATGGGATATGCTTTAGGATCAGGGTTTGTCAGAGACTGGGGATATGCTTTAGGATCAAGAATTGTTGATGACATGGGATATGCTTTAGGATCAGGGTTTGTCAGAGACTGGGGATATGCTTTAGGATCAGGAATTGTCCTAAACTGAGGATATGCTTTAGGATCAGGAATTGTCCTAAACTGAGGATATGCTTTAGGATCAGGAATTGTCCGAGACTGGGGATACGCTTTAGGATCAGGAATTGTCCGAGACTGAGGATACGCTTTAGGATCAGGAATTGTCCGAGTCTGAGGATATGCTTTAGGATCAGGAATTGTCCGAGACTGAGGATATGCTTTAGGATTGGGAATTGTCAAAGCCTGGGGCTACGCTTTAGGTATGGGAATTGCTGGAGACTGGGGATATGCTTTAGGATTGGGAATTGCTGGAGACTGGGGATGTGCTTTAGAATCAGGAATTGTCAAAGACTGAAAATGTGCTTTAGGATCAGGAATTGGTGGAGACTGAGGATATGCTTTAGGATTGGGAATTGTTGGAGACTGGGGATATGCTTTAGGATTGGGAATTGTTGGAGACTGGGGATATGCTTTAGGATCAGGAATTGTATTAGTCGGGGGCAGTGCCGGGACAAGGTGATCTAGAGCCAAAGTCGGACATGCCAAATTGGGCCCCCTCAAGATGAGCATTATGTGTCATCAACATCCCCCCCCCCCAAAAAAAAATGAGCACCAATCTACATAATTATCCCTAAGCATAAATTCCCCCTCCTCCCAGTACAGATATGCCCCCAGCTGAAATCCTCCCTTCCAGCGTGAATCTTTTCCCCCTCTTCCCCCCCAGCTCAAATCATCTCTCTCTCCATTTACCCCATCACAAATCCCCCACAAAAAAAATCACCCTTCTAGCACAAATCCTCTGCCCCTCAAATTTCTCCTCTGAGCACAAATCTTCTTCCCCCTCTCTAATTCCCCCCTCCCAGCACACATTCCCCTCCCACAATCCCCCATCCTAGCACAAATCCCCCCCCAAAAAAAATTTCCCCTCCAAGCACAAATCCCCTCCCCCCCTACCATATTACCTTTTCTAGCATAACCCCCTAAATCCCCCCTCCTAACCAGGGGCGGACTGACAACTCATGGGGCCCCCGGACAATAGGGGATCATGGGGCCCCTGTGTCCTTGCCCAAACTCAAAAAAGCCTATGAAAAAGGTACCAGGGGCATCTCATGGGGCTCCCTACTGACCCCGGGCCCACGGGCAGTGCTCGAGTTTCCAAATAGTCAGTCCGCCCCTGCTCCTAACATAAATCCCCCCCAAACACCACTCCCCCCCAAAAAAACTAAAATGAGCAAGAAGGACAGCATAGAAAAAAATAAGATCATGTGAAGAATCAAACCATTTAGCTACTAGAATCCAATAAACAGTGGCGGCCCACAGAGAGCATCACCATAAGTACCAAAGGGCCACATGAAGCCCCCCCCCTCCCTTCCAGTCGTGGATTGGGCATCAGGGCATTATTATATACTCAAATTTGTGCTATGCACTGTATGTTTTATATTCGATATATTTTTTTGTTTGGATAATAGTGTTCGATTAAAAAACGTGTCCCCTTCTGTGGTGACCACATAAAGGATAGCGATTATGCGCAGTGAAGCGTCACAGTATAATGACCCAGACTGTGACTCCGCGGTGACATTGTAACGGAGATGCTGTGGCCTTCAGGTCTCTTTGCCTCTCTTGCCCTGGGGACTCCTTAAATTTTGATTGATGTATCTGTCTCTTCCAACAGGGTGATCGAGAATCAGAGGGACTTGTTGAACCTAACGCAGGCGGACATGAAGAACTTCAGAGAGCTAAAAAATCTGTGAGTACTCAGCCCTCGCTTGTCTCCCAGTGGACAGACATTAATTTTTCTTGTCATCACGGCTCCCATAGCTGCCAGGGGAAAGAAAGATGGATGGTTCAGGATGTTTAGGGAGAAGGGAAGTGACCTTGAATGAAGGGATGACCTGAAAAGAGAGTGTTCTGTGGGGAAGGATTGGGACCAAGTTCAGTGCAACATCCCCTCAAAGGATTGGGCCATTTATGAAACTCATATTTCATTGTCAACTAACCTGTCTTCATTTTAATTAAAGCTGGTGTTAAATTATGTTTTACATACCAATTCCGACAAAGAAATCTTGTTCTGTCCAAAAAAGTCCTCCAAGGTCTAAAATACATTGGCATTTGTACTTTGCTTCCAACAGTTTATGAAGCATTTTTACGGACGTGGAAAGCAGGGTTTAAGTTGGATTTAAGGGAACATTGTGACCTCAACTTGGTCTCAAAGTTAGCTCAGAGGTCCATGTGTGCTAATCTTGTAAGCAAAGGATTTAGAGAATTGGATTAATTTTAAAGACAAGTCCAGGTCTACCTAAATTAATGCTAGCTCCATCAAGTCCCCTTGGGTTTCTTCAGAACTAGGTTTAGGTCCAAATCTAAAAGTCAGCCTTCATTCTTGGTTCAATGCTACCTTTACCAAGCCTTCCTGGGTTTGTTCAGAAATGCGTTAAGGTCTAAATCCAAAAGTTAGCTATCAATCTTGGTCCAATGCTACCTTGACCCAACCCTCCTGTGTTTGGTTTGACATTTCAGGTGTTACTATGTGCCATTGTTATGTTACTGTCTTTATTTTTGCATCTTTATTATTGGTGACCATTGTGGATGGAGCCTCTGTTCTACCTTGTTGTCAGGGCTCCGGGTATGACCAGAGGTGTGTGGACTGACACAGGGAAATGCAGGCTTCAGATATAGTATAAACAATATAATTTATTTAAGACTAAACAATACATAAACGCAGTGCAAGACTAAACATAAACACAGTGCGAACAAACCAAACCAAAACCCCCAACAGATAACAAAAGAACAATACTAAGTGTAGTCGGGCAGGCCGGGTCGGTAGCAAACGGGCAGGCAAGGTACAAAGGAGGAGGCAGAGCGTAGTCAGACGGGCCGGGTCAGGAACAGTCAGGCAGACAAGGTACCAAAGGAGCAGACTGGAGAGTGGTCAGGAATAGCAGAGGTCAGGACAGGCGGAGTTCAATCAGAGTCAGGGATCAAGCAGGATCAGACAGGAAGCAGACAGGGTGCAGGTACAGGGGCTCTTGGGAAACATACACCAAGGCCCTGATTGCAAGTCTGGCCATTCCTTATATGCACCTCCTGCAATCAGCCTCAGGTATTTTGGCTGACTGCAGGAGTGAGCCTCTGGTTGCTGAGAGCACCCGCTGGCCAGTCCTGGTACTGCAACCCACAAGGCAGGTGAGTCCCACCACTATTGGCGAGTCCATTCCTGACACTTGTCCTCCTCCCCTCCCCCTTCCCCTCTGAGGGTGGTGGGTAGAGTTTTCTAATGAATCTATATTAAAGGAGGTCAAAGTGAAAGGTGTACCAGTCATTTCTCTTAGGAAAGGGGGTCAGTCCCCCGAAACACGTCAGCTGGTTTTGTCATCTGCATGATTCCACGAGGTTGGAAGGCGGACTTGTGGACTCTGTATTTTGACACGCTACTATTCCATTTTAGTTTGTAAGTATAATTTGTAATTTTTTTAATCTCCTAATAAATTGCTGGAGATAAATCACTAGGCATTAGCGCCCTATATGTTCTTTGTTGTTTGAAAAGCAAGCTCATATCTACTTCTGAACTAAACTGAACTACTTCACTCCCCCCCAGCTCTTTACTTACTCTGTTTCACATCAGAGGCCCACTCCAGTGTTCTCAGCTAAGAAATTCTCTTCAGGCCTGGGCATAGACCTGAATGAAACCAAAGTTGCAGATCTTTAGTTTATGGCCTCATTTAAGTCAATGGGGACTTGCACAAGAACAGCCAGCCTCCTAAGGCTAGTATACAATGGCATTTCTATTTTCCAACAGTTTATAAAGCATTTTTGAAGGATATGGAAAGCAGAGTTTGAGTTGGATTTAATAGAACAATGTACGCTAAAAGTAACCTCAACTTGACTTGATATCAAAGTTAGTTCAGAGGTCTATGTATGCTAACCCTTAAACCAAAGGTTTTAAAGGACAGGTTGATTTAAAAGACACACCCGGGTCAGCCTACCCCCGATCCAACTCTCCTGTGTTAGTTCATAACCTGGAAGCCAGCTGTCATTCCCGGTCAAACGAGCTGCAGGCCTGGGGATTACAAAATAGAGGGAATGCCCATGGCGCCATTGACCTAATATGGCCTTATTAAGTCAATGATATTGGACAGCGGCAGCTCAGTGGACCAGGAATGGCAGCTGGTTTCCAGGTTCAGACTTGGTTCCAAACAAAAGCAAGCTCATCCCTGTTCCTGAGCTAAACTCAACTACTCCAAGCCTTGACCATCTCTATTACTTACTTCTGTGGTATAGCAGTGGCCCGACCCAGTGTTTAAATCCTTGTCTAAGAAATTTTCCAAAGTGTTACCCATGCCTGTACCTTGATATGAATGAGGCCATAGATGGATATATGGCCACATTCAAGCCAACGGGGACTAAATAGTATAGCGAACACTGAAATGAATTTAATGCATGAGGATGAAAAAACTTGTCCAGACCTTGGTTGTACATGGCAGGTAAGTAAGGTGCCGGGGTGGGGCTTAGCTCAGATGTCCAGTAGTAATAGGAAGCATAATCTGCATATGTAATGAACAAACATGCATATAGTTGCAAGATTGTTAAATATTGATGAAAAATAATTCGATAATAAGATTCTTTACATTAAAAGGACCATTACTCAGGGAAAATGGAGGCTGCCATTGCTGGTTATGTTTCTGAAAATGTTAGTTGCCTGGCTCTGATCCAAGAACGTAATGCTGAACTCCAGGTTTACCTTCAATCTCTCCTTTCCTGGACTGAAATTGATTACTCTGCTCTTTCTGCACACTGTGAGCTTCTCACAATGTACATTGGAAGCTGCAGCAAGTCAGACAGAGCCTGTCTCATTTCCTGCCTGGAGGACATCAAGCATCATGGAGGCTTGGCATTACATGTAGGTGTTACCTAGGATGGTCAGCATGCAAATGCAGACTACCTAGAACCCTGAATCCTCCAGACTGACACCCCTTTATAAAAGCATTTTGTATAACAATGAGTTAAAAAGGTGGAGCCATCAAAGTGCAGCAAGTTTTAAACATTTATTTGCATTAAAAATTGGGCAACTCACAAGATGGATAGTGAAAGAGCACTTGTACTTGTAATAGCTGGCCTGAAGAGGGAGCACACATGCTCCCCCACTCCCGCGAGACATGTGACCGGAAGTGACGTCAACATCCTTCTTCCTGGTGTACCCATGACAGTAGGAAATGTTGGGAGCCACCAGCGCAGCCTAGACATCGGCTCCACACCCAAGGACCCAGCGTGTACTCCGGACTAAAGCGGATGAATGTTACGAGGACAAGCGCTCTTTCACTACCCATCTTGTGAGTTGCCATTCTTTTCATGCAAATAAATGTTTAAAATGTGCTACACTTAGATGGCACCACCTCTTTTTCCTCATCTTCCCACAGAGTCTCTTCTAGCTCGATGTAAGCCAGAGCCCTCTAAGTAAAGCCCACCCCATATGGATTCCATATGGACTAATAATTTCATATGGACTAACAATTACATATAGTCTGACTAAGTGTATTACATTCTAATTTTCCTCCTACTCACCAGGCTGCCCCATTTGAGAGACATCTTCCCACAGAGTCTCTTCTAGCTCGATATAAGCTGGAGCCCTCTAAGTAAAGCCCACCCCATATGGACTTCCATATGGACTAATCATTTCATATGGACTAACAATTACATATAGTCTGACTAAGTGTATTACATTCTAATTTTCCTCCTACTCACCAGGCTGCCCCATTTGAGAGACATCTTCCCACAGAGTCTCTTTTAGCTCGATATAAGCTGGAGCCCTCTAAGTAAAGCCCACCCCATATGGACTTCCATATGGACTAATCATTTCATATGGACTAACAATTACATATGGTCTAACTAAGTGTATTACATTCTAATTTTCCTCCTACTCACCAGGCTCCCCCATTTGGATGGTCCCCAGCTAATACATTACAGCAGCCACTCTAGCCTATTGAGAGTGTGCCAAAACACTCCATTTTTGTATGGTATTTGCATAACTCATCCCAAGAGCCCACCCACTGCTTGCATCATGGCTGAGGGCTGTAATTAACATGTTATTAAGATGGGAAAGACGTGCAAGGTCATGGGTTCAGAACTCCAGGTCAACAACAGAAAAGTACTGATTCCAGACCACTTTTTCAAAGGGAGACCCTTATATTTCTCAGCATTGGCTTTACTTTTTAAAAAGGGGTCATGGTTCTCCTTTAAAGATAAGTAAACCCAATACACAAATGTATTTATTCCACACATTGAATATACTGGACTTGGGGTCTCCATATTGTGTTTATACTGCAGGAGTGGATGGGAGTACAGTAGTAGCATTTCATTGTATTATCCTTTCCAGACTAGAGACAGACCATCTTTAGGGCCCTTGGGGTGGGATTAGGGGACAATTAGTCAATTAATCCTTAGTTGCTTATATGTTTTGTATCCACAGGACCATTTCTAACACCGGGCTCAAATATATTTCCAAAGATGCTTTTGAGATGAACCTTCGTATGACTCATATGTAAGTGATCCCTCTGTAGAGCTGATTTTGTTTCATTTTTTGTTTTGTTTTTTTGGAAAGAAACACAGAATGGAAATCGTGAATCAAAAAGAAAATTTGCTTCATATTTCACCTTCTAAAATATTATTTATTTTTTGTTAATATCTACCAGATCAATGTGTTTACTTCTAAGAGCCAAAACTGCAAATTTAAACTGGCAGGTTTTGCAGGGACCTCGTAAAGGGGACCTTTTACATGAATATTCAGAAACAAACACTATTATTGAGTAGGCATAAAAATGTGCCAGTGAGGACCTGCAAAGAGCTTTCCAATACCAGGGGTATGAAGGGTGCTTGAAGACTAATTTGGGCTTTTCAAAGACCTCATAAAGAGTCCTGTTACATGACCATTTGGAAACAAACACTGTTATTGAGTAGGCATACAAAAGAGCCAGTGGGTACCTGGTTCATCCTTCAAAAAGTTTGCTAATCCCATGGGGTACTGTCTGCCTAGACCTCAATTTCAGGTCCAGCTTTGACCCTTGACCACAAACCAATGACAGTTCCTTGGTGGCCATGGAAGCAAGCTACTTGGATTGTCAGGCTGTTAGACCTGAGGTCATGGAAACGTGGATAGTGCATCAAGGAACAAGACACTTTGGGCTTTTCAAGGATCATATAAAGGGACATGTTAAATGAATATTCAGAAAAAAACACTATTATTGAGTAGGTATAAAAACGTGCCAGTGAGGATCTGATACATCCTTCAAAAAGCTTGCAAATCAAAAGGTTGCTCTCCACATAAACCTCAATTTCAGGTCCAACTTTGACCCTTGAAGACAAACAAGCTGCTTGGATTGTGAGGCTCCTGGACCCAAGGTCATGGCAACTTGGATGGTGCATCCAGGGACACGAAGAGAACGTTCCATGGACATCCATCTATTGTGTCGATATGAAGACACATTTAGTGCCCGTTTATCAAGACACAGTATTTGCTTGTCAGGCATCACATTTAATTACAGTATATAAAACAAAATCATAACCCTCCTAGAAGAGGCCCTAAGAGGAGTTTTGATGTCACCCCACATGCAGCTAGAGAGGGAAGGGTGATCACGTCTCACTTTTAGATTCTGAGATTTCATGCTAGAGCTAAAACTTACAGCCTAAAGGCCAAGTTCAGCCAAGATTTTTTTCTACTTTCGGGTGAAGTAGGGAAGGGTTGGAACCCTTATAAGCAGGGGCGGACTGACCATTTGGAAACTCGGGCACTGCCTGAGGGCCCAGGGTCAGTAGGGGGCTTTTTTGATAGGCTTTTTTCATAGGCTTTTTTGAGTTTGGGCAAGGACACAGGGGCCCCATGATCCCCTATTGCCCAGGGGCCCCATGAGTTGTCAGTCCGCCCCTGCCTATAAGGTTTTTACCACTGTACAAGTATCAGCTAAGGAGATTCACCTTTCATCTGCTGTTGTTGATAAGGAATTCAGCCATGCCATTTGACTTACAGTGGAATATGTTTATCATCCCCCTGTCCGGTTATAACAGTTCATTGCCGGTTTTCATGCAGCCATCAATAGTTTGTTTGGCGCTTCCAATAGCTTGTAGCAATCAAGCGGCTTCTGCTCTGTCTCCCATCTGAATAGCTTGTAGCTTGTGAGGCAACCCCCCCCCCCCTTCTCTGTCCTACATCTCAAAAGTGTCTGACTACCTCTCCATCGCCCCTTCCCCCATACTGGACACCCTACAAAATGTGGGTTGCCCTTCAATCCCCCCTGAACTGGGCACCCCATAATCTGTGACTCCTCCCTATTCTGTCCCTATACCGGACACCCAGAAATCTGTACTCCTCCCCCTTTCCTCTCCTTTATACTGGACAAGGAGAGGACCAAATGAAAAATCCTTGGCAATCCAAAGTTTTTATTGTTCAACTAGTTACAACAAGCAGAACAAAATACATCTAATGCCTTTTGGAAGCCACACAATGGCCCTACCTCAGGGCTAGGTAAAATGGCATGAATGTTAAATAGACTCAAAAGTACTCCTAAACAGACTGATCTGCAGGTAAAGAATGGTAGAAACAACAGTCAATGCTGGTGTTCACAGTATAAATAGCAAGGAGGCTTCTTTGGCTTCCATGCTTCCTTGCTACTTCTACCATTGCCTGTTCCAGATACATGTTCTGATCTAGGTGGCAGAAGTGTATTCTAGGGTTGCCAAATTTGAATATCTTTAGAATGTGAAGCTGGCTATAGATGGATCGAATCTCAGCTGGATCAGCAGGGACTGGCCAAGATTTGATCCTTCTATAGGCAGTCTGATTGTACCCAAGTCAATCCATCTCCCAGCCATAATTCCTAACTCTGTTCTTGTCCACCTGGGAATTTTGGGTGTTTCAGCTCTTCCTGTTACGGTTCCAACTCTATAAAATAAATGAAACATTCAGCAGGGATGATAGAAACCCTTTTTCATGGGCACAACAGGTTTACAGACCCGGGACCTCAGAGTAGACAACCCACCATTAGAGTTCCCGAGTGATAGAAGCAGGGGCGGACTGACCATTTGGAAACTTGGGCACTGCCCGAGGGCCCGGGGTCAGTAGGGGGCCCCATGAGATGCCCCTGGTACCTTTTTCATAGGCTTTTTTGAGTTTGGGCAAGGACACAGGGGCCTCATGATCCCCTATTGCTCGGGGGCCCCATGAGTTGTCAGTCCGCCCCTGTCCAGAGAATATCCAGATGCCTCTCAGGGGATCAGGAAGGAATATTTTTCCCAGCAGGAGCAACTTGAATCATGCTTTGCTGTGGTTTTTTTGCCTTCCTGGATCAACTGTGGGCAGGGGCGGACTGACCATTTGGAAACTCGGGCACTGCCCGAGGGTTCAGGGTCAGTAGGGGGCCCCATGAGATGCCCCTGGTACCTCTTTCATAGGCTTTTTTGAGTTTGGGCAAGGACACAGGGGCCCCATGATCCCCTATTGCTCGGGGGCCCATGAGTTGTCAGTCCGCCCCTGTCCAGGGAATATCCAATTGCCTCTCGGGGGATCAGGAAGGAATATTTTTCCCAGCAGGAGCAACTTGGATCATGCTTTGCTGGGGTTTTTTTGCCTTCCTGGATCAACTGTGGGCAGGGGCGGACTGACCATTCGGAAACTCGAGCACTGCCCGAGGGCCCGGGGTCAGTAGGGGGCCCCATGAGATGCCCCTGGTACCTTTTTCATAGGCTTTTTTGAGTTTGGGCAAGGACACAGGGGCCCCATGATCCCCTATTGCTCGGGGGCCCCATGAGTTGTCAGTCCGCCCCTGGGTAGAAGAGATGGTTTTTCACTCCAACATCCACCAAGCACTGAATTTTAGGGTAGACCGACTTTGATAATATAATTTTTTTTTTTATTTGAATCCTCCTTTTACTTTTTTGACATGTTTTGCCTGTCATTGACAATATCCTTGGCAGCTTCTCTTATGCTTAGGTGGATTGTGTCTTGTTGTTAATAATATGGCTTACTGAGCACTTGTTTTGTTGTTCTTCAAAATTATTAAGTGTTTTTCTGGAGCGTTCCTAATTGCGGGAAAGCGATTTTGGCAGCGTGCACGCTACTAATGGCGTTTTCACCACCGAGGTGATGGGGATGAGTAATTAAAAATAAATAAAAGGCCTGGGTATTTTTAAGGTTTGATGGGAACTTATTTCTATTAGGTATGCATTTCTTTCTCCCTGGATAGTGCGCTTCTCCCCTCGCGAACCTACCTGCTGCTTCCTGACTAAACAAGGTCTAGTTATTAGCCTCCATCATGGGGATTGTCACAGATCATTTCCCCATTAACGAATTCAGTTTAAACACTCAAGGGGGATTCACAGCCAATTAGCTTACATATAAAAAAAAATATTCAAATTATTTCATTTTATTGCTCTGCACAAAAGTAATGATAATGGTACGTATGACATTTAAAAGGCCCTGAGAGCTACCATTCTGCCATTTAATTTTTATTTACTGGAATGACGGCATATTGACTCAGTAAATTCCTGTAGTGCAGAAATGCAAACAAGCTTGCTTTAATGCTAGACATGATCCAGGGGCGGACTGACCATTCGAGCACTCGGGCACCGCCCGAGGGCCCGGGGTCAGTAGGGGGCCCCATGAGATTCCCCTGGTACCTTTCATTGGCTTTTTCATAGGCCTTTTTGGGTGTAAGTGAGGACACAGGGGCCCCATGATCCCCTATTGCCCGGGGGCCCCATGAGTTGTCAGTCTGCTCCTGACATGATCACAATATTCAGCAATTTGTGGCCCCTTCATTTTTCTGAAACCCAAATAATGACACAGGTGATGTGTTTTAATTAGCCTTTTATTTGCCAACATAAACAATTATATAAATAACAGGAAGCAGGTTGTCTTGGGTCAGTCTTGGTCGGAATGTCCCCCTATCAGTACTGTAATAACAGCTCCTTTTGTCATTCAGATTCCTCTCCTAGAAGGTCTTCTACTTTTACAACTTCCCTAGCGGAACTTCCTCTTCCTGTCTGCTACAGGTTCCAACCGGGAGTGTTTTGTAGACACATATCAGGTGGTTTCAGTTATTAGCTGGTTGAAATCTCCCAGGAGAACCTTTAGACAATTTCCCTGAATAATAGAAAGGACTGAGCTCAGCCTTGGTTAGGTGCCTGAGTAAAAAGGTTCCTAGTGTTCCTGAACCCTGAGGATTTCTCTAAGTCATGTACCTTTTTTTCTGCATCCAATGTCTGGTATCTTCACCCTGATTTCTGCTTTGTTCATGTCTACTGACTAAGTCTTCCCGATGCCAGCCCTGTCCTTCAGCCTGTCCCCTGTTACATATCGGTCTAATGACTTGGTGCCTCACCTTCAGTTTGTGCTCTCTTCAGTGGGGCAAGTCTTAGGTTTCCTGAAGCAAAAGGCCAAAATCTCGTGAGCGGAGTCCTGGTGAAGACCGGGCTTGCCTTTGTAAAGCCTTCTATGTAACACAAATAACCGAACCAATATAAATGCCATGACAGCTGTCAAAAAATGTCTCCAGGAAGGGGTCTTTTAAGTCCACCAACATAAAGACTTAACTAAGATTTCCCCATCCCCACCCACACCCCAACATCTCAAAACGAGAATTAACTCAAATTGGGAACGTGAATTTCTCAAGTAGACCAAACTTGGGGAGATTCACCAACAACTGGGCAATGGGTAAGCACCTTTCTACTAAATGTGCTCTCATTTTATATGAATCCCAACTATAACACTGACTCCCAAAGACTTCACCTGCTTAGCTTTTATGAAGATCATCGTTTTGTTCCTTATCATTAAGTAAGTTTGGGTAGGTGGATAACTTCTTTCTCCAGCCAACCTCTCTTGGATGACCTCCCAGCCAACATCACAGTTTCTACCCCGTTACACCTCTCTACCTATCTGATCTTTGACTGCCAGCAGTACTACTTTAAAAATTATCCATGTCTTTTCTAATTTCTCCCCTAGTCATACAGCCCCCCTCATCCATTTTTTTTCCACTATCCCCCTTTTTTGCCATGGTTTCCTTGCAGTGACCTCAATATAGCCAAGCAATTTACAGTAGAAGCCTCAGTGCATTTGTTGAAAAAGTGTACCCATATGCACAATGACATCACAGCTGTCAGGTGCAATTAAAAACAACAACAAATACAAAACAACAAGTAAAAAACATTGAAAACTTTTATCGGACGCCGTCAATATACCCAATCTTAGATCATCCAAAAAAAGAAGGTAAATAAATCCTTTTTCAGATGGCTAATTGCAATTAAAGAAGGCCGTCAAATAAAAAACAGACACATCAGCATTCAGTTTATAGCATTATCCATTTACTATTGCTCACATCAATTGTAAATGACAAATGCGTAAACAGCTGCAAAACTGGTCCTGGTTTTCAGAACAGACATCCCGTCACTGTGGTGGGCCTTGGCAAAGGTAATATAAGGTTTATGCTGAGGGATGTTTTTATCATGCCACAAACACTCATCATCTGTGCGTGATTAAAATCAATGTTTAGATGTCATGGCTTATTGTTTTTGTATTTGTGTTCTGTGTCTTGTTTGGTGCATCATAGTTCTACTTTGTTTGCCTTTGCAGTTCCGATTGAGATGCTGTTGGCTAAAAGCCATGAAACCAGGACCTTGATCTGGGGGTTAGGATATGTGCTCAAATGATTTTCCTTTTCAAGTTTTAACCTTGAAAGGGAAAATTATCTAAAAAAGAACTTAAAAGGCCAAAGCAAAAATAAAAGAGGGCACACAAATCTATAGCAACCAATCAGAGCATTTGTGAGGTGAGATAACTGATGTTGGATGGAAGACTTACTTCATAATTGGTGTTTCAATCCTTCCCAAAGATGTTTGGTAGGATTGAGGCAAGGGCTCAGTGCAGGTCACTCCAAATTCTATACCAATGTGGTCAAACCATATCCTTGTTGAAAATGGACACCATTTATCGGGTCAAGTATTTATGTTGGATGAGAAGACCTGACTTTCAATCACTGTTCCAATTCATCTCAAAGTTGTTCAGTAGGGTTGAAGTCGGGGTTCTGTGCAGCCCACCTGGGTTCCTCCACACCAAACTGGTCAAACCATGTCCATATGGAAACGGCCACCATTTATGAGGTCAAGTATAGTTGTTGGATGAGAAGACCTGGCTTACAATCGGTGTTCCATTTCATCCCAAAGCTGTTCAGTAGGATTGAGGTTAGGGCTTTGTGCAGGCCACTCAAGTTCCTCCACACCATCATGGACAAACCATGACACTTGCCTTCTATGTTGGAACAATATAGGTATGTATGTATGTAAACCCTAACAGTAAACTTCCTTAATTTTGTCCCTTTGGTCTGGTAAATATACCTCTAGGTATATTCATTATATTCATTCATATTCATATTCATTCATATTCAAGGTATTCATTCTATCTGCTCAGTAAGGTAGACCATGCAATAATCTTTTTTTTTTTTTTTTATCAACCAGTAGTTTGAACAACAAAAGAAAAAAAGCCAATTCGCATTGAATGTGTGGATGGGGGAATCCTTCCCACTGAGTTATTGTATTCTGACAGCGGGGAGCCAAATTACACTGATCAGTGTTGCCAGCTACTGCCCGCGACACTGAATGTTAAAAAAAAGATGGTCGGTAGATCGACTTCTGTACAACCAGCCTACCTGTACATGAATCAAAATTCGGCAAGTCTCTGCTAAACCATTCAAATTTTCAATCAAAATATGGCTGTCTAAGTGTAAAGACATGTTGACCCTGCTAGAAATCTTTTCAGTTGGTAACTTCGTATGCTCTCTGACTGTGCTGCACTCTTATCAGTTACATTTTTCCCAACTATCTCCTCAGATTGCAGAATACTTCCCTCAGTGTTATGCAGAAAAGAAGGGGGAAGTGTTTGCAGTCTTGTCCTCCATAGACCTCCATAGACACAGTGCAGTTAGCGAGTGTTGTCACCCTAGGACAGGAAATGTGTTACTCGCAGGTTCACCAGGTGAAAATAAAGGGAAAAAACTAAAAAAAGAAAACTGATGCAGCCAACACATTTAAGGACTGGTAAGCTTCACCATATTACGTTTTTTGGGGGGTTTGGATACAGTTTAATTTTTCCTGGTGTCCATGTGCAGGGGCATGATAAGGGTATGTCCTCTGCCTAATTATTATTTTTTTTTAAAAAAGCACCAGCAGGATGAATGGTTTATTTTTTGTGCCTTGGTTCTTCATGGGACCCGTAATCAGGGGTGTATCCCCCCTAATATTTTTCTATGAAAGGTTTTATTTTTTATTTTTTTTAAAAAAAGCACCAGCAGGAAGAATGGTTTATTTTTTGTGCCTTGGTTCTTCATGGGACCCATAATCGGGGGTGTATCCCCCCTAATAATTTTCTATGAAAGGTTTTTTTTTTGTTTTGTTTTTTAAAAAGCACCAGCAGGATGAATGGTTTATTTTTTGTGCCTTGGTTCTTCATGGGACCCGTAATCAGGGGTGTATCCCCCCTAATATTTTTCTATGAAAGGTTTTTTTTTTGTTTTTTTTTATAAAAAAGCACCAGCAGGATGGATGCTTCATTTTTTGTGCCTTGGTTCTTCACGGGACCCATAATCAGGGGTGTATCCCCCCTAATATTTTTCTATGAAAGGTTTTATTTTATTTTTTTTTTAAAAAGCACCAGCAGGATGAATAGTTTATTTTTTGTGCCTTGGTTCTTCACGGGACCCATAATCAGGGATGTATCCCCCCTAATATTTTTCTATGAAAGGTTTTATTTTATTTTTTTAAAAAAAAAGAGCACCAGCAGGATGAATGGTTTATTTTTTGTGCCTTGGTTCTTCATGGGACCCATAATCAGGGGTGTATCCCCCCTAATATTTTTCTATGAAAGGTTTTATTTTATTTTTATTTTTTAAAAAGCACCAGCAGGATGAATAGTTTATTTTTTGTGCCTTGGTTCTTCATGGGACCCGTAATCAGGGGTGTATCCCCCCTAATATTTTTCTATGAAAGGTTTTTTTTTTTAAAAAAAGCACCAGCTGGATGAATGGTTTATTTTTTGTGCCTTGGTTCTTCATGGGACCCATAATCAGGGGTATATCCCCCCTAATATTTTTCTATGAAAGGTTTTATTAATTTTTTTTTTTTAAAAAGCACCAGCAGGATGAATGGTTTATTTTTTGTGCCTTGGTTCTTCATGGGACCCGTAATCAGGGGTGTATCCCCCCTATTATTTTTCTATGAAAGGTTTTTTTTTTTTTTTTTTAAAGCACCAGCAGGATGAATGGTTTATTTTTTGTGCCTTGGTTCTTCATGAGACCCATAATCAGGGGTGTATCCCCCTTAATATTTTTCTATGAAAGGTTTTTTTTTTGTTTTGTTTTTTTAAAAAGCACCAGCAGGATGAATGGTTTATTTTTTGTGCCTTGGTTCTTCATGGGACCCATAATCAGGGGTGTATCCCCCCTAATATTTTTCTATGAAAGGTTTTATTTTTTTTTAAAAAAGCACCAGCAGGATGAATGGTTTATTTTTTATGCCTTGGTTCTTCATGGGACCCGTAATCAGGGGTGTATCCCCACTAATATTTTTCTATGAAAGGTATCCGTCTTTCCCATCCCAGTAAACTGGGATCTATGGGGAGAGTGGTTTGGTGATATCAGTGCTTGCTGTAGAATTTGATATCAGGGCAGCTGGGCTCAGCCAGGACTGACAGCAAATGCTCATTTTCACTCCCCTGTGGCCAATCATTGACCTGACAAGAGCTGAAATGGATCCATCCCCACCACCCAGGGCAATGTAGAAATGATCCTCTGTGCGCAGGCACGTGTAATGGTATTTACAGCTGTTTGGATCTGTCGTCACCCAACTAAATGCAGACGATCATAACATACTTTTCTAATTAGAAGCCATTCACAAAGAAGAAACCAAGACATGAATATGATGGGAAAATGTTGAGAAACTTCCAGACAATTGTTAAAAAAGTATGCCTAAGACAACATTTTTAGTAGAGTTCATCGTATAATAGACCAGTTCACAAAAAAGTGATACGCGGAGTGTTGTGGGCTGATCTGTTCCTGGCTTTTTATCTGTTTTGATGACTCTATTTGGGAGATTTAATCTCTATCTCTTTGACCTCGGATTTTTGGAAGTTCACACCCAACTCGGGGCATTCCTCTCTGAAGCTGAAGAACTTGTCATATGTATTCATCAAGAGTGCAGACTATGTCTACCCTTCCCACCCCACTCCTCCATTCATAGAAGCCGTACTTTAGCTTCCTTGAATGAAACATGACTTTGAATGGATGACTGGTGGATGAATAGAAGGTCAAAGTCTCCATTCATACTGTAGATCCTTTTTCAATAATGGAAGGTATAGTAAAGCTTGTAAGCAGGGGCGGACTGACAACTCATGGGGCCCCCGGGCAATAGGGGATCATGGCGCCCCTGTGTCTTTGCCTAAACTCAAAAAAGCCTATGAAAAAGGTACAAGGGGCATCTCATGGGGCCCCCTATTGACCCCGGGCCCTTGGGCGGTGCCCGAGTTTCCAAATGGTCAGTCCGCCCCTGCTTGTAAGAATGGAGGTGAGAGGAAAGGCCAGGCACAGTCGGCGCTCTTGATAAGTGCGTATGACAGGTCTCTCAGCTGTATTAACCTTGCAGCTCCAGAAGACTATTGTGGCAGGGATAGGGGGGGCATCAGAGGATGGAAGAATTCAACTAAAGACTATGGTGGCAGGGATAGGGGGGCATTAGAGGATGGAAGAATTCAACTAAAGACTATGGTGGCAGGGATAGGGTGGCATCAGAGGATGGAAGAATTGAACTAAAGACTATGGTGGCAGGGATAGGGGGGGCATCAGAGGATGGAAGAATTCAACTAAAGACTATGGTGGCAGGGATAGGGGGCATCAGAGGATGGAAGAATTCAACTAAAGACTATGGTGGCAGGGATAGGGGGGCATCAGAGGATGGAAGAATTCAACTAAAGACTATGGTGACAGGGATAGGGGGGCATCAGAGGATGGAAGAATTCAACTAAAGACTATGGTGGCAGAGATAGGGGGGCATCAGAGGATGGAAGAATTCAACTAAAGACTATGGTGGCAGAGATAGGGGGGGGGCATCAGAGGATGGAAGAATTGAACTAAAGACTATGGTGGCAGGGATAGGGGGCATCAGAGCATGGAAGAATTCAACTAAAGACTATGGTGGCAGAGATAGGGGGGGCATCAGAGGATGGAAGAATTGAACTAAAGACTATGGTGACAGGGATAGGGGGGCATCAGAGGATGGAAGAATTCAACTAAAGACTATGGTGGCAGAGATAGGGGGGGGCATCAGAGGATGGAAGAATTGAACTAAAGACTATGGTGACAGGGATAGGGGGGCATCAGAGCATGGAAGAATTGAACTAAAGACTATGGTGGTAGGGATAGGGGGGGCATCAGAGCATGGAAGAATTCAACTAAAGACTATGGTGGCAGGGATAGGGGGGGCATCAGAGGATGGAAGAATTCAACTAAAGACTATGGTGGCAGGGATAGGGGGGCATCAGAGGATGGAAGAATTCAACTAAAGACTATGGTGGCAGGGATAGGGGGGCATCAGAGGATGGAAGAATTCAACTAAAGACTATGGTGGCAGGGATAGGGGGGCATCAGAGGATGGAAGAATTCAACTAAAGACTATGGTGGCAGGGATAGGGGGGCATCAGAGCATGGAAGAATTCAACTAAAGACTATGGTGGCAGGGATAGGGGGGCATCAGAGGATGGAAGAATTCAACTAAAGACTATGGTGGCAGAGATAGGGGGGGGGGCATCAGAGGATGGAAGAATTGAACTAAAGACTATGGTGGCAGGGATAGGGGGCATCAGAGCATGGAAGAATTCAACTAAAGACTATGGTGGCAGAGATAGGGGGGGGCATCAGAGGATGGAAGAATTGAACTAAAGACTATGGTGACAGGGATAGGGGGGCATCAGAGCATGGAAGAATTCAACTAAAGACTATGGTGGTAGGGATAGGGGGGGCATCAGAGCATGGAAGAATTCAACTAAAGACTATGGTGGCAGGGATAGGGGGGGCATCAGAGGATGGAAGAATTCAACTAAAGACTATGGTGGCAGGGATAGGGGGGCATCAGAGGATGGAAGAATTCAACTAAAGACTATGGTGGCAGGGATAAGGGGGCATCAGAGGATGGAAGAATTCAACTAAAGACTATGGTGGCAGGGATAGGGGGGCATCAGAGGATGGAAGAATTCAACTAAAGACTATGGTGGCAGGGATAGGGGGGCATCAGAGGATGGAAGAATTCAACTAAAGACTATGGTGGCAGGGATAGGGGGGCATCAGAGCATGGAAGAATTCAACTAAAGACTATGGTGGCAGGGATAGGGGGGGCATCAGAGAATGGAAGAATTCAACTAAAGACTATGGTGGCAGGGATAGGGGGGCATCAGAGAATGGAAGAATTCAACTAAAGGGAAACATCAGACTGACTGTAAGTAACGTCCCTTGTGCTGTTATTTTTTTCCACTTAGGCTTTAAGTACAGGGGTCCCACCTTTGCAGCCCCCAAGCCATATGCATGACCATTGGGGAATTTAAGATGTATATATAGCCAAATGTTCTTTTTTTAGTTTTAGATCAAGTAGGGAATCATTAAATCCCCTGTCAGTATATTTTGGGTCCCATTGAAAAGATTCCCCTTCCTTAGCCTATCACAGTGATTGACCAAAAGAAAGTGACTGGGTCTTGACTAGTAAATGTGAAATGCAAGCTAGGGGAAGGCTGGAGTTACAGCAAGGGTCAGTAATAGGGTTGGTGTTACATGGAAGATTAGTGTTAGGGTTACATTGAGGGTTATTGTAGGGATTGCAAGTTGGTTGATGGGAGGGTGATTGGGCAGGTTAGTGTTAGGATAACAGGGAGGGTTGGTATACAGATTACAGGGAGACTAGTATGAGGGTTAACATTAGGATTACAGGGAGGGTCAAAATTATGGATAATCTTAGAGTTGGGATTACTGGGAAGATTAGTGTTGAGTTTGCATGCAGACGTAATGCTAGGGCTGGGGTTACAGAGAGTGTTAGTGTTAGGGTTGGGGTAACAGGGTAGATTAGTGATAGTGTGCATTAAGTGTTAGTGATGGGGATTGCAAATAGGTTGATGGAAAGGTGATTGCGAAGGTTAGTGTTAGGGTAACAGGGAGGGTTGGTATGCAAATTCCAGACAGGGTTACAGGCAGCCTAGTATGAGGGTTAATATTAGGATTACAGGGAGGGTCAGTATTAGGGTTACTAGTAGAGTTGAGATTACATGGAAGAATAGCTTTAGGGTTACATTGAGGGTCAGGGTTGGGGATAACAAGTCGATTGTTGGGAGGGTGAGTGTTAATGTTAGTGTTAGAGTAACAGGGAGGGTTGGTATGAAGATTACAGGTAGGGTTACATTGAGGGTTAATGTTGGGGATTGAAGGTAGGTTGATGGGAGGATGATTGTGAAGTTTAGTGTTAGAGTAACAGGGAGGGTAGGTATGAAGATTACAGGTAGGGTTACATTGAGGTTTAATGTTGGGGATTGAAGGTAGGTTGATGGGAGGATGATTGTGAAGGTTAGTGTTAGAGTAACAGGGAGGGTAGATATGAAGATTACAGGAAGGGTTACAGGCAGGCTAGTGTGAGGGTTACCTTTAGGATTAAATATTGGGTTAATATTAGGGTTAGTGTTAGGGTTACATAGAGGGTGAGTGTAAGAGTTAGTGCTAGGGCTGGAATTACAGAGAGGGTTAGTGTTAGGTTTGGGGTTATAGGCAAGAATAGTTTTAGGGTTAGTGTTGGAGATTACAAGTAGGTTGGTGGGAAGGCGAGTGTGAGGATTAGTGTTAGGGCTGGGATTTCAGGGTAGATTAGTGTTAGGTTTACATGGAAGGTGATTGTAAGAGTTAGTGCTAAGGCTGGAGTTACAGGAAGGGTTAGTATTAGGGCTAGTGTTAGGGTTGGGGTTACAGGGAAGATTAGTGTTAAGGTTACATTGAGGGTTAATGTTGGAGATTGAAGGTAGGCTGATGGGAGGATGCTTGTGAAGGTTAGTGTTAGGGTAACAGGGAGGGTAGGTACGAAGATTACAGATAAGGTTACAGGCAGACTAGTGTGAGGGCTAACTTTAGGATTAAATATAGGGCTAATATTAGGGTTAGTGTTAGGGTTACATAGAGGGTGAGTGTAAGAGTTAGTGCTAGGGCTGGAATTACAGAGGGTTAGTGTTAGGTTTGAGGTTAAAGGCAAGAATAGTTTTAGGGTTACATTGAGGGTTAGTGTTGGAGATTAAAAGTAGGTTGGTGGGAAGGTGAGTGGAGGGTTAGTGTTAGGGTTGGGATTTCAGATTGTAGATTAGTGTTAGGGTTACATGGAAGGTGATTGTAAGAGTTAGTGCTAAGGCTGGAGTTACAGGGAGGGTTAGTATTAGGGCTAGTGTTTGGGTTGGGGTTACATGGAAGATTAGTGTTAGGCAGGGGGCGGACTGACCATTTGGAAACTCGGGCACTGCCCGAGGGCCCGGGGTAAGTAGGGGGCCCCATGAGATGCCCCTGGTACCTTTTTCATAGGCTTTTTTGAGTTTGGGAAGGATACAGGAGCCCCATGATCCCCTATTGCCTGGGGGCCCCATGAGTTGTCAGTCTGCCCCTGGTGTTAGGGTTACATTGAGGGTTAATGTTGGGAATGGAAGGTAGGTTGATGGGAGGATGCTTGTGAAGGTTAGTGTTAGGGTAACAGGGAGGGTAGGTACGAAGATTACAGATAAGGTTACAGGCAGACCTAGTGTGAGGCATAACTTTAGGGTGACATGTAGGGGTAATATTGGTGGTTAGTGTTAGGGATGGGGGTTACATGGAAGATTAGTGTTAGGGTTACATGGAGGGTAAGTGTAAGAATTAGTGCTGGGATAGATTTTTAGAGAGTGTTGGGGTTACAGGGAAGAATAGTTTTAGGGTTACATGTTGGGGATTACAAGGAGGTTGGTGGGAGGGTGAGTGTTAAGGTTAGTGTTAGAGTAATAGGGAGGGATGGTATGAATATTATAGATAGTGTTACAGGCAGGGTAGCGTGAGGGTGAACTTTAGAATTAAATATAGGGTTAATATCAGGGTGAGTGTTAGGGTTACATAGAGGATCAGTGTCAGAGTTAGTGCTAAGGCTGGAATTACAGAGAGGGTTAGTGTTAGGTTTGGGATTACAGGGAAGAATAGTTTTAGGGTTATATTGAGGGTTAGCATTGGGGATTACAAGTAGAGTGGTAGGAGCTTGAGTGTGAATGTTAGTATTAGGGTTGGGGTTACAGAGAAGATTAGTGTCAGGATTACATGGAGAGTTATTGTAAGAGGTAATGCTAGGGCTGGAGTTACAAAGAGAGTTACTATTAGGGCTAGTGTTGGGGTTACAGGGAAGATTAGTAACAGAGTTACATTGAGAGTTAGTGTTGGGGATGTTGTATTTACAAGTATGTTGACAGAAGAGTTTGAAGATTAGTGTTAAATTAATAGGAAGACTTGGTATGATGATTACAGATGGGCTAGCATTAGTGTTAGGGATGAGGTTAAAGGTAGAGTTGGTTTTAGGGAAAGCCCTAGAATAGGACATCACCCTTTGAGCTGGGACTGGGAGCTCTAATACAAGTTAGTTTGATGGTTAATATTAGGGGTGGGGTTACAGGTAGAGTTAGTTTGAGGAAAGCCTTGGGATAGGACATTGTTCTTTGTGCTGGGAGCTCTAAACCCAAGTTAGTTTGATGGTTAATATTAGGGATGTGGTTACAGGTAGAGTTAGTTTGAGGAAAATCCTTAGGATAGGGCATCACCCTTTAGACTGGTAGCTCTAAACCCAAGTTAATTTGATGGTCAATATTAGGAATGCGGTTACAGGCAGAGTTAGTTTTTGTGGAAAATCCTTAGGATAGGGCATCACCCTTTGGACTAATAGCTCTAAACCTAAGTTAGGTAGACAGTTAATGTTAAGTGTGGGTTACAGGTAGAGTTAATTTTTCTTGGGATAGTTCTTGGGATAGGACATAACCCTTTGAACGGGGAGCTCTAAACCCAAGTTAGTTCGATTGTTAATATTAGGGATGCAGTTACAGGTAGAGTTAGTTTGAGGAAAATCCTTAGGATAGGGCATCACCTTTGGACTGGTAGCCCTAAACCTAAGTTAGGTAGACAGTTAATGTTAAGTGTGGGTTACAGGTAGAGTTAATTTGAAGGAAGTTCTTGGGATAGGACATAACCCTTTGAACTGGGAGCTCTAAACCCAAGTTAGTTAGATAGTTAATGTTAAGGTAATAATACATAAAAGTGCAGCGCTTAAAAAAGTGACAAATAATCATAAAGAAACAGTGAAAAGTGTATAAAAAAATAGTCCATCCAAAAATGAAAGAAATGTCCCAGAGGTTGTGATGAAACAAAAGAAATCCAAGGACAGTTGTTGTGTCACCAACCACTACTACAGAAGGCTTACCAGAAAGGCATGACCCCCTGTTAAGAGTGGTCAATCGCTCCTTGTTTAAACAATCCAGAAAGCCAGACACTCAAATCCTCCTCCAGATCTCCAAAAGAGCAGATAACGATCTTCCAACAATGGACCTTAATTGGGGTAGCTAAACCACTCAGGATGAGGCTTGGACTCGTAGTAGAAAACATGCAAAGAAAGAGAACTCCACATAGTGTAAAACCATAATCACAACATTTATTTAAGGTATGGTTGCACTCACATGTAAGCAAATATCATTAGGCACCAATTGGCAAAAAAAAGCCAAATTTTCCAGTTTCCAAAATTGCCACCGGCTGTTCGTGCATGCGCAGTAGTGTGTGTGCATGGGTGTGTTACAGGTAGAGTTAATTTGAAGGAAATTCTTGGGATAGGACATAACCCTTTGAGCTGGGAGCTCTAAACCCAAGTTAGTTTGATGGTTAGTATTAGGGATGGGGTTACAGGTATAGTCAGCTTGAGGGAACGCCTTAGGACAGGACATCACATTTGAGCTGGAAGCTCTAAACCCAAGTTAGTTTGATGGTTAGTATTAGGGATGGGGTTACAGATATAGTCAGTTTGAGGGAGCACCGAAGGATAGGACATCACATTTGAGCTGGAAGCTCTAAACCCAAGTTAGTTTGATGGTTAGTATTAGGGATGGGGTTACAGGTATAGTCAGTTTGAGGGAACGCCGTAGGATAGGATATCACATTTGAGCTGGAAGCTCTAAACCCAAGTTAGTTTGATGGTTAGTATTAGGGATGGGGTTACAAGTATAGTCAGTTGGAGGGAACACCTTAAGACAGGTCATCACATTTGAGCTGAAAGCTCTAAACCCAAGTTAGTTTGATGGTTAGTATTAGGGATGGGGTTGCAGGTATAGTCAGTTTGAGGGACCGCCTTATGATAGGACATCACATTTGAGCTGGAAGCTCTAAACCCAAGTTAGTTTGATGGTTAGTATTAGGGATGGGGTTGCAGGTATAGTCAGTTTGAGGGAACGCCTTAGGATAGGACATCACATTTGAGCTGGAAGCTCTAAACCCAAGTTAGTTTGATGGTTAGTATTAGGGATGGGGTTACAGGTATAGTCAGTTTGAGGGACCACCTTAGGATAGGACATCACATTTGAGCTGGAAGCTCTAAACCCAAGTTAGTTTGATGGTTAGTATTAGGGATGGGGTTACAGGTATAGTCAGTTTGAGGGACCACCTTAGGATAGGACATCACATTTGAGCTGGAAGCTCTAAACCCAAGTTAGTTTGATGGTTAGTATTAGGGATGGGGTTGCAGGTATAGTCAGTTTGAGGGAACGCCTTAGGATAGGACATCACATTTGAGCTGGAAGCTCTAAACCCAAGTTAGTTTGATGGTTAGTATTAGGGATGGGGTTGCAGGTATAGTCAGTTTGAGGGAACGCCTTAGGATAGGACATCACATTTGAGCTGGAAGCTCTAAACCCAAGTTAGTTTGACAGTTAATTTTAGGGATGGGGTTACAGGTAGCGTTAGCTTTTATGGAAAGCCTTGGGATAAGCCAGCACCCTTTGAGCTGGGAGCTCTACACCCAATATTACCAGTACCAACATCCAAGAGCTTAAAGCTTGAATTACTTGAAGATGTATGTTGTGTCTTTTCAGGTTTGTTTTACATCTTCAGCACCTGACAAACATTTTTTTGTGTGGACTTCCTGTATCCTTTAAAAAAAGGAAAGAATGTCACAAAACGATAATAATAATACATTATGAATAAAAATAATCATTCAGTGCAATTCTTGTCTGCGTTCCCTCTTGTGCTGCAGGGAATGGTGGGAGTAGACAGCAGACAGTCTGGTTTTATAGAGAGGCCACTGTATTGTGTGGTCGGTTTCAGCATGAACAACCATATGCGTGACCTTTAACCTTCCTCTTCCTTCTAGTGCAGACAGCTTCACTCGTCTTTCCTCCAAGTTCTGCTCCCAGTCTTGACTTGTAGCAAAACATCTGCCTCATGTCTTATCAAAGCCATTTCTCTTCTTTCTCTAGTAACCTGTCGGCAAATTCTCTGGTGGCGCTGTCATGGAGGACCTTCTACAACCTACCTCTTCAAGAACTGTAGGTTAACCAATCTTTCATCACAATGATTAATGTTTGTTTGGCTGTGTGTCTGCGAAAGGGATCTAGGGATCTTTTATTGACATAACCGGTCAAAGCAAATATATTTTCCTCTCATTACATAGCCTTAGTTGTCTTCGACATGTTAAAACAATAAATAAATCGATATCTTCATTTATATTTGTTATATTAACCGTTTCAATACCGTGCAATTTTACCCCTTCCTGCCCAGGCCATTTTTCAGGTTTCAGCGCTCTCACACTTTGAATGACAATTGCGCGGTCATACAACATTGTACCCAAACTAAAATTTTATCATTTTCTTCACACAACTAGAGCTTTCTTTTGGTGGTATTTAATCACCGCTGAGGTTTTTAATTTTTGCTAAATTAACAAAAAAAGACCAAAAATTTTGAAAAAAAAACACATTTTTCTTTGTTTCTGTTATAAAAGTTTACAAATAAATAATTGTTCTTCATAAATTTAGGCCGAGATGTATTCTGCTACATGTCTTTGGTGAAAATAACCCAAATTAGGATGTATTTTTTAGTTTGTAGGAAAGTTATAGAGTTCACAAACTATGGTATAGATCTGAATATTGATCAATCCTGAAGTACTGACAGCCAATCTAATATCTTGAGGTCCAAGAATGTCAGAACAGTACAGATATCCCCCAAATGACCCCTTTTTGCAGAGTAGACAGTCCGACGTACTTCATAAGAGGCATGGCGAGTTTTTTGAAGTTGTATTTTTTTGTCATAATTTTTCGGAAAATGAAAAAATTAAAAAAATTATTTTCACTATTTTTTTTTTTTACATACTGTCACCAGTGCAGTACAGCGTCATCATATAACTGGCATGGCGGTGAACAGCGACACTGACTGGTGACAATATGAAAAAAAAAAAAATATATATTTTTTTTTTATTTTTTATTTTTTTATTATATTTAATTTTTGATTACATTTTTTTTTATTTTTTTTCATATTTTACTATGACCAAAATAGTACAATGTTACCATAGTAACATTGTACTACTTTGGGGAAGTGATCAGTATTTTTTTTTTTTTTTTACACAATTATCTAATAGCAAAGAATTACTTTGCTATAAGCAAGCATTTACCTGAATGAAATCGATTCATTCAGCTTTTATTTATTTTTTTTTTTGTGCTTAGCTGTGATTTGGTCGCAGCTAATCACATGACATGTGCATGTGATTAGCTGTGACCATTCACAGCTAGGCACTAGTATACAATGGATGGCATCATGAATGAAGCCATCCATTGTATACAACTGCCATGTGACCTGCTGTGATTGGTCACAGCAGGTCACATGGTACCGGCAACGGGAGCCGGTACTCGGATCTGTCATCGGCCGTGTCCGAGGTGCACGGGCGGTGACAGATCGCACTGCTGCGCCGCTCTGCATTAGCGCAAACCGCGCATGTGCGGGAGCACGCCAAATGGCGTGCACCCGGAATACAGGAGCACATTTGAAGCCGCCAAACGGCCATTGGCCGGGCGGCTAATGGTTAAACCTGGAACACCTGAAAATTCTGGAAGATAGATTACAAGGCACCAGGGGCGGACTGACCATTTGGAAACTCGGGCACTGCCCGAGGGCCCGGGGTCAGTAGGGGGCCCCATGAGATGCCCCTGGTACCTTTTTCATAGGCTTTTTTGAGTTTGGGCAAGGACACAGGGGCCGCATGATCCCCTATTGCCCGGGGGCCCCATGATTTATCAGTCCGCCCCTGCAAGGCACCATGCACATCAGCATCTTTTTTAACCACTTCCAGTCTGGACACTTTCACCCCCTTCCTGTCCAGGCCAATTTTCAGCTTTCAGTGCTATCACACTTTGAATGACAATTGCGCGGTCATGCAACACTGTACCCAAATGAATTTTTTAGCATTTTTTTGAGACAGATAAAATTTTATTTTGGTGATATTTATTCACCACTGGGATTTTTCTTTTTCTTTTGCTATATAAATGAAAAAGTCCAAAAAATTTTTTAAAAAAGTGTTTTTCTTATAAAATTTTGCAAATAAATAATCTTTCTTCATAAATCTTGGCCAAAATTTATTCAGTTATCTTTTTAGCAAAAACAAATAATCCGAATTAGTTTATAACCAAAAATTATATTTTTTCTAAATAGTTTTGTAAAATTTTTTAAATATTTTTTTATATTATTATTTATATATATATATATATTTTTTTTTTTTACATACAGTCACTCTAGCAGTACAGTGTCATAGTGACACTGTATTACTTGTGGGGGGTGATGAAGATTTTTTTTTTTTTTTACACTGATTGCTTTTACACCCATAAAGGCTTTAAAAGCAATCATTTCTCCTTCTCTCTGGCTGCATTCTTGCAGCCATTGAGAAATACTGTGAAAGCTATGATTGGTCTCAGCTTGTCACATGGTACAAGGCTGTTGTGAAGAGCCCTGTACCATGTGATCTCTGTGATCATTCACAGATTTCACACTTAGTAAGCAATGATGTCAGAAGTGACATCTTGCTTACTACTCTTCATGTGATCACTGATTGGCCAATCAGTGATCACATGATCGGGACCTCACACAGAGGTTCTGTACAATGATCGGTGTTCCACTGTGTCCAGAGGACACAATGGGCACCCAGTCGCAGTGCTGCACGCTCCCAGGGAGCGTGCACAAGCAGAGGGCGGGGAGGCCGTTTATATACATGGGCTGGACGGGAAGTGGTTAAGCTACAAAAACGTTGGAAAAAAAGGCTGGTAATAGCGTTTTTAGCAGCGAGCGTTAGCATTTTATAAGCATTTTTACAGTACCTGTAGAAAAAAAAAAGAAAAAAAAAATGTTAGGAGACTTTTGGAAGTGTATAGCAGCATTTAGGAGTATTTAGCATTTTTTTTATGCTGGACAAACGCTCCAAAAAACTGTACTAAAACAATCAAGAAATATAAATAGCCTAAAGTAGGAGCAAAAAAAAAAATGCAAATAACAGCTTCTAAGAGTTTAACCCCTTCACGCCTAAGGGTAAAACAAATCTTAATGCCTAAGCACAATTTTGCAACATTGAAAGGTGTTAGTAAAACCGTACATATCATCACAACTACTTTGTACATCCAGGTGAATTATACCGCGTTTCTTTCAGGACAAATTGGGCTTTCATTTGGTGGTAAATGGTATTGGATATCTCCTGATTTTTTTATTATCAAAGGAAAACTGTCCCAGAATAGTAAAAAAAAAAATTTTTTAAATTTAGCTGTGTGTTTCTTGTTATTACCATAACCTACCACCAAAGAACAACCCAAAATAAATTTTCCAGCTCTTGACAATTGCAGCGATACCAGATATGTGGACATCTTTTTATGTCCTTTTCTGTCTTTTACCTTGTTACGCAGGACTTTTGACAGTTATTTTCTGCTCCCCATGGCTCAGTATCTAGCCTAGTCAGTGCTTCCACATAAGAGCTAACAAACTCATTGACTATTTATACACTGACACTGATTGCAATATAAAAAGCCACAGATGTGGGACATTAACCTCTAATTGGCATTTTAACCCATGTGTGTCACCTTGTGTGTCTGTACCAAGGCCAAACATTCCAGGGGGCGGAGACGTCTGATCCAGGGGGCGGAGACTTCTGATCCAGGGGGTGGAGACTCCTGATCCAGGGGGCGGAGACTCCTGATCCAGGGGGGCAGAGATTTCTGATACGGGCCATTTGGGTGATTTCTGTTATCATTATGATTTAAAAAGGAGCCAAACAACTATTTGATAATAAATGGCTTCATATGATCATCATCCAATAAAAGAGCATTTTTTGGCATGATCAGTCATATTTTCAATATCAATGCCAAAATTTCACAATTTCTTCCAGGGAATGCAAACTTTTGAGCACAACTGTATGTAAAGCGCTGTGTAAATTGAAGGTGCTATAAAAGTGCCTGTAATAAATAAATAAATACATTCTAAAAACAAATTATTCTAACATAAAGAGTATGAAGAAACAAAATTATTTATTTAACTAATGAGTCCTAAATGAAACAAAACAATTTTTTTTAGCGTACACATCTCTAGTGCAGTATATAGCTTGAGTCTGTTACAGAACTGTTTATAATTAAAACAATAAAATATATATATATATATATATATATGTATATATATTTATTTATTTATATATATATATATATTTTTATTTTTTTTTCTTCCATTAAATAAATAAATAAATGGGTTTTAAATACAGCTAGAATAAGTACCCACATCTATTTTCTTCATTTATTTACTGTAGATTAGATTCTTTAAAAAGTTTGAATGGCTATTTGCTGAAATAAACATGTAATAGCAATAATATCAATATTAATAATGACACTTATAGGTGATATTTACTTATGGTGTCCTTAAAGTAGAGTAGAGCATGAGTAATTAAAAAAAAAATATATATATATATATATATATATATATATATACACACACAGCATATATATACTCACTGGCCACTTTATATATATAATATTATAACATAATATATAATCTGTACAAATTCTGCCCCACATTTGACTCCATATTTGTCTGTTTACCATATGCAACCAGCAAGGGACAAACCTCATCTGTTTGTCAGCTTAGACCAGTTACCTTCCATAGGTCATGAGTGCAAGGGGTCTCTTTTTGAGACCATTACTGTTTGATTATTAGATTTTGAGACCATTACTGTCCAATTAGAAAATTAACTATGACATTATCAGAGGTGTTTAACATAGTTTAGGTTGTGAGACGTAGGCCTTTATTCTGTCTTGATTCTTATTTTGCTTATTATCTCACAGGGTCCTGGTGGAAAACCCTTTCCAATGCTCTTGCGAAGTACGATGGATTCAGATTCGTCGAGATGAAGGTTGGGCTGACCTTGGCAACCAAAGTTTGAGCTGTTGGGATCACGGTTTAGAGATCTTCATAGAAGAGGCCAATATCTCGCTGTGCGGTATACATCCCATTTTTCTATAAGCAGGGTAGAAAATGAAGCAATATAAACTTTAGTAAACCTTTAAGTGGCACAAGATTTAATTTAAAAAAAAAATGTTTTTGGCAAATGACTTCACTGTCTCGTATTTCTCATCAGATCGGCCAGAAGTTTCCATCATGGAGCAAAATCTCACAGTACTTCATGGGGATAATCTTACCCTTCAGTGTAATGTAGTTGGTCAACCTCAACCAACAGCCACCTGGATTTTGCCAAACATCAGTCAATATAAAATTGAGGTAAGTGTGCAGTAGAAAAAAATTTGAAAACTATATATTTGGTACTATATATTTTTTCTATGGTTGAACTGAATGGACTTTTGTCTTTTTTCAGCCGGACTAACTATGTAACTATGGTATCAGTCCAAGAATTCTTATGAACAGATGTACAGCAGTATACTATAGTGTTTTTCATGTGTTATCTCTGCAGCATTTGGAAGGTCCGGACACAGAAATGGTATTCCTGCATCTCCACAACATCTCCCCAGGCTTCAATAAGCGGGATGTCACCTGTTGGGCCGAGAACATGGCTGGTCCCAGCAAGAAATTTATTCAGTTGGATGTCCGCTGTGAGTAGACAAACCAATATTTTTTGTATTCTTTGTCCAAGTTCCCTTGAATTCAGAATTCCACCTTAGGACTTATAGACCAGATAGTCTGTGATTAGCTTTGCATCAGTGATACTCATTACATACATTGAAAAGAGACACATCTTTGGAGATCAACCAAAAAAACAAATCCCACCAGCAGTTGGTTCTAGCCATTCCCCATTCTATGCAAAACTAAACATTAAAAATAAAATGAAACAAAAGTCAGAGGTCAGTAAAAGAAAATAGTGAATACATACCAGCCCTGCTCCTCGTGCCATCAATCTTGCTCAGTTGTGAAGCTACTCTTTGGAATTTAACAGTTCTAGAAGTGTTAGATTCTTAGACCCGGCTGTGTGCTATGGTTCCTCTTGCTGAACCTTACCTGCAGCAGGGAAAGAGTCATCCAACACACCCAGAAGCATCTTGGATGCAGAAGATTCTTTGGCAGAGGTAGAGAACAAGATCAGTGGTGCTCTCATAATCTGGAATAAGGCTCAGAGACCAGTAGCTATAGCAGTAGCAAGACATCTTCCAACCATCTGGACAAGTACAGAAGCAGGTCACTCTGGCGGAAGACACAGGTTCATGTGAGGTGCAGAGTTTAAGTACTAACCAGTGTTCACCAGAGCTCCTGATGGTGGAGATGGGTTTTGCTTCACTTTAGTTCCAGGTCGCAGTCCTTGAGATCACCCCACCAGTTGAGGTGAGCAAGCCAGGATCCAGTAGCAGAGAAGTAGGTAGGGATAAGCAGAAGTGTAGTCAGTAAACAAGTCAAAGGTCAGTAACAAGTGGTTGCAGGTTGGGTCGAAAACAAGCCAAGGGTTGGAAACAAGTGATAACAAAGCTATGGATGGCAGCAAGACTGACTGCACATGAGGTGAGGAGTTTAAGTACTAACCAATGTTCACCAGAGCTCCTGATGGTGGAGATGGATTTTGCTGTGTGTTGTTACCAGGTAGCAGTCGTTGGGATCGCCCCACCAGGAGGTGAGCAAGCCAGGGTCCAGTAGCAGAGATAGTAGGAAGGGATAAGCAGAAGTGTAATCAGTAAAGTCAAAGGTCAGTAACAAGTGGTTGCAGGTTGGGTCGAGAACAAGCCAAGGGTTGGAAACAAGTGATAGCAAAGCTATGGATGGCAGCAAGACTGACAAGAGCAAGATATTGATTGGAGAGAGCACAATAATTTGTCAAACAGGAAGTTCAAAAGGATAGCTTTAATAGGAAGTTCAAGGGAGGAACAAAGAGTTCAAGATTCAAGGCAGGATTATTCAGGGAATTGGCCAGGGAACTGTCCAGAATTCCATGTGGCTCAGCAAGAGACCTTGCAGGGCACAACAGATTTTGCAGGTTCAGATCTGGGCCCTGACAGGTGGTGGCAATGAGAAGGGTAAGTATTTTTTTCCCAGACTGGCCTTTGTTTCATTATTTAAAGTTTTGGCTTTAAATATATTTTATCTGCCATCCTCCCTTCGCTATCCCACTGCTGATGATAAGGAAACACCCCTGTGTTCAAAAATATACAGCTCAGGCTGCAATACTCACTTTCTTCAGCTCGGTCTCCCGCAGACTCCTCTTTGCAGTCCTACGCTGCGTCATTTAACCCATTTTCCATGAGTGCAGGGCATCATGGATTCACCCGGTACAGGTTACTTCCCCAAAGAGCCCTGCACTCACATACGTCGCTCCATTTCCTCAAACTTAACCTGTCCAAAACCGAGCTCCTGGTCTTCCCCCCACCAGCGCCCCCCCCCCCATCCTCTCCATCACTACTAACAACGCCACCATCACTCCCAGCCCACATGCCAAAGTCCTGGGTGTCATCCTGGACTCCCAGCTCTCCTTCCTACTCCACGTCCAATTGCTATTAAGATCATGCAGGCTCCACCTCCGCAACATCTCCAAGATACGTTCATTCCTCACCCCAGACACTACCAAACAACTTGTACACTCCCTCATAATCTCACGCCTGGACTATTGCAACTCCCTTCTCACTGACCTACCCAAACGAACGCTATCCCCACTCCAGTCTATGCTGAACTCAGTGGCGAGACTCATCCACCTCACCAACCGCTCCACATCCGCCACCCCCCTCTGCCAATCCCTTCACTGGCTCCCGATTGCCCAACGCATCAAATTCAAACTGCTAACCCTGACCTACAAAGCCATTCACAACGCCGCCCCAAACTACATAACCGACCTGATACCCAAATACCACCCTACCCGTGCCCTTCGCTCCTCACAGGACCTCCTACTCTCTAGCTCCCTGGTCTCCTCCTCCCACGCCCGATTGCAGGATCTCTCCAGGACCTCCCCCATCCTCTGGAATTCCCTACCCCAATCCATCAGACTGTCACCTACCCTCATCACCTTCAGGCTCACCCTGAAGACCCACCTCTTCAGGGAAGCCTACCCCACCCTCACCTAACAACTGACCTCCTCCACTCCTCCCACCACTTCATTCCCCACAGCCATTTCTTCCTGTACCACTGCAGAGAGCAGCACTGATGTCAACAAGTCAGTGATGATCTGTTCATTATTGAGGACCACCTAGAGGTGGAGATGGGATTAAGAGGAAGCAGGCCATCCTGGGGTTGGTAGGGTGGAGTTGGACTTTAAGGGAACTTTATTGGTTTTATCTTTTCATTACAATTATACCAGTAAATTGAGATTTTTCATAAATCAGACATATAAATTACATTTTAAGCATAGTGAATTTGGTATCCTTAGACATTAGTACATGGTTTCTTAGGTAGCTTCAGCATTTCAGTGACTGAGTTGTAAGTCTAAAGATGTTCTTTAAGCATGTCCTCATTTGGAATTTTTGTCATCTGTGTAACGTTTGCTATATTGTCACATATATCTCTTTCTATCTTAGTCCCGGCAGTGGTGGTAGAGTTAGGGGAAGCAGTCCTGCAGCACCACGTCTGTATCCCTTTCACGATAGATGGGAACCCTGCCCCTGATCTCAGCTGGCAATTTAATGGGCAAATTCTAGACATGTATGACTTTCAATACACAAAGATCTTGGAGTACAGAGAAAACGGTACACTTATCCATGGCTGCCTGTACTTTAATAAACCAACACACGTCAACAATGGCAACTATACCCTTCTGGTGTGGAATGAGCTAGGAAGAGACAGCAAAAGTGTGTACAGCACATTTATGGACAACCCTTTTGACTTTAATCCAGAGGAACCTATCCCAGGTGAGAAGATACCACAATTCTAGACCATGACTTGACCATCACACCTACCTAAATGGCCAAATGTATGTGAATTAACAAGTTCAGGTGTTTTTCAGTGATGGGTTTTTTTTAATATTTGGAAAGGTCTTATTGTGTTCCATCATGATTGTATCATGTGTGAAAAGCCAGCTCCATAAAGACATGGTTTGATGAGTTTGGTGTTGAGGAACTTGAGTGACCTGCACAGAGCCCTGACCTCAAAACTATTGAACACCTTTGAGTTAAATTGGGATGCTGGTTGCGAGCCAGTTGTTCTCATCCAACATTACTACTTGACCTCATAAATGTTTTTTGGGCCAAATGGGCACAACTTCCACAGACACACTTTGAAATCTCGTAGAAAACCATCTCAGGTGTGTGGAGCCTGTTATAGCTGCAAAGAAGGGGAAACTCCACATTAATGGCCATGGTTTTAGTATGAGAAGTCCAAAAAGATACAGTCGGTGTGATGATCAGTTGTATCCATTATCCATTATGAAATCACAACTCTAGATTACGGGTTTCTTTGACCCCATGTAGGAAAGGGACTAACCAGGACAAGGAATGAGGGAAAAGGGGGATTAGATCACTGTGTCAGATATGTACACCATAGAAACCTAATGGAGGCCCTAACCCTTCTTATCTCTAATAAAAAGTTTTTCGTAGCGGTTTCTCTCCCCATTGGAAATTTTTGCCCTCATATCTTCTCCCTCTGATTTCCCATAATCAGGACAGGAAGTGGAGACAACATTTCTAATGGAGACAAAACAATGAAAATCTTGATAGACGTTCTAGGACTTTCCTGCTCTATACAAAAAAAAAAACTTTGGCTGAAGTTGGCTTTAAAAGACATTTTTTAAAGCCTAATATGCTAAAAGCAGGGGTTTCCAAACTGCGGCCCTTTGGGTTGAATGTGGTCTTTTGCTTGCCTTTATCCAGCCCTTGGGACACTATGCCTTCCACTGACACAAAAGATGGGGCACTAATCCTCTCACTGACACCAATGATGAGGCACTTTTACTCCCACTGACCATCAAGCCTATGGCAGTGTTTACTCACCAGCAATGCTAGGACATTTTCTACTCCCACTGGCCACAGTGTGGCCCCCTAAAGTCTGAATGGCAGTAAAGTGGCCCTTTGTTTCAAAAGTTTGGAGACCCCTGTTCTGGAGACTCCCAGACATGTAGGCTAGTTGTGTAGATGTCATGATAATCCTGTAGCACAGAGGTCTCCAAACATTCGAAACAAAGGGCCAGTTTACTGCTGTTCAAATATCAGGGAGATCAGCGGGTGTAGAAAATGCCTTGGCATTGGTGGGAGTAAAAAATTCCATAGGCTTGGTGGCCAGTAGTAGTAAAAAATTACAATATTGGTGTCAGTGGAAGGAATAGTGCCCCATCATTGGATTGTAAGCTCCAAGGAGCAGGGCCCTCAACTCCCTCTTGTATTGAACTGTATTGTTGCTGTATCGTCTCCTGTTATATTGTAAAGTGCTGAGCAAACTGTTGGTGCTATATAAACTCTGTATAATAATAATAATAATAATCATCTGTGGGAGGAATAGTGCCCCATCAGTGGGAGGAATAGTGCCCCATCAGTGGGAGGAATAGTGCCCCAGCACTGATGTAAGTGGAAGGAATAGTTCCCCTTCATTGGTGTCAGTGGGAAGAATAGTGCTTCATCAGTGGGAGGAATAGTGACCCATCATTGATGTCAGTGGAAGGAATAGTGCCCCATCATTGGTGTCAGTGAGAAGAATAGTACCCCTTCATTGGTGTCAGTGGGAGGAATAGTGCTCCATCAGTGGGAGGAATAGTTTCCCATCATTGGTGTCAGTGGGAGAAAGAGTGCGCTATCAGTGGGAGGAATAGTGCCAGATCTTTGGTGTCCGTGGAAGGACTAGTGCCTCATATCAGTGAAAGGAATAGTGCAAGGGCTGGATAAAAGCAAGCAAAGGACCACATTCAACCCAAGGGCCGCAGTTTAGAGACATCTGCTCTAGCATCATCATGTTGACATTGAACAAGGGACAGAGACCTTTACTAGGGGCCACACAACCCACCTGCAAATACAAAAACCTCTTATTCACTTCAACCCATCCAAAATAATTTATTCTCAATAATAACACTTTAATGAGCCTTCATTGTGTTGTTTTCTTAAATTTTGCTTAAGAAATTTCTCTTTCAAAATGCAACAATGTTATAATTTTTTTGGGGAGGTTGTCTTTTTAAGGAAACTAACAATTTTTTGCATAACTCCAATGACATAATATCTTTTTTTTATATTTCAGTGTCGCTGTCTCCCGAGGGTAAGTGCTCCTACTTAATTGTGTTTGTCAACTAGCTCATTAATATTTGAATACCATTATAATGTTTTGCTTCTCTCAAGATTGCAAATTGTCTTTGCTACATAAATGGAGACTTCAAGAGACATACTAAAAGTTTTGTGTCTGAGATGTGCCAGCTCCTGGCAGATACATATTGCACATTAAATTTATAATTATCATAGACAAGTAAGTGTCTAAATGAACATTTGGGGTGCACGTTTGACAGCTGGTGCAAAGAAAACTTGAAGGTGTTGTTTACAGTGACAAATCCCATTCCAGCTGTCACAATCTAGTTGGATGCTGTGGAATATTTCATCTAGCTGGTTGTTGAGGAAGATTGCCCTATTTTTTCTATACTTTGGGGTTTTTTTTCCATTCCCCAGTAGATAGGACACTAATGTTCTGAGAAGCTGGTCGCAAGAGACAGCAACAGAAAATCAGCCCTGGAGAAAATAATGGAAGGATGGGCTACATGATTAAGGGGATGAATAGTCACAGGAAAAAGATTAACCTATAGTATGTGAGATGGTAATGTTAGAACAAAAAGTTTTACCTGATTGGAGGTTGTTGGTCAAATGGCAGAGAAGAGCAACAAGGTTGGGGACTGAATGTTGCTGGGAAGTCAGACCAGAAAGGTTGGCCAAATAGTGAGGTTGTCCCACATTCCCACCTATCTTCAATTACCAGCATTAAAGGGGCGTTTTTCTCATCATTTGAGGGTCTTTGGGTGTCTGTCTGTGGAAGACTTGGAATCATAACAAAATGGGGCCTATCAAGTGGTATGGCACTCCATTTTGGCAGATAGTTGGTTCTACCAAGGGCTTGGCTCAATTCAGAACTGTCCTTGATATGGTGGGGATGAGCCTTAAGACAGGGGTGATGGTTAGTTAAGGTTTTTGTTAGTGGACACATAAACACTCTCTGCTGGCAAAACTTGTCTGTTGATGTTTGATACGTTTTATGCGTTTACGTTTTATGTGTTTAGTTTGGAAGGAATATGATAGGAACAACATCAACAAATCTATCAGTCAAGAGAATTGTAGGGAAAATGTGTGTTTTATTACAGGGAAGCAACTTATTTCTGCAGCCAATGGAGCTAGGACACATAGCCCTGTATTGCCAATGAAGGGTCTAAAATGAGAAGGAACCTTCAGCAAGAACAATTAAGGTCTAGTTGTATAGACACAGTAGGTTCCTGCCTACCATTGCTGGATATCCCTGTTGAGCAAATCTCAGTAAGGATGACCTAACTGAACCCAAGTTACCCTGACAATCCTACTAAACTGAAGTTGGAGATTGTAAAATAGTTCATGACATATATTTTGTGCAGAAATGGTATCTTCTAAAGGGGCTTAGGAGACATTCAGGAGAGCTGACTAATCAGTACCTTTTGCCTGGGCACCAATCCTCCCCATTTACAGATACCATGTGACCCTTGTGGTTGTAAAACTTTCTTTTTTTCGAATTTTCTGCTGTGACCTCCTCCTCTGCCATCTAATGTTGGCTACCAACTTTTCAACTTTAAAACATAAATTTATTTCCTGTGTATATATAGTTACCAGGGGCGGACTGACCATTTGGAAACTCGGCACTGCCCGAGGACCTGGGGTCAGTAGGGGGCCCCATGAGATGCCCCTGGTACCTTTGTCATAGGCTTTTTTGAGTTCAACAAGAGGAACCAGTGAAAGCTGTGGGGAATGCAGGAGACTGATACTGCTAGAAGTGTTGGTTTCCCAGTGAACTTCGGGAGATAATTGTTGAGGATTGAAGCGGTGGGAAAGACAAATATTCTCTCTCTGTTCTTCGCTAGCTTACTTAATACATTTTATTTATGTGAACGGCAGGGGCGGACTGACCACTTGGAAACTTGGGCACTGCCCGAGGGCCCGGGGTCAGTAGGGGGCACCATGAGATGCCCCTGGTACCTTTTTCATAGGCTTTTTTGAGTTTGGGCAAGGACACAGGGGCCCCATGATCCCCTATTGCCCGGGGGCCCCATGAGTTGTCAGTCCGCCCCTGATAGTTACTATACATAGTTGATAAGGTTGAAAAAAGACAAAGTTCCATCTAGTTCAACCAGGGTGTGTTCTCTTCTGATGCTATATTGGTGAGTGGACAACCCCTGGATTAACTCCAATCAAATTCAAGGAGAATTTCCACAGCCTTGGAAATTCTCCTTGAATTTGATTGGCGTTATTCCAGGGGTTGTCCACATGCCAATATAGCATCAGAAGAGAACACACACTGGTTGAACTAGATGGACCTGCGTCTTTACTGGAAATGTAGGAAGAGAATTGCAGTTGCAGATTAAACATCTTTTCATTCAATCTTATATGGTGGCCATGTGTCCTCTTGAGGGACTTTAAGAGTAGACAAGTCATTACAAATAATATATTCACCTTTATAAATGCATACAGTACATTGTGATCATACCCCTCCTTAAGCACCTCTTCTCCAGAGTAAATAATTGTAATCTTTGTAATCATTCATAAGTAAGGTTCTCCAACCCTCTTACTATTGTTCAAGTTTGAGAACATCCTATCTGTGGTTTGGTGACCAAAACTGATCTGCATATTCAAGATGAGGTCTAACTAGTGGCAGAATTATTGTAAATATTGTAGTATTGGGAAGATTATACTCATGTCGTAGGTGCTTCTTCTTTTTTGGACCAGATCAAACTGTGTTTAAGGGCATGGCAGCCCACTTTTAAGAAAGTGTTACTAAACCTACAACAGTAAAATCAGTCTGTACTAACTAAAATTATTTTTAGATAATAAAACTTCAGGCTCAAAACAAGCACTCAGTAAAAATACATGTTAATACCCCTTTAAACTTGTCATTGCAGTTATATTGCCTCCTCTCATCTGTATGGTTCACTATTCCGAACAGACAATCCTCCTTACATTGTCCATTGTACCTTGGATTTATAAAGTGTATTTGGATGTAATAGAATAAAAAGGGCTTCTTATCATCTTGTTAATATGAGTTAGTTTCATTTCTTCCTCTGACGAAATATAATAAGAAACCTGACTGAGGAATCAGCCTTGCCCGGGGGGATATCTGGACTATGACAAAATGGAGCCTGTAGATTAAGCAAATGGCAGGGATATACATCCCTATTCCTAAATCTGACAGTTGTACTAAGTGATGATATCATATATTAACCCGTGTGGGTTCCTTGTAACTTGAAGCTTGTTGGGCCACCATAGAGCAGTGACCGATGAGCCAAACCTTGTCCAACCATGTCATATCTCAACGTTTAGTCTTTCCTGGCAATAGCAGTATGTAATATGGGTGAAAACTGGTAAGAATAATTACAAATAATTTGAGTCATTAGAGTTAAAATTAGATGAAAGGGTGAGTCAACTCATCCTAAGATATTAATTGTTAATTATGGGTGGAGCTTGTTGGGCTGAGTCAGCCCTTGGCTTCTTATAGGTCTTGGATGCTCCAACAGCTAGATCTCCTTGCCAAAATTCACAACTATGTTTCTGACCACCTACGAGTTTTGGTGCCCCCACCCACCTCAGCTTTCAATGTGTTTCAGTGGGGTTCCCAAAAGTTATATGAAGCCAGGAAATGATTCAGAGTCAGCTCCCACACATAAATGAAATATGATATTTCTGTAATACGTACTATGATTATTACTTGGCCTTCAACATTTTTATTATTATACAGTATTTATAAAACGCCAACAGTTCGCTCAGCGCAGTACATTACAATGGGAGACAGAACATGCGACAGTACCAGGGGTGGACTGACAACTCATGGGGCCCCCAGGCAATAGGGGATCATGGGGTCCCTGTGTCCTTGCCCAAACTCAAAAAAGCATATGAAAAAGGTACCAGGGGCATCTCATGGGGCCCCCTACTGACCCTGGGCCCTCGGGCAGTGCCCAAGTTTCCAAATGGTCAGTCCGCCCCTGGACAGTACAATAACAATACAATGAGATACACGAGGGGTTTGAGGGCCCTGCTCCTTGGAGCTTACAATCTAGAAGGGAGGGGATAGTGGTACAGGAGGAGATAGCTGTGGGGAATGGAGTGGTAGGAAGAGTGGAAGAGGTCAGGAATTAGCAGGGGGTGGGGTAGGCTTCCCTGAAGAGGTGGGTTGTCAGGGTGCGCCTAAAGGAGAGGAGAGTAGGTGATAGTCTGATGGATTGGGGTAGGGAGTTCCAGAGTATGGGTGACACCCTGGAGAAGTCCTGGAGGCGGGCATGGGAGGAGGAGACTAAATGTCAGGGACCATCGCGACGCATGGGTCTACACATGCGTAGGCGTCTGTCAAGACGTGCAGGTAGCAGGGCACTAGGACCCAGGCGCACCCGTCGTCTTGACAGTACTAGGCAGGCACTGGGACCTAGGCGGCGCCTGTCAGGTGCAGGGCGGGCTACTTAAACCAGCCCTGCACAGACGCTTGTTGCCGAATGGTCTTTGCGTATCCTGTTGCCTGTGTAGTGAGTACTCTGATCTGGATTGTCTGACCTTGTTGCCTTCTCCTGTCCTGACCCCATGGCTTGCCTGACTCTGCTCCTGGATGTTCCCTTATAGATCTGATCTTTTGGTATTGACCCTGCATGTGACCCGACTATCCTTTGCCTATCGTCTTGTACCGCACCGACCCGCTAGTTACCGACACGGCCTGTTTGACTCTGACTTTGCTCATCCGTCCATCCATCCCTCAGGGATCCCTGGGCTCCCTCACATCAGACTCTTAACCCGCTGGAGCCCTTGGCAGACTCCTCTACCTCTGGTAGAGATACCTAGCCGCTGCGACCTGGTCCCGTAGCACTCCAAGTCCATCCCCACCATCAGGGGCCCTAATGAACAAGTGCTCCGGTACTTAGACTCCGCACTCTAGGGAGGCTCTATCAGGGGACTGATAGAGGTACTGTCAGGCGGTCCGTTACACTAGGGAACTAGAGAGAAGGAGGTCTTACGAGGAGCGGAGAGTGCGTGTTGGGTGGTACTTGGATATTAGGTCTAAAAAAATAAAGTACATCTATAGAATGTATATCCTATCAATTTACATTATGAGCAGGGATTGCCTATCATCATAAGATCAGACTTTCCAAGTAATTTATGACTTTTTCATTCTGTATTTATCAGTAACATTGGATTACAATGAAAGAAGGTTGTAATTATAGCTTGGGGATGTGTGTAATAGACTGCCAGTGCAACTCAAAGGAGCTCCAATCTACAATCCAAGGTTATCTTAAGATAAGATATACAATATTTCCATATGAGCTTCATAAAAAAAATAGACGTAAAGCTACTAAGTGCTCTAATTTTCCATTATTGCTTTATTGTGTAGGCGGAGGCAACAGCACCTACGGGAACCCCATCGAGACAGTGGAGGACAACACATTTGGGGTGAGTTTATGTGTTTTTAATTTGCTACATGACGAACGTTAAAATTGTCGCTTCCCATCTAATTGTGCTTCCAGCTATGTTGTCTCTAAACCAGGGGCGGACTGACCGTTTGGAAACTCGGGCACTGCCCGAGGGCCCGGGGTCAGTAGGGAGCCCATGAAATGCCCCTGGTACCTTTTTCATAGTCTTTTTTGAGTTTGGGCAAGGACACAGGGGCCCCATGATCCCCTATTGCCCGGGGGCTCCATGAGTTGTCAGTTTGCCCCTGCTGCCATGTGATTGGCTTATTAGCAATTTGTGCTACCAAGCAATTGAACAGCTGTACCTAATGAAGTGCCCAGTGAGAGTAGAATGAATGCTATGAAGCCAAGCTACGAAAGCACACTTTACAAAGGAACCACAAAATGATTTTATCGCTCAGTACATGACAGCAAACTGGCAAAAGAGACTTGACCTCCGTTGGAACAGATCTTGACTAGTTCGCACATAATGTTTTTTTTAGCTTCATTAAGTGGTCATTTTACATAGAAAAAGCACAGCCTGGAGTTCTTCTATCATAAAATCGCTGGGTTCTAATTCAATCACACCTTAAGGAACCACAAGAGCCATTCGAAGCAATTATCCTGACACATGTAAATTAAGTCCATTTAACAACCTGTAAATTTGTCGGCCATTAGTAAAAAAAAAAAAAAAATCAGGTCTAGGGGGAAGCAAAACCACTAAGTGATATTCAGTAAATACTGGTTTTCTGCTAAAAACTTTATAAATGCAAACTAAGGTCTTCTGGGGTCTTTGATAAATTGAATCATATTAAAATTTACGAGCAGAATTTCTGCCAAGACCTTGTGGTAAGCCTGCTCTTCTCCGATCATGTTGTACTCTAGACCCCCACCCAAATAAAGACACACATTCCAAATGAGAATTTAAAGGGATACTATATTATTGGTAATGATTTATATATATATATATATATATAAAACTGATTCTTAAGTTGTAATTTAAATAATTTTATAAATTAGGTTTTTTTTTTCGTTTTCACCTTATTAAAAAAACTGAGCTTTAAAGAAGCAATACTCACCTTTTTTCTGGTGCTGTCCCACACAGACCTACCACTCTGTGATCCAGCACCAGCCTTCTTTTGGGTTCGATGAAGCTCAACATCATTTAACCGACTTCCAGTGAGCCCAAGAGGTCAAAGACCTGCCCCTTGGGGGATATGTCACCAGGCAGTCCTGGACTCATGGTAAACTTTTTGCAGAGTGCCTCCAAGTCATTACATGGTTCTGATCAGGATCTTCCCACTGCTGGGGGAAGAAAACGATCCCGAACTTGGGAAAAAAAATATCTATCTATCTGGTCCCTAACCCTCAAGGGGTGTACAATCTAAGGTCCCTAACCCTCAAGGGGTGTCCAATCTAAGGTCCCTAACCCTCAAGGGGCGTAAAATCTAAGGTCCCTAACCCTCAAGGGGCGTACAATCTAAGGTCCCTAACCCTCAAGGGGCGTACAATCTAAGGTCCCTAGCCCTCAAGGGGCGTACAATCTAAGGTCCCTAACCCTCAAGGGGTGTACAATCTAAGGTCCCTAACCCTCAAGGAGAGTAGAATCTAAGGTCCCTAACCCTCAAGGGGCGTACAATCTAAGGTCCCTAACCCTCAAGTGCCGTACAAATCTAAGGTACCTAACCCTCAAGGGGCGTACAATCTAAGGTCCCTAACCCTCAAGGGGCGTACAATCTAAGGTCCCTAACCCTCAAGGGGCGTACAATCTAAGGTCCCTAACCCTCAAGGGGTGTACAATCTAAGGTCCCTAACCCTCAAGGGGCGTACAATCTAAGGTTCCTAACCCTCAAGGGGCGTACAATCTAAGGTTCCTAACCCTCAAGGGGCGTACAATCTAAGGTCCCTAACCCTCAAGGGGTGTACAATCTAAGATCCCTAACCCTCAAGGGGCGTACAATCTAAGGTTCCTAACCCTCAAGGGGCGTACAATCTAAGGTCCCTAACCCTCAAGGGGTGTACAATCTAAGATCCCTAACTCTCAAGGGGTGTACAATCTAAGGTCCCTATCTCACATTCATACATACACATACTAGGTGTTAGGAATGGACTGGCCAGCAATGGTGGGACTCACCTGCCTTTTGATCTGCAGTACCAGGGCTGGCCAGCGGGTGCTCCCAGCAATCAGAGACTCAACCTTTCAGCCAGCTAACACCTGGAACTGATGATGCTGGGGTATTTAAGGGATGGCCAGACCCACAGACTCTGCCTTGGTGTTGAGTTTGTCCTGGACCCTGTATCTGTCCTGCATCCTGTTTCTGTCCCTCTTCCTGACCCTCTGTACTACGCTGCTTGTTACCTGTTTTGATCTCTGGCTTGTGACCCTGACCATCCCTCTGCCTGACCCTCTGTACTACGCTGCTTGCTACCTGCTGAACCTGGCCTGTGACCCCGACCATTCTCTGCTTGCTCCCCCTGTACCTACCTGCCCAATTGATATTGACCCGGCCTGCCTGACGACGCTTGCTTGTATGTACTGTTATCTGTGGGTGGTTTGGTTTGTTTGCACTGTATTATGTTTAGTATTGCACTGCGTTTATGTTTGTATGGTTAGTGTTAATAAATTGTATTGTTTATCACATATCTGAAGTCTGCGTTTCCCTGCATCAGTCACACACCTCTGGTCATACCTGGGAGCCCTGACACTAGGGACAATTTAGACAGGAGCCAATTAACCTACCAGCATGTCTTTGGAGTGTGGGAGGAAACCGGAGTACCCACGCAGGCACAGGGAGAACATGCAAACTCCAGGCAGGTGGTGCCGTTCACTACCAGCAATTCTCTAGGGACAAGATTGCCAAAAGAACCTTGAGAATGCTCACCTGCTCCTATGGCATCATGTCCTCGTTGGCCAAACCTGTGCGATGTGTGGTTCCTTCAATGGCGGTTGAGATTTTGAAGTTTCTTGGCCAATGAAAGAAAGGCAGGTGAGTATTCTCACCAATCCATCAACAGCTCTCCAGCGACAAGGATAGCCAATGGGACTTTGCCCTTACAAAACTGTGTTTTTCATATTCGTTTATACATTTTCCAGATGATTGTGCAGCTGTGAGCAGCTCCAGTGAACCGTTTATCCCTTGTGACTTAACACTTAGCAAGTGATAATGCTCAGGAATTGAAGTAGAACAGGATCACTGAGCATATTGTGTTTCCCATCAGGTCTCTGTGGCTGTGGGACTGGCCATCTTCGCCTGCTTCTTCCTTCTCCTCCTGCTGATTGTGCTCAACAAGTGTGGAAGACATTCAAAGTTTGGAATCAATCGTAAGTTTGTTTCATGTACATCATATATATGCATTTCAGCTCTAAAGAACCTAAATAAGTACTTGACCTCCAGAGGATTTACCCCCCTTAATGACCAGGCCTCTTTTTGCTACTCGGCGCTGCACTAATTCAACTGTTAATTGCGCGGTCATGCAATGCTGCACCCAAACGAAATTTACGTCCTTTTTTCACACAAATAGAGCTTTCTTTCGGTGGGATTTGATCACCTGTGCGCTTTTTATTTTTCACATTATAAACAAAAAAAGGCCAAACATTTTGAAGAAAAACAATATTTTTTACTTTCGGCTATAAATAATATATAGTAAACTCAAAGTTGGTTATAAATTTAGGCCAAAATGTATTCTGCTCCATGTTTTTGGTAAAAAAAACCCCAATAAGTGTATATTGATTGCTTTGTGTGACAGTTATAGCGTCTACAAACTATGGTATAGATACTGCAATTTACGCCATTTTTTTGCTATGCAGCGCTGCGCTAGTTTAACGGACAATTGCGCGGTCATGCAATACGGTACATAAATGAAATTTACATCCTTTTTTTCCCACAAATTGAGCTTTCTTTCGGTGGTATTTGATTGTCTGTGCGGTTTTTATTTTTTGCGCTATAAAAAAAAAAGCCTGACAATTTTGAGGAAAAAAAACAATATTTTGGACTTTTTGCTATAAAACATGTCCAGTAAAAAAAATGTAAAAATCAAATTTAGTCATAAATTTCTACCAAAATGCATTCTGTGACATGTCTCTGCTAAAAAAAAACCCCAATACGTGTAAATTAATTGGTTTACGTGAAAGTTATAGCGTTTACAAATGGCGGGAAAGATACTGGGATTTTTAGGGGTTTTTTTATACTAATAATGGCGGCGATCAGTGACTTATGGCGGCGACCAGCGACTTATGGCGGAACTGCGGCGGACATTCTGACATTGGGGGGTACTGACTTGGGGTCACTGACATCCCCAGTGACACCAATACAGTGATCAGTGCAAAAAAAAACCACTGACACTGTACTAATGGCACTGGGGAGGAAGGGGTTAGCTTTATTTTGCAGGGAAGGGTTATCTGTGTGAGGGGAATGTTTTACTAGGGGGCGGGGATGTGTGCTGGATGGGGACAGGCTGATCGGGAGAGAGAAACTCTTCTGTCCCATCACTGTGTCCTGGAGCTGTCAGGGAAGTGACAGAAAGCACAGCTACTGCAGCTGTGCTCTCTGTCACTGATTGCCGCCGATCGCCGGGAGATAGCCGGTAATGACCGGCTGTGACCCGGCGACTGACATCCGCGGCTGTGATCGGCGGGACAGATAGGGCGGCGGCGCGCCTCGCGCGCGCCCCCTACCTGTTTACAAAACACACGTTTTAAAACGTGGTTTTGCCTGCCCGTATTTATACAGTGGCTGGGCGGCATGTGGTTAAAATCATTCTTCTTAGCTGTTAACATGACTGCTATGCTAATGTATTGTAATCTTGATTCTGGGATAACAAGTGTGGCCAATGGCATATGAAGATTGCTATACCTAAACCTGAAATCTAGATAAAATGAAATAAAGCAGCGCCAAAAACATGAATATGTGAATAAAACGTGTTCTCTGAAATGTTCCACAAATATATTCTAATATAAATAAGCGTCCAAAGACATTCAAATGAAGAGATCTTCCATCAATCCAGTAGATCCTCTCCATGCTTGGAAATCACCAAATGCCACACTATTAACAAAGTGAACCCCGGACCATAAGCGTTCCACTCAAAAACTGTAGCTGCTGACTTTTAAAAAACAGCCACTCACCTGTCCCACGATCCCGCGTTGCCCCCGCTGCAGCCCGTTTCACCGGCCGTCCTGTATTCCAGGTGCCTGTATCTTCAGTGTGGGCACCCAGCTGTGACAGCTTCACAGCCGGGTACCCTCTGCACATGCGTGAGCAGAGCTGCGCTCCCTGAATGGCCCCGTCCTCATCTGGAACCTGTCAAGTGTCCCACGAGACTTCTGGGAAGGAGGGTAGGAGGACAACTTCCGCTTCCGATCACCTAGGTCAGCGGTTCTCAACCTGGGGGTCGCGACCCCTTTGGGGGTCGAACGACACTTTCCCAGGGGTCGCCTAAGACCATCGGAAAACACATATTTCCGATGGCCTTAGGAACCGAGACACCGCTCCTTGATCCGTCTGCAGGTGTGGGCGGGATGACATGCCGTCCCTGTCATCTGGACACACCCCCGGGATCAATCCTTCCTCGTCGGTGATTGGCCGCCGGAACTGTAGCTCAAGAGAGGCACACAGGCGGCCAATCACCGGCGAGGAGGTGGAGCTTGGAAAGGAGGAGCCGAGCGGCACCGCGAAGCACGAGCGAGTGAAGAGGAGGAAAGCGGCCGGAGAAGGAAGCCATCTGACCGGTAAGTGTTTGTACCATGGGAGAGGGAGGGAGCGAGCGAGCCCAGGCTGGAGCAGGGGTCAGCAAGGTAAGTATCATTGGTGTCAGTGGGAGGAATAGTGCCCAATCATTGGTGTCACTATTACCAATGATGGGGCACTATTCCTCCCCCCACTGACACCAACGATGGGGCACTATTCCTCCCACTGACACCAACGATGGGGCACTATTCCTCCCACTGACACCAACGATGGGGCACTATACTTCCCTCTGATACCAACGATGGGGCACTATTCCTCCCACTGACACCAATGTTGGGGCACTATTGCTCCCCCTGATGCCAACGATGGGGCACTATTCCTCCCACTGACACCAATGATGGGGGCACTATTCCTCCCACTGAGACCAATGATGGGGCACTATTCCTCCCACTGACACCAATGATGGGGCACTATTCCTCCCACTGACACCAATAATGGGGCCGTATTCCCCCCACTGACACCAATGATGGGGCACTATTCCTCCCACTGACACCAGTGATGGGGCACTATTCCTCCCACTGACACCAATGATGGGGCACTTTTCCTCCCACTGACACCAGTGATGGGACACTATTCCTCCCACTGACACCAGTGATGGGGCACTATTCCCCCCACTGACACCAATGATGGGGCACTATTCCCCCCACTGACACCAATGATGGGGCACTATTCCCCCCACTGACACCAATGATGGGGCACTATTCCCCCCACTGACACCAATGATGGGGCACTATTCCCCCCACTGACACCAATGATGGAGCACTATTCCCCCCACTGACACCTACGATGGGGCACTATTCCTCCCATTGACACCAACGATGGGGCACTATTCCTCCCCCCACTGACACCAACGATGGGGCACTATTCCTCCCCCCACTGACACCAACGATGGGGCACTATTCCTCCCCCCACTGACACCAACGATGGGGCACTATTCCTCCCCCCACTGACACCAACGATGGGGCACTATTCCTCCCCCCACTGACACCAACGATGGGGCACTATTCCTCCCACTGACACCAACGATGGGGCACTATTCCTCCCACTGACACCAACGATGGGGCACTATTCCTCCCACTGACACCAACGATGGGGCACTATTCCTCCCACTGACACCAACGATGGGGCACTATACTTCCCTCTGATACCAACGATGGGGCACTATTCCTCCCACTGACACCAATGTTGGGGCACTATTGCTCCCCCTGACGCCAACGATGGGGCACTATTCCTCCCACTGACACCAATGATGGGGGCACTATTCCTCCCACTGATACCAATGATGGGGCACTATTCCTCCCACTGACACCAATGATGGGGCACTATTCCTCCCACTGACACCAATAATGGGGCCGTATTCCCCCCACTGACACCAATGATGGGGCACTATTCCTCCCACTGACACCAGTGATGGGGCACTATTCCTCCCACTGACACCAGTGATGGGGCACTTTTCCTCCCACTGACACCAGTGATGGGACACTATTCCTCCCACTGACACCAGTGATGGGGCACTATTCCCCCCACTGACACCAATGATGGGGCACTATTCCCCCCACTGACACCAATGATGGGGCACTATTCCCCCCACTGACACCAATGATGGGGCACTATTCCTCCCACTGACACCAATGATGGGGCACTATTCCTCCCACTGACACCAATGATGGGGCACTATTCCTCCCACTGACTCCAATGATAGGGCACTATTCCCCCCACTGACACCTATGATGGGGCACTATTCCTACCACTGGCACCAATGATGGGGCACTATTCCTACCACTGACACCAATGATGGGGGCACTATTCCTACCACTGATACCAATGATGGGGCACTATTCCTCCCACTGATATCAATGATGGGACACTATTCCTCCCACTGACACCAATGACGTGGCACTATTCCTCCCACTGATACCAATGATGGGGCACTATTCCTCCCACTCACACCAATGATGAGGCACTATTCCTCCCACTGATATCAATGATGGGACACTATTCCTCCCACTGACACCAATGACGTGGCACTATTCCTCCCACTGATACCAATGATGGGGCACTATTCCTCCCACTCACACCAATGATGGGGCACTATTCCTCCCACTGCAAAATTACAGTTATGAAGTAGCAACGAAAATAATTTTATGGTTGGGGGTCACCACAACATGAGGAACTGTATTTAGGGGTCGCGGCATTAGAAAGGTTGAGAACCACTGACCTAGGTGATCGCATCGGAAGTGGGAGAGGGTACCTGTCAAATTTGGGTACTTACCCCCCCCTGCTCCCCAAAGGTGCCAATCCTTAATGGGGAGTGGGGGACCAATCTTTAAAGCAGAACTTCCCCTTTTGGGTGGTACTACGCTTTAATGAATACAGCATCAAACACAGAACTTCCCAGGATATATGTGCACCAATTCCGGAATAGCCTCCTTTTAGCAGCAGCAAAATTTGGTGCCCACTATAAAGAGATGCCCGTAGCGAAAAAGAAAGAAAGAAAATAGCGCAGGGCAGGCATGACGAGGCCAAGAGTGGTTAAAGAAAAGACAAGAAAGGGTCAAATTAGCACGAGGTGGGGTTGTAAGGGACAGATATGTCCTGATTGGTAGCTGGGGAGTGTAGGTGGGGTCTTCTACACCTTGAGGTGGGGGATGGGGAGGGTCATCGTCATTCATTGATTTGCTGGAGAAGAGAGAGCTCCCCTCCCGCCCTCCCTTGTTTTCGTGTGGGTCTTTGTGTCACTCCCAGGGTGGGGGGTGTTGTTCAGGTTCGTGTACGGTTGTTGGTCTTTGGAGGCGGTACTTATTTTGGTTGGTAAAAATAATGTTTTGGGACCCATCGGTGGTATTGTGCGCCCGGAGGCATTCCAGTTAACCGAGGTTTAACTGGAAGGTGGTGGTGCTCCACTGCGGATGGTATGGTTGAGACTCGGAGACCGAGCCGGTGTGTTGCGGCTGGAGGCCTGGTGTAATAGGTTTTCCGCAGGTGGATATTGGTTCGGTTTTGGGGCCTTTGAAGACCAACAACTCTGACTATGTGTTTCTGTTTTAAGGAATGTTTTATGTATTTAAAGTTGAAGTGTTAATAAAAGGCCGTGTTGGCCATTTTTACTCCAATCGGTGTTATGGTTCTTCTTTAATGATAAGTTATAAAGGGTTGATATGTGAAGAGGGAAATGGTGGTGTAGTGGGTCTTGATTAGCCTATCTCTTGTGCACTAGTCATGAATAAAGCTTACCGAGCAGCCGACAAGGACCAGTTATAGTATAGTATTTTTTTAATAATTAGATTTATACAAAATATAGGATAAAAGCCATTAGGTAAAATAGAAAAAACATGCAAGGAACTCACACAGATAGCAGCTTCCAACCCGGGTAATGTCAGCACTGGGACTCTGCCCCAACGTGTTTTGTCCAATCTGTGTTAGTGAAACATGCTGTATCTGTTACAGCTTATGGTCTGGTTAAAGGTGTGGCACTTGGTTTGGTTTTGATTTCCATGCATAGAGAGGATCTTTCATGTACCTGGTAATGAAGCCTGACATGGAGAGGAAGGCGATCTATTACACCTCCGACTTGGTACCTCTGGCAAGGCAACAGAAGGCACGAGAGCCTGGAATGGCAAGAGTGCCTGACAGTTCTAGTGATGATGGCTGCATCTGTAAGCACCTGGTGTATCTTGGACCGTGACGCAGGGAAGCAGGCACAGCAGGCTGGTGGACAGGCATCAGGTACTTGGCAGGCTGGAGGGTTTACTAACATTTATAAGTAAATTTGATCCAGGGAATATCCGATTGCCTCTCGGAGGATCAGGAAGGAATTTTTTCCCCTGCAGGAGCCAACTGGATCATGCTTTGCTTTTTTTTTTTTGCCTTCCTCTGGATCAACTGTGGGTGTAGGATTACAAATGTATTTATTTATTTTTTTGGTTGAATCGAATGGAATCGCCAGACTCTAACTATGTAACCAGGGGCGGACTGACAACTCATGGGGCCCCCGGGCAATAAAGGATCATGGGGCCCCTGTCTCCTTCCCCAAACTCAAAAAATCCTATGAAAAAGGTACCAGGGGCATCTCATGGGGCCCCCTACTGACCCTGGGCCCTCGAGCAGCGCCCAAGTTTCCAAATGGTCAGTCCGCCCCTGTATGTAACTATGCTACAAGCAGCATGTAGATCAGGGTCAGACAAGCAGTCAGTCACTAGCAGGCATGTCAGGAGCAGAGCAGCAGGCAGAAGAGTGGTCAAGTTCAGGCAGGAGCTGGAAACGGTAAAGCAGACAGGCAAAAGCATCAGACAAAGACATAGTCAAAGGGCATGCCAGGAATCGGTTCAGGAAGAGTTCAAGCTTGGTCAGACAGATCAGGACGGCAACAGAAGATCAACACAGGAACAGATAGGGCAGCACAGTGGCTAAATGGTTAACACTTCTGCCTGGCAGCACTAGGGTCATTGGTTCAAATCCAAACCACGGCACCTCCTGCGTGGAGTTTGCATGTTCTCCCTGTTCCTCATTGGCTTCCTCCAGGTACTCCAGTTTCCTCCCACACTCCAAAGACATGCTGGTAGGCTAACTGGCTCCTGTCTAAATTGTCCTTAGTATGTGTATGTATGGATGTAAGTTAGGGACCTTAGATTGTACACCCCTTGAGGGTTAGGGACCTTAGATACGCCCCTTGAGGGTTAGGGACCTTAGATACGCCCCTTGAGGGTTAGGGACCTTAGATTGTACACCCCTTGAGGGTTAGGGACCTTAGATTGTACACCCCTTGAGGGTTAGGGACATTAGATTGTACTCCCCTTGAGGGTTAGGGACCTTAGATTGTACACCCCTTGAGGGTTAGGGACCTTAGATTGTACACCCCTTGAGGGTTAGGGACATTAGATAGTACACCCCTTGAGGGTTAGGGACCTTAGATTGTACACCCCTTGAGGGTTAGGGACATTAGATTGTATGCCCCTTGAGGGTTAGGGACCAGGGGCGGACTGACCATTTGGAAACTCGGGCACTGCCCGAGGGCCCGGGGTCAGTAGGGGGCCCCATGAGATGCCCCTGGTACCTTTTTCATAGGTTTTTTTGAGTTTGGGCAAGTGCACAGGGGCCCCATGATCCCCTATTGCCCAGGGGCCCCATGAGTTGTCAGTATGCCCCTGTTAGGGACCTTAGATTGTACTCCCCTTGAGGGTTAGGGACCTTAGATTGTACGCCCCTTGAGGGTTATGGACTGATGTGAATGTACAATATATATGTAAAGCACTGCATAAATTCACAGTGCTGAAATAAATAAATAAACAGATATCAGATAGCAAGCACTGTATACCATAAAGCAAAGTCCCAATCACCGTTGTGTTGGAGGGGATGTGGGGCATTAGGGACAATGGTGCACATCTGGTGGGAATGTCCAAAAATACAGGTATTTTGGCAAGAAATATACAGGAGATTTTGGGGATTTAAATCCAGAAGGACCCGTGGGTGTATCTTTTCTACAAAACAGAGATGTCAGTAAAACAATATAAAAATAGTATACTGTATTATTCACTTAGTGCGGCAAAAAGCTTGATTCCTAAATATTGGCAGGCCCAGGATCCCCCAACAATGAAGGACTGGATAGATAGCATTGAGTATATTAATAAGATGGAGGAGTTGTGTTATATTGAAGAGGATAATGTGGAAGTATTTAGAGAAAAATGGAGAGGGTGGTATGATTTTAAAACATCGGGAAAATATGTTAAAATGAGGGGTGAGTTGGTAATTGAGTTGTAGAATTGAAACGATTAAATAGATAAATAGAAATAGGTTGGTATACAGAAAGGGAAAGAGAAGTTAAGACAGGAATGGACATGGGTTTTTTAAGGGGGGGGGGGGGTGAGGTTTGTGGGGGAGGAAATGGGGGAAAAGGGGTGTATTTGATGAAATTGATGTGATATTATTGTTATTTGCATTAAAAAGGTTGGGAGAACCACAATCGGGCTCAGGGTAGGATTTCTGCTGCTGTTCCTAATTTTGAGATATGGATTGCGTGCACGCCGGAAAATAATTACACGGACAACTGTCCAGTACAACCACTTTCACATCATCTCATCTCTGTTTATTGCAGGGCGGTGCTTAACCTTTTATACATAGAAAACAATAGAGTATACGTCACTATTACGTATATACAGTCACATTCTCAAAGGCACATTTTGCTTGGTTGAAATATAGGAGAAATGTAGAAACTTGATGCTTGCTTCTCATCCCGTTATCTCTGTTCACTCCCCTTCACATTCCCAAAGTCTAAGTAAAAGGTCCTTTCAGTGCGAAGGGAGGGGTTGAGAGCATCGCTCTGAGCAAAACAAGTTAAGGAGGACTGCAAAGCCCAGCAGACAAAATATATATATATATACTCACAACACATATATTTAGAAATATAAAAAAGTATAAAAGTAAATATGTATAAAATGTATATTTTAAACAGAAAACAGAATAGGCATTTTACCAAATCCATCACAGTATTGTCTTTTTTTCTTCTAAAGAAAATTAATAAAATATATATTAATAAAAAAAAATAATAATAAGGCAAAGTCCCAGGGTCACTTTGCTGTTTAAATAGCCCACTTGATGCCAGTCTAGTGGCAGGCACACACACGCAGGGGCGGACTGACAACTCATGGGGCCCCCGGGCAATAGGGGATCATGGGGCCCCTGTGTCCTTGCCCAAACTCAAAAAAGCCTATGAAAAAGGTACCAGGGGCATCTCATGGGGCCCCCTACTGACTCCGGGCCCTCGGGCAGTGCCCGAGTTTCCAAATGGTCAGTCCGCCCCTGCACACATGCTTGCATACGTGTGCAAGAGCATGCACAGTTGATGAGTATTCAGGATTGGGGCATAGTTATGTGCCTGCACACACTTTGGATCTGATGGATTGGTGGAAGATCTTTTCATTTGAATGACTGCTATGCTGCTTTCTCAAAAAAAAGCAGAGTGTATTCTCCTGCTTCAACACTGTCCAGTCACAGGCTGGGGCGGGTCCTAGACCAGGTTGTTTAGGTTACCTGCATTGTAATTTGCAGAGAGGTCTCGGGAAGTGCAGAAGTTGACTGTGCTGTCTGGATCACAAACCATTTGGTAAGGCTTCAAAGATTATAACCACGTATTTAGATATCTTTTTTAGAGTTCACTTTTAATCTGTATCTTGGCCATGCATTTGTTGTTGCTAACATGTCCTCAACCTGCGTTGATTTGCGATTTCTGTTGTATCTCCAGTATGTGAATCACCCCAGGGTCTCCATATCTTCCTAACTCAAAGCAAAAGGCTTATCTGTTTCCTTTTCCTTTCACCTTGGCCTTCTGCAAGACTGTGGAATCAATATATGTCAATGGAAGGAAGGCAGGATGTCATAAAACTGAAGATAACAGGGAATTCATGACTATAATTTAAGCTGAACCCAAGTAATAGATCTCATAACAAGAGTGGCTATAGTAATGTAATTTACAGAGATAGGTAACATCAGTCAGGCCAGACATACATTGCCAATATTTACTATACAGTCATTGCTAGAGGTAGATGGATAGCACAGTACCAGGGTAGTCTATACTGCAGAGAATAGCCTCAAGAAGTGATATTTATTGATGGTACTTATATAGCACCATCACTTTATGCAGGGCTTTACACATATATATATATATTGTGCATTCACATCAGTCCCTAACCCTCAAGGGGTGTACAATCTAAGGTCCCTAACCCTCAAGGGGCGTACAATCTAAGGTCCCTAACCCTCAAGGGGTGTACAATCTAAGGTCCCTAACCCTCAAGGGGCATACAATCTAAGGTCCCTAACCCTCAAGGGGTGTACAATCTATGGTCCCTAACCCTCAAGGAGCATACAATCTAAGGTCCCTAACCCTCAAGGGGTGTACAATCTAAGGTCCCTAACCCTCAAGGGGCATACAATCTAAGGTCCTTAACCCTCAAGGGATGTACAATCTAAGGTCCCTAACCCTCAAGGGGTGTACAATCTAAGGTCCTTAACCCTCAAGGGATGTACAAACTAAGGTCCCTAACCCTCAAGGGGTGTACAATCTAAGGTCCTTAACCCTCAAGGGATGTACAAACTAAGGTCCCTAACCCTCAAGGGGTGTACAATCTAAGGTCCCTTACCTTCAAGGGGCGTACAATCTAAGGTCCCTTACCTTCAAGGGGCGTACAATCTAAGGTCCCTAACTCTCAAGGGGCATACAATCTAAGGTCCCTAACTCACATCCATACATACACATACTAGGGCCAATTTAGACAGGATCCAATTAACCTACCAGCATGTCTTTGGAGTGTGAGAGGAAACCAGAGTACCTGGAGGAAACCCACGCCGGCACAGGGAGAACATGCAAACCCCAGGCAGGTGGTGCCATGGCTGGGATTTGAACCAACGACCCTAGTACTGCCAGGCAGAAGTGCTAACCATTTAGCCACTGTGCTGCTGTTGTTTACTGCAGGAGCTATCCAAAATCATTTCCCTGAACTCAGGACCATCAGTGGCCTACCATCCCGTCTAGCTGGAGCTCTCCTAGTCCCACACCAGAGCTAAAATATCCCTCATACTCAGGGTCATCACAGTGGGCATCGAAATAGCATCCCACACTCCGTCCTGCAAGGACATGATGAACCTCAGTCCTAACAAAGTCTGACATGTCTACACTACCACTCCAAGCCCGCTCCATAACTAACAATCCCACTCTCCACCTCACAGGTTCTTGCAAAGGCTAAATAGTTAGCACTTTTGCCTGGCAGTACTAGGGTTGTTGGTTTGAATCCCAACCACGGAACCACCTGCCTGGAGTTTGCATGTTCTCCCTGTGCCTGTGTGGGTTTCCTCCAGGTACTCTGGTTTCCTCCCGCACTCCAAACACATGCTGGTAGGTGAATTGGATCCTGTCTAAATTGGCCCTAGTATGTGTATGTGTGAATTAGGGACCTTAGATTGTACGCCCCTTGAGGGTTAGGGACTGATGTGAATGTACAATATATATGTAAAGTGCTACGTAAATTGATGGTGCTATATAAGTACCTGAAATAAATAAAATAATAAAAAACTTGGATATCCAGAAAAAGATTAAGCATTGTGTTCTTAAAGAGAATTTGGTACAAATCCAAAAAAGTGGTTCATTTCTATAGTAATGAGAGCAGTATTACAGCTCATCATTATTTCACAGTGTAAACAACAAACATTTCTTCATGGTGCAGGTTATAGTTAAATGAAGGAGACTTAACACCCATATTTTGTATCTGACAAAAAGTCCAGTGTACTGGGAAATAACATACTTGTCCCATCTCCCAAAAGGGAGAAGTCCCTTTCTTTTTCCCAAAGGGGAAAGCACCTACCAACTGGTAGCTTATGAGTTGGCGCAGCTGGTCCACCCATGAGAAAAACTGGACCTTCCTAACACAATGACTACTTCCCAATCAACCAGGGGTGGACTGACAACTCATGGGGCCCTTGGGCAATAGGGGATCATGGGGCCCCTGTGTCCTTGCCCAAACTAAAAAAAGCCTATGAAAAAGGTACCAGGGGCATCTCATGGGGCCCCCTACTGATCCCAGGCCCTCGGGCGGTGCCCGAGTTTCCAAATGGTCAGTCCGCCCCTGCAATCAACCAACCAACCCCTATTACTATGGTCTTACATACAACCTGGGAAAACCAGAACGATGTGCATACACTGCTCTCTAGCACAAATTTGAGGGAGCCTCCCATAAAAGGGACCTACTCTCTGTTACTGTCAGAATTCTTTATTTTCTGGGTCACTGAATTGGATATTCATAATGAATGAGATGCTTTATTACTTTGCATGTAACGTGTGAAGTAACTTGTGTAACAGACCACTGCAGTGTGAATCAGCCCTCAGTGCGCCTGCAAAATAAATTTAGGAATACTTGAATTTCCTGCCACCTGTACAAACATTTTGATGTTCCGTTTAGTAGGAAACCTCCTCTAAAGTCCTCAGGGCAAGCGACACTTCCAAGAGTTCCCACTGGTTCCTTCTGTTGACCTCCATGTCATTACTCTCTCTTGTGGAAGGGGGGAAAAGAACCGGTGAGTAGTGCAGGGGAATCAGGAGATTGACAGTTCTGGAAGTGTTGATTTCCCTTCAGACTTCACATGAAGGTTTCTGCATAAAGAGGTGTTCTAGTGGTGTTCCTAGTCATGTTTTGCAGGTACCCATGTTTCTCACAGTTGAATGTCATGACCAGGGGAAGACTGACCATTTGTAAACTTGGGCACTGCCCGAGGGCCCGGGGTCAGTAGGGGGCCCCATGAGATGCCCCTGGTACCTTTTTCATAGGCTTTTTTGAGTTTGGGCAAGGACACAGGGGCCCCATGATCCCCTATTGCCCAGGGGACCCCATGAGTTGTCAGTCCGCCCCTGTTAGGGACCTTAGATTGTAGACCCCTTGAGGGTTAGGGACCTTAGATTGTACACCCCATGATCCCCTATTGCCCGGGGGCCCCATGAGTTGTCAGTCTGCCCCTGGGCATGACATGGGTACTTTAACAGCCAGGCAACTAGCATAGGCAAGCTCAAAATCAGCAAGCTATTATTTTTTATTTTCCAAGTCAAGGTTATCTTTACAGTATATGGATATTCAGCTTTACTGTCATGAAGCGCACGCCTAACAAAGAGCTTAATGTAAGAGGTAAGAAAAATGAGTATAAAAAGGTGAAGCTGAGGTTGTCCAAATAATACGTCTCAGATGACATGACAACCTCTTCCACCGTAAAATGATTTCTTCTATTCTCTGTATTTGCTAAATAAACACACATCAGCAAATTTCCTTGCTTCACAATGCTGAGTAACCAGCTGTGGAGTGCCGGATAAGGAGATAAAAACTGTGTAAATAGATTCAGAGGAATTTTCACAGAGACCTTTCACTCTGAAAATTTAAATACTGCAGTTAAAACTATTATTCCTTCACAACGAGGATTCCACCCATAAATCATATTTCTTGTTCAAACGTTTTATTGGTTTTCAAGGGATGGGAACATAGACATGGGACAATCCATGGACATTTGAACAAAACAATTTGTGAAAACAGATATGGTGTCCATGTGAGGGTGGGTAGAAAAGCACCAAAATATGAAAAGCTGCAGGTTGGATGACCGAAAGAAGGCATAGTTGTATGTAGGCATATTGACACATATGTAGGCATAGTTTAAGGTGGTTACAGGGGTGCTCTCCCAAGTTCAAGTGAGGGTGTCCCATAAATCATATTTTAATGTTTAGTAGCACCCGCCTCACACATCTCAAACACTCTGGTTGTGAAATCTCTGCGCTTGAAGGTACTTAGACGAAATATGGGCCCTGCTATTGAGAACCTTCCATGAAAATGTTAGCTGCTCGGCTGTCCTTGACTTCCATACATGGAGATAGCTTTACCTGTTTCTGGCCACCTTTGGAGTTAAAGTGACCCTGTCACATGAGTAAAATGTATCAAACAAACATACCTGTATAGAGGAGAGGAAATACTTACCTTTCCCACAGCCTGTGCGTCTAAACTCTGCTTTGATCCTGAAATCCTAATTTCCTGAAATCCACAGGAAAACTGACACTTTTGGGAGTATCAGTCTCCTGGGTTTTCTGCAGCTCTCGCTGGTTCCTCCTGCTGATACTTCCAGGGGTGTCTTTCTGTTCCAAGAGCTTTGGTCTCGGGTTCCCCATACATCTTTCACTGATACCTTCCAATGATATTTCAAGGAATGTTGATCTCCTATGTCTTCAACAGCTTTCATTGGTTCCTTTTGCTGACATTTCCAGAAATGTAAATCTCCTGGGTTCCCAACAGCTGTTTCACTACTGACACCTGCTTACCAGGGGTGGACTAACCATTTGGAAACTCAGGCACTGCCTGAGGGCCCGGGGTCAGTAGGGGGCCCCATGAGATGCCCCTGGTACCTTTTTCATAGGCTTTTCTGAGTTTGGGCAAGAACACAGGGGCCCCATGATCCCCTATTGCCTGGGGGCCCCATGAGTTGTCAGTCCACCCCTGCTGCTTACATTTCCAGGGTTTTTGATTTCTCAGGTTCCCTGCAGCTCTCTCATTGGTTTCTCCTGATGATATTTCCAGGAGTATCTATCTACAGAATGTATTGGTTCCTTCAGCTGACACTAAAAGCAGTTTCAATCTTGGCTCCCCACAGATCTCCCAGTGGTTATTCCTACTGACACTTCCAAGAGTTTTGACCTCTTGGGTTCCCAACAACTCTCTTACTGTTTCCTTCTGATGACACTTCCGGGAGTGTCATTCTCATGGGTTCCCCACACTCTCTCACTGGTTCTTCCTCATGACAATTTTGGGAGTGTCTATCTCCTAGGCTTTACACAGTTTTCATTGATTCCTACTGTTGACCCTTTCAGGGGTGCCAATCTCTCGGGTTCCCTGCATTTCTCTCACTAGTTCCTCTTGCTGACACTACCAGGAGTTCTGATCTCTTGGGTCCTACATAGCTCTCTCTAGTTCCTCCCTCCAACTTCATCTGATTAGAGGATACAGAAGTAACATGTGGTTCAACAAGAGGAACCAGTGAAAGCTGTGGGGAATGCAGGAGACTGACACTGCTAGAAGTGTTGGTTTCACGGTGAACTTCGGGAGATAATTGTTCAGGATTGAAGCGGTGGGAAAGATAAATATTCTAGAGTGAACTTCGGGAGATAATTGTTCAGGATTGAAGCAGTGGGAAAGATAAATATTCTAGAGTGAACTTCGGGAGATAATTGTTCAGGATTGAAGCATTGGGAAAGATAAATATTCTCTCTCTGTTCATCGCAAGCTTACTTAATACATTTTATTTATGTGAAGGGCAGGGGCAGACTGACCATTTGGAAACTTGGGCACTGCCCGAGGGCTTGGGGTCAGTAGGGGGCCCCATGAGATGCCCCTGGTACCTTTTTCATAGGCTTTTTTGAGTTTGGGCAAGGACACAGGGGCCCCATGCTCCCCTATTGCCCGGGGGCCCCATGAGTTGTCAGTCCGCCCCTGGTGAAGGGTTGCTTTAAGGTAAACCTTTCAGAAGAGAAATATACAGCCTCCCATTGCTGAACTCATTTGGCAGGTAGAACATCTCCCATATTTGTATTTCTTCTGTGTATTTAGCTGTTGGTCTGGAGTCCAGCTTTAATAAAGCAACATTAGAAGGAGGGATAGTATATGTGGAGTGTAGCAAATTGCGACAACTGGAATTTTATGTTTGTTACTTTAGAACAGTCTTTCTCAATGTAGGTTCTGTGGAACCATAAGGTTCCTCCAGAGCTTGCCAGGGGTTTTTTGAGCAATAAGCAAATTCTGCGTCTCATAAAAATAACTACTAAGAACAATGATATTTTTAACTATCTGTAAGGGGGCTTCCCCCAGTGCCCACAAATGAAAGGACTATTGTCCAGAGCAGGGGCGGACTGACAACTCATGGGGCCCCCGGGCAATAGGGGATCATGGGGCTCCTGTGTCCTTGCCCAAACTCAAAAAAGCCTATGAAAAAGGTACCAGGGGCATCTCGTGGAGCCCCCTGCTGACCCCGGGCCCTCGGGCAGTGCCCGAGTTTCCAAATGGTCAGTCCACCCCTGGTACAGAGAGGCCATCATGGTAATGTATCTTGAGCTGTAGATATAGAAATTATTAGCAGGGGTTCCCAGAGACGGGAAAGTTATTTCAAGGGTTTGCCCATGATTAAAACATAGAGAACATGGTTCTACGAGCTCTCTAAAATGAGCAAGTAATGTAAATGCTCAATCAGCTATCTGGGGCAATACATTCAAACTGAAAACAGCTTAAAGGACTTTCAGTAACGAGTACTCTGGTCCAGGGGCGGACTGACCATTTGGAAACTCGGGCCCAGGGTCAGTAGGGGGCCCCATGAGATGCCCCTGCTACCTTTTTCATAGGCTTTTTTGAGTTTGGGCAAGGACACAGACAAGGGCGGACTGACAACTCATGGGGCCCCCGGGCAATAGGGGATCATGGGGCCCCCGTGTCCTCGCCCACACCCAAAAAAGCCTATATAAACGTACCAGGGGCATATCACGGAGCCCCCTACTGACCCCAGGCCCTCGGGCAGTGCCCGAGTGCTCAAATGGTCAGCCCGCCCCTGGACACAGGGGCCCCATGATCCCCTGTTGCCCTGGGGCCCCATGAGTTGTCAGTCCGCCCCTGCTCTGGTCCACTTACTCCGGCCCCATCTACAGTATGTATTTAGCTGTTTGCCTGGAGTTCAGCTTTAAATTCTGAGTGGTTGTGCTGAAATTGTTTTTCAGCAATATGCATAACTGCATTTTCTAGACTTTAACTAAAGCAAGGAGACGGTGTTTGGAAGCTGCACTTCATTAGTCCTGGTTTTCCCTGCACCAGCCTGGAAGAAGCTGCTAATTCACTTTTGAAATTGACTCAAGCCGTAAATGTGTTTGATGCGTCTGTTTCCCCAGGGCCCAGCTAGCTGGAGAGTGCAGTATAGACTGTGCGAGGGGTAAGATGGAAAAGTAGCTGCTACGAAAGTGTGTCCGTCTACAGAGCAATTAGCATAAACCCTTTCTGCTCCACTGACAGAAGAGATTCATTCATTGTTAATGTAGATCTGCATCCCGTTTGGGTGACAGCTAATGCCCCGTGCAGGGGCGGACTGATCATTTGGAAAATCGGGCACTGCCTAAGGGCCCGGGGTCAGTAGGGCGCCCCATGAGATGCCCCTGGTACCTTTTTCATAGGCTTTTTTGAGTTTGGGCAAGGACACAGGGGCCCCATGATCCCCTATTGCCCGGGGGCCCCATGAGTTGTCAGTCCGCCCCTGGCCCCGTGTATCATAAACAATGGTCCTTTTTAATAAAATACTTGTTTTCACCTCTCTTCAACCATATAGGTGCTGTTGATCTCATGCACCTTTTTTCAGGCACTTCCTATCTACTTTGAATTTGCCATTGGCTGTTTTGCAACAAACACAGAGGACCATGCTTGTGCAATATGTGTTGGCATGGCCACCATTGGTGCATGTGATTGGGTGACAGTGCAGGAGCAAAACAAGAAGCCATTTATCATGCTATAGTAGGACATGCCTGAGCAAGGATATTTATGGCAGGATCACCAGCTATTATTGTAATGAAATTAGGCATTGGTGGTTAGCAATTCTGCTTTGTAGCACTGGGGTCACTAGTTTGAATACTGGTCAAGACACTATCTGCATGGAGCTTGCATGTTCTCCATGGGTTTCCTCTGAGCAGGGGTGGACTGACCATTTGGAAACTCGGGCACTGCCCGAGGGCCCGGGCTCAGTAGGGGGCCTCATGAGATGCCCCTGGTACATTTTTCATAGGCTTTTTTGAGTTTGGGCAGGACACAAGGGCCCCATGATCCCCTATTGCCCGGGGGCCCCATGAGTTGTCAGTCCGCCCCTGGCGATGACAGACTCTATGTCTTAATATCCGCCTAGTTTAACTATCGCTAACTTTACATCCAATCACTACTTCTCCTCTTACTGCAAGCTCCAATTTCCTCTCATACCCCAAATATATGGTGATAGACAGGGGCAGACTGACAACTCATGGGGCCCCCGGGCAATAGGGGATCATGGGGCCCTTGTGTCCTCGCCAACACCCAAAAAAGCCTATGAAAAAACAAATGAAAGGTACCAGGGGTATCTCATGGGTCCCCCTACTGTCCCCGGGCCCTCGGGCAGTGCCCGAGTGCTCGAATGGTCAGTCCTCCCCTGTGATAGGATCATTGGATCCTGTCCAGATTGGCCCTAGTATACATGTAACACTTCTCCATTAGGAGTCGCTGAGTTTTGGGTCCCCCTACAGCTCTGCACAGCCAGTGCAATACACATTTGCTTCCAAACCTGCACATTGGAGACAGTAAATAGTCCTCGAGCTTGGTTTTGTGATTTTAATAAAGGGTTTTGAACTTCTGTGGGGTTGAGGGGTGTATGGGATGCCCAAGGAACCTGTGTGGACAAACTCCTTAGCAACTATGTACAAGTCCATGGGCAAAAATCTCTCCAGCTCTTTGGTGTACCTCCTCAGACCCCAGATGAATCCTCCTCTTCTCTGGGCAAGGGGACCCAGAAACTGTCAACTTAGGAATCAGTCCCGGATGAGGGGCTAGCTGGGTTCTCCACCTGACTGGGTGTAAGATTACTCACACTGTCCTTCCTGATAGCTCAATGGGTAGGTGGCTGCCTTCAGGCCTTTCTCTGGGCTGGCTCCTCCCCTGCTATTCAGGCTGCCCTTTCTAGAAGGTGTTGGTACAGTGGACACTCCCTTGCCCAGCACTAGCCCGTAGGTAGGCTCCATCCCTGGGCTCCCTCCCAGACTCCACACTCCAGCCTTCACTCCATCTTCCACCCGACACTACTCCTCTTGATGACCAGGCTCTCTCATACTTAAGGGCTGTCCTGGCCCCATGCCAAGCCTCCTGCTTTGGGATTTGCCAAGATCCCATAAACATGCAGATCAGTCCCTCCTCACCCCCCCACTCACTGCCCTCTGGGAAACTTCTCAAGCTTCTAAAGCAGGGGGAGGTATCAGGAAACTGATCTGCAGAGCCCTCAACCCTGACCCAGAGTAACCTGGCTGACTCATCCCAGGCTGCTATTCAGCCTCTGCCTAAAAACTCGACTAACTCCCCCTAGCTAAACCTGAGGGGTGCTACATACATAAACATCTACTTCTATTTACGGTATACATGCAAGTTAGAGACCTTAGATTGTAAGTTCCTTGATGGAAGGTACTGATGTGTATGTACAGTATGTGAAGCGTTTATTGTCGTAAATTGTCGGTGCTATATAAATGCTTGTAATAAATAAATATTTAGAATGTATGTCCAGTCAAAAAGTGTTTTTTTAAGGTTTGGTTATAATACGGAAGATTTCCCCTACCACCAGTTCCTATGATAACTCAAACATTCTGGATTCCCATCACTTTCTGTACCAGAGAAAGTGGTCACCAGACCCAATAGTGAGGGTTAATCTCCCTGATTGGGAAACTTACAACAATAAAAAAAAACCTGACTTGGGATCTATTCCTTCCACATTTTAGCTAAAACTAGGAAAAAATGGTTTACATACATTTTAATGTGAACCTGACATGGATTGTGCAAAGTAACAACTTATATCTTCAGCTTTGGCCAAGTTTTCTCCACGTGGTCTGAGACCAGCTGAACTTGGCCATGTTCTGCAGCCAGGGTCCTTGACTTCTCTAAAGTCTGGAGCTTTGGCACCATCACGCTATCCAATGGGGAATTTCAGTGTACAATACAACACCTCCTAGTTGGATACTGGAATGGCTGCAAAAGCTACAAATTTGGAGAATGAAAAAGGTTATAGGCCTTGATTGCAGTATGTGTCTTTAGTTGAGTGGTCCCAAACCAGAGGAGGAACAATTTTAACTCATTTTTCTTTTATTTTTAGCACTGTTGTGACTTTTCTCTTTCCTAATCCATAAGAGGTTCATTATAAGTACTATTATCATAGAAAAATAAAAAATAAAAATAAAAAAAATATATATATATATATATATATATGTATTGCATTCTACATTCCCTGTTCTTGTGTTGCCCACACCATGCACATATTGATCTGTCTTCCATTTTGTATACTGCTCATATTACTCAGTAAATGGAAAAAATGACTTGAGACATTACTGAACGGCCAAGAGCATTTAAGCAGCCATTTAAAGGTATAGATTGCTTGAGCTTTTTGTACTACAGAGAGTCTTCTCAGGTCTTTAGGGACTCTGTACAATGTGGAAGCAGTTAAAAACACAACCATATTTTCTGACTATTCTTATTTTAGTGGAATGATTACAATTTTAGGACTGCTCCAATTTTGATGGAAGGAGGAGCTTCTATAGAGGCCAGACATACAATTTTAATATTTTATAGTACTACTTTTGATTTTTTCTTTTCAAATGCTAAGGCATTTTCCTTTTAGTGCCTTCTGATAAACGTTTAACATTTATGTGTACTGCTATATATATATATATATATATATATATATATATATATAGATATAGATATATATATATAGATATATATAGATAGATATATATAGATAGATAGATATATATATAGATATATATATTTATATATATACTGCATGTTGAAATGCGTTTTTATTACAAGATATATGAAAAGTATTTTTAAAAATACATTTCAAATACACTGTATGTTTTTAAAAATACAAATCTACATTTTTGGAATGCATTTACAAATACATGTAAAAATATCTGTTAAAATGACTTTTTTATATGTTAAAAAAAATCTGAAGAATATATTTTAAAAGAATATATTTGTAAAAATATATTTTTTTAACATATAAAAAAGTAATTCAAACATATTTTTACATGTATTTGTAAATGCATTCCAAAAATGTAGATTTGTATTTTTAAAAACATACAGTGTATTTGAAATGTATTTTTAAAAATACTTTTCATATATCTTGTAATAAAAACGCTTTTCAACATGCAGTGTATATATATATACACCGTATTTTTCGCTCCATAAGAGGCACTTTTTTCCCCCCAAAAAAGGGGGGAAAGTGTCAGTGTGTCTTATGGTCCGCAGTCTCTGGCCATCTCCTGTACTATGTCCGCAGTCTCTGGTCATCTCCTGTACTATGTCCGCAGTCTCCGGTCATCTCCTGTACTGTGTCTGCAGTCTCCGGTCATCTCCTGTACTGTGTCCGCAGTCTCTGGTCATCTCCTGTACTGTGTCCGCAGTCTCTGGTCATCTCCTGTACTATGTTCGCAGTCTCTGGTCATCTCCTGTACTGTGTCCGCAGTCTCTGGTCATCTCCTGTACTATGTTCGCAGTCTCTGGTCATCTCCTGTACTGTGTCCGCAGTCTCTGGTCATCTCCTGTACTGTGTCCGCAGTCTCTGGTCATCTCCTGTACTGTGTCCGCAGTCTCTGGTCATCTCCTGTACTGTGTCCGCAGTCTCTGATCATCTCCTGTACTATGTCTGCAGTCTCTGGTCATCTCCAGTAGTAGGTCCACAGTCTCTGGTCATCTCCTGTACTGTGTCCGCAGTCTCTGATCATCTCCTGTACTATGTCTGCAGTCTCTGACCATCTCCTGTAGTACGTCTGCAGTCTCTGATCCACTCCTGTACTATGTCTGCAGTCTCTGACCATCTGCTGTAGTAGGTCTGCAGTATCTGGTCATCTCCTGTACTGTGTCTGCAGTCTCTGGTCATCTCCTGTACTGTGTCTGCAGTCTCTGGTCATTTTCTGTACTATGTCTGCAGTCCATTGGTTCAGAATATTTTTTTCTTTCTTTTCACCTCTAAAACCTAGGCACGTCTTATGGTCAGGTGCGTCTTATGGAGTGAAAAATACGGTGTGTGTGTATATATATATATATATATATATATATATATTTATATATATATATTTATTGAAATATATTTTGAAATATATTGAATATGGTCAAAATTGTAGTATTTCAAATATATGGCAATATATTTGAGAAGAATATTTTTAAAATATATTTCAAATATATTTTTCTTCCATATGGGTTGGCCTATTGGAGTTGGATATTTTCAGTAAATCTGTCTTCGCTTTTCTTGTATTTATATTTTAGGAGCGGCTGTGTTGGCGCAGGAAGACGACCTGGCAATGTCTCTCCATTTCATGAATTTTGGGGCCAGTCCTCTTACTTCTGCAGAAGGAAAGTTGGACGGGGTTAAACCGAACTTTATTGAGAATCCGCAATACTTCTGTGATGCATGTGAGTTCCTTCCCCTGGCAGTAAATGACAGATAGGTACCATGGTTAGACATAGACTGGCAGATGTCCTTCCTAGAACTAGCTTTGCCCAAGTGCCCAAAAAACATCTCTATGCAAGTAGTACTTCCATAGTTTCCAATTGGCTACGGGATAGGTGCAAATCTAAAGGAATTCTGGGAATTACTTTTTTCATTTAATATTGAATATATCTGCAGACAGCTTGAACGAACAATAGAATGATATCTATACTGGTAGAACTGTAAAATATTCCTGTGCAACTCTCAGGGGACAACAGCAGGAAGGAAGAATTGGAATGTTTATATTTTGCAAACTTGCTTGCTTCACTTAAAATTTGGTAAAACTGACCACTTTGTGTCCTGTGGCTAATATGCTAAGTTTGCATTTAAAATTAAAGAGCTATATATTTTTGAATTTATATTATGCAATATGCAATGTATTTCTTCATTCAAAGAGTGCTTGGTGGTCTTCGGACATAGCATGGTATGGGATACAGTTAAATCCTCCCGCTTGGCAAGCAACTGTAGGAATTAATTTCAAAATTTGACAGCTTTAAGCCTTTTGTACTTTGGATGACTGAGATGTGTTACCTTACAGGTGTCCAGCATATCAAGAGAAGGGACATTTTGCCCAAGTGGGAGCTGGGTGAAGGGGCTTTCGGCAAAGTCTATCTGGCCGAATGTTACAACCTGACTTCAGAACAGGAGAAGACCCTGGTGGCTGTAAAGGTAACTCAAAAGTACTATGAGTGCTGCCATAAAAATAAAAATACATGCACTTTTTTTGTTTTATTACTTTTTTGGAGCCCATTCTGGTGAAGTAATGCATGTCAATACCTCAAAAGTGTGAACCTGGTCCTAAAGTGGTTCCAAAGCAGCCTTTCTCAACCGTTTCATCATGGAGGAACCCTTGGAATAACTTTCCGCTCTCAGGGAACCCTTGTTAAAAGTCACTATATCTACAACACATGATACGTTAGCGCGATGATCAATGAGAAGAATACTCATTACATTTGTGATCATTAGGAGCAATTACCGCCTTACAAACAGCTGAAAAGATTAATGGTGTCAGTGGGAACTAGTCTAAGAAGCAGAAATTGCTCATTGCTCAAGCAACCTGTAGAGGAACCATAGGGTTTCATGGAACCCTTGTTGAGAAACCTTGTTCTAAAGGCTCAAGGTTTTTTACCTGCATCAGGGGTGGAATGACAACTCATGGGGCCCCCGGGCAATAGGGGATCATGGGGCTCCTGTGTCCTTGCCCACACTCAAAAAAGCCTATAAAAAAGGTACCAGGGGCATTTCATGGGGTCCCCTACTGACCCCGGGCCCTCGGCCAGTGCCCGAGTGCTGGAATGGTCAGTCCATCCCTGATCTTCATGCATTCTTTGTAGGAAGGTAAAAAAAACCTTCTGGATGCAGCTCCCCCCTCCAGCCCCACCTTATATTTAGCTGGGCCCCATCTCAATCCAGCAATGTGCATGAGAGCAGCAAATTTCCATGGGTCTCTCTCTCCTCATTGACTCACACAGCAGCGGAGCCAGTGAGAAAATGAGGAGAGAGCGGGGCCGAGCAAAAGGCAAATAGAGTGTGCACTTTGCAAAGTGCAGTTGCTTAGTAAATGAGGTAAATCTTCACTTTTCAAAGAATACCAAATCACGTGCAAGGGAAAAAAAAAACGGAATTTTTGTTCGCACATGATTGGATGATGGAAGTCAGCAGAGCTTCTGCTCATTTACTAAGCTCTGCAGCAACTGTTCTTGCAGGGCGCAACTGCACTTACAAAGGACACAGTCTATTTGCCTTTAGTAAATCAACCCCCTAGAGCGCTACTCAGGGGCGAGTCCAATTGAGGTCCCCCATAGCAAGAGTCTTGCTACTGGGGCCACTCAGTTGATGGGGGGCAGGAGCCAGGACCACCGACGGGGAAAAGGAAGAGAATCTGGTCTGCTCTGTGGAAAACGAATGCACAGAGCGGGTAAGTATAACACATTTGTTGTTTTTTTTTAATTCTTTCCTTTAGAATCACTTTAAAGAATACTTGGAAATTCTCAGAAGAGCTGTCTGATTACCTGACGAGTATTTGATTCTTAGCACCTTGCATTTGGAGGGTTAGTCCATGTAAAAAACTGGCTTCTCCATTTTCAGTAGATGCAGGACTTAGTGGTTTCTTATATTTCTCAGGACTCTTAAGCTATATCGCAAAAATCCCAGATATGCAAACAAGCCATGGACTTTCTGGGTTTGGAGAAGGATTTCCATTCTCTATATTGGGTTTGATAATTTCATGAAATTGGCAAAGCGTTTTCAAAATGTAGAAAAACCCTAAACGCTAAGATGGCTATTAAGGGGGTCAAGAAATATAGCTAGTGGGAAGCAACTTCTAGAACCTCTGAAAGATTAATAAAGCCAATGCGTTACACAGCCCACTATAATCCATTTATAACTGAAAACGGTTAAGGGTTGGTAGGCCGTATAACACCTTATGTCTGTATTGAATCTCTTGGCCCCTTGAAAATCTCACTCTTGGAGACATCTAAAGCAACCAACCACTTCAACTTGTTACGATCACCTACCATTGATACCTTTGGTTAGCCTTTAGATCAGCCTTTCTCGACATTTTTTACCCCACTGGAACCCTTAAAATAATTTTCAGGTCTCGGGGAACCCTTGTTAAACCCAATTCATTGGGTGTCAATGAGAAAAATGCCACTTAAGTTGGTGGTCAGTGGGAAGAATGCAACCATTACAATGGTGGTCAGAATGTCATCCTTACAGACAGTTAAAAAGATCACTGGCGTCAGGCTAGCGGCTTTGCAAAATGGCATTGGTCTTGGAATTATGCAGACACTGACAGACGAGAGCTCAAACAGCCACAGCTCAAGGAACCCCTAGCAACCTTTTGGAGGAACTCTAGGGCTCCATGGAACCCTGGTTGAAAATGGCTGCTTTAGATCCTTCTTGAAATGACACCAGTTAAGATATTGCTCTGTCCATTTAATACACTGATACATCTTTCCGAATGATAAATGTTTGTGTCCTTCCAGGCCCTTAAAGAAGCAACAGAGAGTGCCCGACAGGACTTCCAGCGTGAAGCGGAGCTTCTAACTGTCCTACAACATGAGCACATTGTAAAGTTCTATGGCGTGTGTACTGATGGAGAGCCCCTCCTCATGGTGTTTGAGTACATGAAACATGGAGACCTCAACCGCTTCCTCAGGTCAGAACAAATCACAACCCATAGATATCAATCACAAGGGAGGAATGATATTCAGGGCTTTGACTTTCAGCAAAAATCCGGAGATTTGGACAAAATTTCACCAGTTTAATGAGAAAGTCAAAATTAAGGTGGTTTTAGTCACTTTTAATGGTTCATTGGAATTGAAATCTTCTGGTTATAGAAGATTCTTTGTAGTAAATCAGTTTTGCTCAAATAATTCCTATCATCCAATCACATACTCCCGGTGCAGATTATGAGAATGAGTGATCTAATTTTTTCGCACATTTGATACCGTACAACCACAACTTCATATTTGCTATTAAAGCATAACACATTTCCATTTTTTTTCTTGGCTGAAGAGGGGATCTCTCAATGTATTGCTCAGGTCAACAGACCATCAGGAGACATAAAAGTTTAAAACAATTATACAAAATGTTATCATAGATCAAGCAGGATGGCATCCCAGGCGATGAACCCCGCTACCATCTATTCACCACAAAGGAGGGGAACTGTCAAGAAGTCCATAGGCAGGAGCATTCAGAAGGCCGTTGAGCCACATATCTGTCATATAAAATGACCACCCAGCATACCCAGGTGCTATAAGACATTTTATATGTCATACATTTGTCCCAACAGGCAGAATGTTTGCCCTATGAATGCACCCTTTATAACAGAAAAGGGTGTAATTACAGCCATAGCAGTCCATACAGCTGCTATGCGTTCTAGGCACATGAAAGTACCCATTTGTGAAATAAATACACTTCATCATCTAACTATATTCATCAACTTACCTTCTCTGTGTAGGACTGATGGCTTAGTTATTGAGAAGCTTGTGCTAGTTGAACTCATCCACCTGCTTTAACCAGTAAAGTTCGGGTTTACTACAAAAAGAGGGGCAGCTCTTCTTCGGTACAGAGAATAGGCACAGCATGGAAGTGGCTAATGGGAAGCCCTGCCCGCTCCCCAAGGACAGTGGAGTTATTTATTCAGAATGGTTGGTGGCTACATACCTGTTCTGTTACAGTGGCCACCATTGTTAAGGAATGGAATGGGAATCCAGTAGAGGTGCATTATATCCTGCTCTTCGCTGACTGTCAGTATTAATGGGGTACAATATAGGTCACCTGCCAAAGGTGGTCAATCAAAACTTTGATATGGGGCTCTTTGTTGTATAGTTACACCCAGGGGCAGACTGACAACTCATGGGGCCCCCGGGCAATAGGGGATCATGGGGCCCCTGTGTCCTTGCCCAAACTCAAAAAAGCCTATGAAAAAGGTACCAGGGGCATCTCATGGGACCCCCTACTGACCCTAGGCCCTTGGCATACATACAAACAGGCATACTCGATGGACCACTCGGTCTTTTCAGCCATCACTTTTCTGTTTCTATGTCATACCTCTATTGTCATCTGTAGCACGTCTCCTCATCCAAAGTTTCCCCCTCCCATTCTCATCTCCCATTATGACTGTCGATCTGCCTCTTCTAGGCAGTCATCTCCCTGGCTAATGCACTCCTCTTTGCAATATTGATTAGATTAGCTGTCTGAGAGGCTTAAATATAAGGAGATTGTACATCACTTGGAATAAACAGAGACTAGGTGATTGGCCCCGCAGGTATTAGAACTAGACATTGCGCTGCCATTGCCGTCCAGCAGTGTCCGGGTCCTGAAGAGAACAGTACAAAGACACCATTTCCATGGTTATTGACACACATCGGGACACAGTGCAAAGCCTCTGTCTTATCTTTGGCTTCCAATTCCAATGTTGCATGGTCGGCTTCAAAATTTTATATAACCATAGACCTTTAAATTAATTGTTCTTTGTAGTTTATAGCCAGCTACAGAATTTGTTACTAAGATGTAATGGTTTGAATCCAAGGTGCCCATTTATATTTCGACTTTGTTTTCAATTTAGATCCCATGGACCAGATGCCAAGATTCTAGATAACGGCAATGGGCAACCTTTCGGGCAGCTGAACTTGACTCAGATGTTGCAGATTGCCACTCAGATAGCTTCTGGTATGGTTTACCTGGCTTCTCTCCATTTCGTTCATCGGGATCTCGCCACAAGGAATTGCCTCGTGGGCAACAACCTAGTTGTCAAGATTGGTGATTTTGGGATGTCACGGGATATCTACAGCACGGATTACTACAGGGTAAGACCAAAGATGTCAAATGTTGGCCTTAAAGGTCAAGTCTACCCAAACCTGTTTAACTTTTTTTGTGAATACCAGCACATTGGACCACTTACCATTTTCTTACATCTCCTGGGGAGCGTAGTGGAGTAATCATTGTGCCTGTGCTCCCAGTGCCACCCACCAGCCTTAGTTATTATTAAAATGCTTGTTTCACTTTTGTGTGGAAACCTAAATGCTGAAATTCCAATTTCTTACATCTCTAGGCAACTGTGGTGTTCTCGTGTTCCCAGCTTGACCCACCTGCCTCAGCCATTACAAAAGTGTCTACATTTCTTGTTAGGTTTTCCATGTACACACAGTGGCCAATTTATTAAGTACATCTATCCAGTACCTGTACCATTTACACCTAAAAAGTGGAAATGGACAGCAACAATATTCTGCTTAAGATGCGATGTTCAGTTCGTTTTTAGTGCTTATTTTCTCACATTGTTACAGCACAGGCAACAGCTTGAACCCTTGACACAAGACTAGATGGGTCCACAGATTTGTACTTTTATAACCCTACCATCTGCCTTTCACAGCCAAAATCTAGATTTGTCCCATGAGCAATATTTTTCCATTTCAGGTGTCCATTTTGGTGAACTCATGCTTGTTGTGGCTTCATTTTCGTGTTCCTATCTGGCAGGAGTGACAACTTGTCTGACCTATCACTTCCGAGACCTATGTTTTAAAAGTTAAAGTTGTTTTGGATTGAGGATTGTTCTTAAGCATACCATTGTTGTAAAGGGTAGCTTCTGAGCAATTATGGACTTTCTGTCAGCTTGAACAAGCCAGGTGATTCTCCTCTGTCCTCTTGGTGTTTGGTCAGTGCCCATAATGGACTAGGAGCATCAGGACCCCATGGTGGAAGGAGACAAAGCCAGGAACTAGAATGAGGAGATCTCCCTTTTTGAGTCCACTGAGACTTGGTTTTGGCTGAGGCCACCAACAAATCTAAAATAACCTAAAGTAGAATGACCGTTTAAAGATAGCTGTACAGTTGTGCTTAGCCCATTGCTTTGGTTATTTTTGTCTACTGGAGACAGTAAGAGTCTGAGTTGATGGGCTTTTGTTTGCAGGTTTTGTATTCCCATACAAGTCTATGAGAATGAAAAACCCACTTGATGCAGGTCAAATGCAGGTTAGAATGAGGAAAAATGCAGGACAAATGTACCTATCACTGAATTCCAAATGATCTCAGAAGTGTCTCACACTGATGCCATCATCACAAGCCCAAAGCCTGTTGACACAGGTCCTAATAGAGGTTTTGCAATGATCCCTTGAAAGTGACCAAGGTCAGTTCAGTAAATACAGCCAAGAGTCTAAGGCATTGGTACAGCTATCAACACTATGATCCAATAAATTAACTAATAGTAAGGTCATTTGAGAAGTGATCTGAAGTGAACTGCCTAATTCCCGACCTTCAGATTCTACATTTATACATTTTTCAACATATTTTCTGAAGTGGAGTTTAGGTCTGCCTTATAAGATGACATATATATATCATCATAGGTTAGGTTCGCCTTTCTCAACCTTTTCAACACAGAGGAACCCTTGAAATAACTTTCTGGTCTCAGGGAACCCCTGATAAAAATGACTAAATCTACGACTCATGATACATTAGTGTGATGGTCAGTGGGACTAATGCTCCATACACTTGTGGTCATTGGGAAAAATGAACCCATTACAGATAGCTAAAAAGATCAATGGTGTCAGTGGGAACTTATCTGAGAGTCAGAAATTGCTCATTGCTCAAGGAACCACTAGCAACCTCTGGAGGAACCCTAGTTAAGAAGCCCTGGGTTAGATTCTATCTGGATAGGGTAGAGGTGTTTATTGTTTTCAATGCTAGATGCCAAGAAGTCAATAAGGACATAATTAGGTTGCTTCTTACAAGATCTCCGTGAGCTTATAGTGACTGCATTCCCGAGTCTTCAAGCCACTCAGATCAATTTTAACATTTTAACACTGATGTTCTGATCCTTATCAAATGCACAACAGACAAGAGAGCACAACCTTGGATCCAGAGGGAGGAACGGGATGCTGCTATTTAACTGCTATACTGCCAGATTGCAAGAAAATAGTCTAGATTTTAGAAGCATTGGGCTGCATTTGGTTGTCTAACTTTAGTTTTAAAAGATGAAGTGGTGTTATGACCTGCATCAGCATGGCAGGTAGACACCTAGCATTTTCAGAGGTTAACAGTGGTGTCTACAATGGTATTTCAGTATAGATGTCACGGTCAGGGGTCAGGCTCGGAGACCAGTAGCTATAGCAGTAGAGAGGCTCCCACCAACCAGCTGGATAAGTACATAAGTAGGTCCCCATGATGGATGATGTGATCTCACCTGAGGTGCGGGGTCTAAGCACTTGCCAGTATTCACCACAGCTCCTGATGGTGGAGATGGGTTTTTCTGCATATTAGTACCAGGTCAAGGTCCTCAGGATCGCCCCATCAGGAGGTGAGCAAGACGGGGTCCAGTAGTAGATATAGCAGGTATGGATCAAGCAGAGGCGTAGTCAGCAAACAAGCCAAAGGTCAGTAACAAGTGGTTGCAGGTTGGGATCAAGAGGAAGCGTAGTCAAGGAACCAGCCAAAGGTCGATAAGAAATGGCTGCAGGTTGGGATCAAGTAGAAGCATAGTTGTGGAACAAGCCAAAGGAGCAAGATATTGGCTGGAGAGAGCACAACAGTCAGGCAAAGTGCAGAGGAATGGTTTAAATAGGAAGTTCATGGGAGGAGCAAGGAGTTCAAGGTTTACCAGATACAAGGTGAAAGGCAAGATTATCCAAGGGATTGGACTCCATGCTGTCCAGCTTCTCAGGTGGCTCAGCTAAAAGAGCTACTGCCAAACACAGCAGAGATCGTGGGTGACAATAGAACTCCTTTAAGAAATATCTGTACAAGTATTTCTCTCATGGTAGACCTGCTAACTTAATAAAAGATAAAAGTAGTCTCCCGCTGCTTATCTCTGCTGTATTGAAGATAACCTACCTTCAAAATCCACCACCACAGTGATCTGTGGTTCAATCTGCATTTTGTAGTGATGTAAGGGCTGGTGGGAAGAACCGGCTGGGGACAAGGAATCCAACATTCTTATATGTGAAATTCTGAAGGTTCTTTAGGTAGTGTTGCTTTTAATTACAACAGAAATTGGTGGCTTGAGCAGCAGGAGAAGTGAATATTATGGCAAAAGACCAGATTTTGTGTCACCATGACCCACCTCCCTTCCCTGCCCCCTTGGATTTTTAAAAGGAAAAACAATATGTCTACATTTTTTTCAAGGAAAGTTTAGACCCTTATAATGACTTTATAAGTACTTCCTCATTAGTGGTGGTGAGAGGTCCTTCCTTCACTTAGTCCAGGAGTACCCTGAGCCTAAAGTGTGTGAACACATGGCTGTAAGGGGGAGGGTCCATGACAGCCAGAGTCCACAGGAAGTGGGCTTGCTGATGCTTGGCTGTCATTCAGCAAGAAGACCAGTGGCAACAGCTGGTTGGAGGGAACCTTCTGTGGGAGGCAGCACCAGACTGAAGGTGGATATTATTGCATAAACTATATTATTTTAATTGGGCAAAACATTTTTTTTTTCATTTTTTGGGGATTGTGGAGTTCTGCTTTAACTGTCTCCTTTGCAGAGAGCAATTTTATTTTGGCACTTTATGAGAAATATTTATTGGTCGCCACAGGTTTCTTATATCTTTGTATTGCTCTACTGCATATATGGCTTGTGTTTTTGTTTCCAAAATAAAATTAAAAGCTGGCTGGACAGTACTAGTTACAATCTCCTTGAGAGTTACTAAAGCTGGCCATACACCCTACAATTCTCAGAACATTCGATGAGTGCATTTGACATGGCTTCAAATTTTTGTTTGCTTTTAACATTCGACTTTCCATCCTGTTCCTTTTAATTTTCTTGAAAGTGAATGTTGATTTGACCCTGCTGACAATTCGAAAATCGAACATTCTTAAAACTAAAAATTCTGAACAAAATTCTGTTAGTGTATCTCCAGCTTAAAACCAGGTTATATGAGATCCTTCCTAAACAATTCTTTCCATTTCCATGTAATCATGTATTGCGCTACATACACTGATCAGCCATAACCTTATAACCACTGATAGGTTAGAAGTAAATAGCATTGATTGTCTTGTCATCTGAAAGTGGATGGGATATATTAGCCAGCAAGTACTCACATGGAAAAAAAAAAAAGTTAAATATATTTTAAAAATACTCTTCCCAAATATATTGCCAAAAATGTGAAATACTATAATTTTGGCCATATTCAATATATTTCAAACTATATTGCAATATATATACATATATATATATATATACATGAAAAACATTTTTAAAAATAAATTTCAAATATACTGTATGTCTTTAAAAATACAAATCTACATTTAAAAAAAAAACAAAATATATATATATATATATATATATATATATATATATATACACACACACATATATATATATTCTTCAGATTGTTTTAACATATAAAAAAATTAATTTTAGCATATATTTTTACATATATTTGTAAATGCATTTCCAAAAATGTAGATTTGTATTTTTAAAGACATACAGTATATTTGATATGTATTTTTGAAAATATTTTTCATATATTTTGTAATAAAAATGAATTTCAACATGCAGTGTATATATATATATATTGGGTTTTTTTTGTTTGTTTTTTTAAATATATTGAATATGACCAAAATTGTAGCATTTCAAATATATGTCAATATATTTGGGAAGAATATTTTTAAAATATATTTCAAATATATTTTTCTTCCATATGGGTAAACATGTTGTCCATGAAGTTTATGGGCTGAAAACAAAACAAAAAGGGCATCGCGGTTTGTTGTGTATGGGGCTGCGTAGCAGCAGATTGGTCAGGGTGTCCATGCTGACCCGTGTCCACAGTCGAAAATGCCTGCAATGGGCACATGAACTTCAGAACTGGGCCATGGGGCAATGGAAGAAGGTGGCCTGGTCTGATGAATCACGCTTTCTTTACATCATGTGGTTGGCCGGGTGTGTGTGAGTCATTTACCTGGGGAAGAGATGGCACCAGGATGCAGTATGGGAGGAAGGCAATTTAATGCTTTGGGCAATGTTTTGCTGGGAAACCTTGAATCCTGCTATTCATTTGGATGTTACTTTGACACATACCACTTACCCAAACATTGTTGATGAACAAGTACAACTCTTTATGTAAACAGTATTCCCTGATGGCAGTGACCTCATTCGGCAGGATAATGCATCCTGCTGCACTGCAAAAATGGTTCAAGAATGGTTTGGGGAACACAACAATGAGTTTGAGTTGTTAACTTAGTTTCCAGATCTCATTTCATTGAGCATCTGTGGAATGGGTTGGAAGAACAAGTCCAATCCATGGAGGCCCCACCTCACAACTTACACGACTGAAAGGATGTGCGATTGACGGCTTGGTGCCAGATACCACAGCATGCCTACAGAGGTCTAGTGGGGACCATGTTTCGATGGGTCAGTGCTGTTTTGGTGGAAAAAACGGTTGTTTGGGCAGCAAAATGGGGAACTACTCAGTATAATGTGGGTGGTAATAATGCCATAGTTTTGTTGGTAGTCCTAAAGCCATAAAGTTGATGACTTGGTTTCCAGATGTCATTTCATTGAGCATCTGTGGAATGGGCTGGAAGAACAAGTCCAATTCATAGAGGCCCCACCTCACAACTTACAGGACTGAAAGGATGTGCGACTGATGGCTTGGTGCCAGATACCACAGCATACCTACAGAGGTCTAGTGGGGTCCATGCGTCGATGGGTCATTGCTGTTTTGGTGGCAAAAACGGCTGTTTTGGCAGCAAAAGGGGGACCTACTCAGTATAATGTGGGTGGCAATAATGCCATGGCTTTGTTGGTAGTCCTAAAGCCATAAAGTTGTTGACTTGGTTTCCAGATCTCATTTCACTGAGCATCTGTGAAACGGGCTGGAAGAACAAGTCCAATCCATGGAGGCCCCACCTCACAACTTACAGGACTGAAAGGATGTGCGACTGATGGCTTGGTGCCAGATACCACAGCATAACTACAGAGGTCTAGTGGGGACCATGCCTTGATGGGTCATTGCTGTTTTGGTGGCAAAAACGGCTGTTTGGGCAGCAAAAACGGCTGTTTGGGCAGCAAAAGGGAGAACTACTCAGTATAATGTGGGTGGTAATAATGCCATGGCTTTGTTGGTAGTCCTAAAGCCATAAAGTTGTTGACTTGGTTTCCAGATGTCATTTCATTGAGCATCTGTGGAATGGGCTGGAAGAACAAGTCCAATCCATGGAGGCCCCACCTCACAACTTTCAGGACTGAAAGGATGTGTGACTGATGGCTTGGTGCCAGATACCACAGCATACCTACAGAGGTCTACTGGGGACCATGCCTCGATGGGTCATTGATATTTGGGCAGCAAAAGGGGGACCTACTCAGTATAATGTGGGTGGTAATAAAGCCATGGCTTTGTTGGTAGTCCTAAAGCCATAACGTATATGTCCAGCTTAACAGGTGTGTCAGGGGGCATGTTTTCTACCCAAACAGTACTATAAGTTGCCTCTGTCTTGCAGACTCAGTAAACAGGGAGGGATGAGCTGCCTATGTTTGCAGTAAATCTCTCAAAGCACATTTTGCAAACAAGCCCTCGGAAAAAGCTCCATTAAATTAGGATTCCTGTCCGATGGTAATCCGCCTAATAAAAAGAAATTGCGTCTGTGAGTAACAGATATTATCGAGCATTTAGCTGCCATGTGCCGCAGATGGCACCGGGCCAGACTGGGGATTTTTCCTGCCAGAGAGAATCTCTAGTGCTTGCCAAATTCACCGTTTATCCAGGAGAGTCCATCCATCTTCATATCGTTCAAAGGCTCTAGCGGGATTTGAACTTGTGACATCCTGAATTGCCCAGGCCTCTTTCTTTCCCTTTTAGTTGTTCTTAAGCTGCCTCTTTGTCAGAACCGTATTCATATTTAATGCCGCCCTGTGATGGGAATAAAAGAAGATCACTTAGTGAGTGGAAAGAAGAAATGATTTAAGGATAACTTAGTGGAGATGGTGACGAGTGTCTGCCTCCTGGACACATAGGGGGGATATCACACTACAGGAGCATTAAAGGAAACCTGTCTGGATGGTTTTAGGGCTTGTGCATGTTTGTGGCAGCCCTTGGTGGTTGACAGGCAGTTGGGTGGTGATGTGCCACCTCCCCGCCACTCGTTTTAACCCTGAAAAGCACACACCACCACTACGAACCTTGTGCATTACACACGATCGGAGGGCATTGCGGCATGGGCTCATTCATTTAAAGGGGCTGTGCCATGGGGTACAATTTTTGCTGAGGCAAGTGTTCATCCTTGTCCAGCCGCCGTTGGGGCTTAAGGTAAGTTGTCAAACCAGGGCTCAACTGTCTCAACTGCCTTTTATTACTGTCCCCTGACCCACCATGTGAACAAGTCCTAAAAGTACTGGAGTACTGGGGAACTAGAGAAAGTACAGAGAAGGGCAACCAAACTGATAAGAGGCATGGAGGAGATCAGCTATGAGGAAAGATTAGAGGAACTGAATTTATTCTCTCTTGAGAAGAGGAGATTCAGGGGGGATATGATCACCATGTATAATACATAAGGGGGATATGATCTCCATGTATAATACATAAGGGGGGATATGATCTCCATGTATAGTACATAAGGGGGATATGATCTCCATGTATAATAAATAAGAGGGATATGATCTCCATGTATAATACAGAAGGGGGGGTATGATCTCCATATATAATACATAAGGGGGGATATGATCTCCATGTATAATTCATAAGGGGGGATATGATCTCTATGTATCATACATAAGGGGGGATATGATCTCCATGTATATTACATAAGGGGGGGTATGATCTCCATGTATAATACATAAGGGGGGATATGATCTCCATGTATAATACATAAGAGGGGATATGATCTCCATGTATAATACATAAGGGGGGATATGATCTCCATTTATAATACATAAGGGGGGATATGATCTCCATTTATAATACATAAGGGGGGATATGATCTCCATGTATAATACATAAGAGGGGATATGATCTCCATGTATAATACATAAGGAGAGGATATGATCTCCATGTATAATACATAAGGGGGGGATATGATCACCATGTATAGTACATAAGGGGGGATATGATCTCCATGTATAATACATAAGGGGGATATGATCTCCATGTATAATAAATAAGAGGGATATGATCTCCATGTATAATACAGAAGGGGGGGTATGATCCCCATGTATAATACATAAGGGGGGATATGATCTCCATGTATAATTCATAAGGGGGGATATGATCTCCATGTATAATACATAAGGGGGATATGATCTCCATGTATAATACATAAGGGGGGATATGATCTCCATGTATAGTACATAAGGGGGGATATGATCTCCATGTATAATACATAAGGGGGATATGATCTCCATGTATAATACATAAGGGGGGATATGATCTCCATGTATAATACATAAGGGGGGGTATGATCTCCATGTATAATACATAAGGGGGGATATGATCTCCATGTATAATACATAAGGGGGGATATGATCTCCATGTATAATTCATAAGGGGGGATATGATCTCCATATATAATACATAAGGGGGGATATGATCACCATGTATAATACATAAGGGGGGATATGATCTCCATGTATAATATATAAGGGGGGATATGATCTCCATGTATAATACATAAGGGGGATATGATCACCATGTATAATACATAAGGGGGGATATGATCTCCATGTATAATACATAAGGGGGGATATGATCTCCATGTATAATACATAAGGGGGGATATGATCTCCATGTATAATACATAAGGGGGATATGATCACCATGTATAATACATAAGGGGGGATATGATCTCCATGTATAATACATAAGAGGGGATATGATCTCCATGTATAATACATAAGGGGGGATGTGATCACCATGTATAATATATAAGGAGGGGATATGATCTCCATGTATAATACATAAGGGGGATATGATCTCTATGTATCATACATAAGGGGGGATATGATCTCCATGTATAATACATAAGAGGGGATATGATCTCCATGTATAATACATAAGGGGGGATGTGATCACCATGTATAATATATAAGGAGGGGATATGATCTCCATGTATAATACATAAGGGGGGATATGATCTCCATGTATAATACATAAGGGGGGATATGATCACCATGTATAATAAATAAGAGGGATATGATCTCCATGTATAATACATAAGGGGGGATATGATCTCCTTGTATAATACATAAGGGGGGATATGATCTCCATATATAATTCATAAGGGGGGATATGATCTCTATGTATCATACATAAGAGGGGATATGATCTCCATGTATATTACATAAGGGGGGATATGATCTCCATTTATAATACATAAAGGGGGATATGATCTCCATGTATAATACATAAGAGGGGATATGATCTCCATATATAATACATAAGGGGGGATGTGATCTCCATGTATAATACATAAGGGGGATATGATCTCCATGTATAATACATAAGGGGGATATGATCTCCATGTATAATACATAAGGGGGGGGATATGATCTCCATGTATAATACATAAGGGGGGATATGATCTCCATGTATAATACATAAGGGGGGATATGATCTCCATGTATAATACATAAGGGGGGATATGATCTCCATGTATAACACATAAGGGGGGATATGATCACCATGTATAATACATAAGGGGGGGATATGATCACCATGTATAATACATAAGGGGGATATGATCTCCATGTATAATACATAAGGGGGGGGATATGATCTCCATGTATAATACATAAGGGGGATATGATCTCCATGTATACATAATGGGGGATATGATCTCCATGTATAATACATAAGGGGGGATATGATCTCCATGTATAATACATAAGGGGGGATATGATCTCCATGTATAACACATAAGGGGGGATATGATCACCATGTATAATACATAAGGGGGGGATATGATCACCATGTATAATACATAAGGGGGGATATGATCTCCATGTATAATACATAAGGGGGGGGGGGGATATGATCTCCATGTATAATACATAAGGGGGATATGATCTCCATGTATAATACATAATGGGGGATATGATCTCCATGTATAATACATAAGGGGGATATGATCTCCATGTATAATACATAAGGGGGGATATGATCTCCATGTATAATACATAAGGGGGGATATGATCTCCATGTATAATACATAAGGGGGACATGATCTCCATGTATAATACATAAGGAGGGGATATGATCTCCATGTATAATACATAAGGGGGGATATGATCTCCATGTATAATACATAAGGGGGGATATGATCTCCATGTATAATACATAAGGGGGGATATGATCTCCATGTATAGTACATAAGGGGGATATGATCACCATGTATAATAAATATGAGGGATATGATCTCCATGTATAATACATAAGGGGGGGTATGATATCCATGTACAATACATAAGGGGGGGTATGATCTCCATGTATAATACATAAGGGGGATATGATCTCCTTGTATAATACATAAGGGGGATATGATCTCCATGTATAATTCATAAGGGGGGATATGATCTCTATGTATCATACATAAGGGGGGATATGATCTCCATGTATATTACATAAGGGGGGATATGATCACCATGTATAATACATAAGGGGGGATATGATCTCCATGTATAATACATAAGGGGGGATATGATCTCCATGTATAATACATAAGGGGGGATATGATCTCCATGTATAATACATAAGGGGGGATATGATCTCCATGTATAATACATAAGGGGGGATATGATCTCCATGTATAACACATAAGGGGGGATATGATCACCATGTATAATACATAAGAGGGGGATATGATCACCATGTATAATACATAAGGGGGGATATGATCACCATGTATAATACATAAGGGGGGGGGGATATGATCTCCATGTATAATACATAAGGGGGGATATGATCTCCATGTATAATACATAAGGGGGGATATGATCTCCATGTATAATACATAAGGGGGATATGATCTCCATGTATAATACATAAGGGGGGGATATGATCTCCATGTATAATACATAAGGGGGATATGATCTCCATGTATAATACATAAGGGGGGATATGATCTCCATGTATAATACATAAGGGGGGATATGATCTCCATGTATAAATACATAAGGGGGGATATGATCTCCATGTATAATACATAAGGGGGGATATGATCTCCATGTATAAGTACATCAGTGGTTCATATAGTGAACTCGGTGTAGAGTTATTCCCCCTGAGGTCATCACAGAGGACAAGGGGGCGCTCTTTACGTCTGGAGGAAAATAAATTTATTCTCCAAATACGGATAGATTTCTTCACAGTGAGAGCTGTGAAAATGTGGAATAGACTCCCTCAAGAGTTGGTTCTGGCCAGCTCAGTGGATTGCTTTAAAATAGTCCTGGATTCTTTCTTGGATACACAGAATATAATTGGATATAACAATTATAGGTAAAGTTGATCCAGGGAATATCTGATTGCCTCTCGGGGGATTAGGGAGGATTTTTTCCCTGCAGGAGCAAATTGGATCATGCTTTGCAGAGTTTTTTTGCCTTCCTCTGGATCAACTGTGGGTTTAGGATTATAACTTTTTTTTTTAATGGTTGAACTGGATGGACTTTTGTCTTTTTTTCAGCCAGACTTTGTAACTATGTAAGTAAACCACTCTGAAGGGCTAATTACCTGGCTGTTAGGCCAAGCCTCGGTAACAAGTATGAGTGAGTAACAAGTATGCAGACTGGTAAAGGCAGAAGGCCTCTTGTACTGGATTATTTCAGCCAGAATGTCATCTTTTAGGAATCTAAGATGGAAGTGCCATGCCAGGAGTTAATCGTCCATGTATAAAATTTCTAAGAGACTTTATCACAGAGCAAACATGTTTCAGGGCTCAGAAAACACCCCCTTCATCAGGACTTGCAGTAAGATGATAGGTACTGGACTAGATGTAAAATATACGGTTGTTACATCAGGCAGATTTTAATGCACAGTATTTGGGAATCTAAGACTGAAGCACCATACTGGGAGTTAATGTTTCAGAAAGAAATTTATTGGAGATTTTATCACAGAGTCAACAAGTTTTGGGGGTCAGAAAACACCCTCGTCATCAGGGCTTGCAGTAAGATGAGAAATAATAGACTTGATGTAAAGTATATGTTGGGTAAACCAGGCAGATATTAGTGCACAGTATTTGGGAATCGAAAATTGAAGCACCATACTGGAAGTTAATCTTTCAGAAATAAATCTATTGGAGATTTTATCACAGAGCCAACAAGTTTCGGGGGTCAGAAAACACCCTCTTCATCAGGGCTGCAGTAGGATGATAAATACTAGACTGGATGTAAAGTATATGTTGGGTAAACCAGGCAGATATTAATGCACAGTATTTGTGAATCGAAGATTGAAGCATTATATTGGGAATTAATCTTTCAGAAATAAATCTAATGGAGATTTTATCACAGAGCCAACAAGTTTTAGGGGTCAGAAAACACCCTCTTCATCAGGGTTTGCGGCAGGATGAGAAATGCTAGACTGGATGTAAAGTATATGGTGGGTAAACCAGGCAGATATTAATGCACAGCATTTGGGAATCTAAGACTAAAGCACCATACTGGGAGTTAATCTTTCAGAAATACATTTATTGGAGATTTTATCACAGAGCCAACAAGTTTCGGGGGTCAGAAAACACCCTCTTCATCAGGGCTTGTGGTAGGATGATAAATACTAGACTGGATGTAAAGTATATGGTGGGTAAACCAGGCAGATATTAGTGCATAGCAGGGGTGGGCTGACAACTCATGGGGCCCCCAGGCAATAAGACATCATGGGGCACCCTGTGTCCCCGCCCACACTCAAGTCACACCCACACAAAGCCCCACCTACATATTGCTTTGCCCACATTGCGTACGTTTGTCACAGACTTTCTCTATACTATGTTCACTGTAAATGTTTAGTATAGAAAATTAAAAAAAAAAACTTACTTTAAAGAAAGCGCACCAATGAAGGTTTTAATGAATGAACACTATATAACAGGTGCGACAAATGTCATCTTAGCTGAAGATTTTAACCACTTGCCTACTGGGAACTTCTACCCCCTTCCTGCCCAGGCCAATTTTCAGCTTTCAGCGCTGTTGCACTTTGAATGACAATTGCGCGGTCATGCAACATTGTACCCATATGAAATTTTATCTTTCTTTTTCACAAAAATAGAGCTTTTTTTTGGTAGTGTTTAATCGCCGCTGGGTGTTTGATTTTTTGCGCTATAAACAAAAAAAGAGCAAAAAAAAAATTTTTCTTTGTTTCTATTATAAAATTTTGCAAACAGGTAATTTTTCTGGTTCACTGAATGTGCGTTGATGAGGCTGCACTGATAGTCAGCACTGATGGGTACTGATGAGGTAGAACAGATAGGCAGCACTGATGGGCACTGATAGGAGGCACTGATAGGCGGCATTGATAGGCAGCACTGATGATGTTGCACTGATAGGCAGCACCGCTGGGCACTGGTGGGCAGGACTGATAGGCAGCACTGATGGGCACTGATGGGTAGCTCTGCTGGGCAGCACTGATGTTTGGCACTGTTGAGCAGCACTGATGGGTGGCACTGATGGGCACAAGTGGGTGGCACTGCAGGGCACAGGTGGGTGGCACTGATGGGTACAGGTGGGTCAGAAAACACCCCCTTCATCAGGAATTTGGTCAGAAAACACCCCCTTCATTACGACTTGAGTCATAAAACACCCCCTTCATCAGGACTTTGGTCAGAAAACACCCCCTTCATTAGGACTTGGGTCAGAAAACACCCCCTTCATCAGTACTTGGGTCAGAAAACACCCCCTTCATTGGAACTTGGGTCAGAAAACACCCCCTTCATCGGGACTTTGGTCAGAAAACATCCCCTTCATTGGGACTTGGGTCAGAAAACACCCTTTTCATCAGGACGTGAGTCAGAAAACACCCCCTTCATTGGGACTTGGGTCAGAAAACACCTACTTCATTGGGACTTGGATCAGAAAACACCCCCTTCATTGGGATTTGGGTCAGAAAACACCTTCTTCTTTGGGACTTGGGTCAGAAAACACCCCCTTCATCAGGACTTGGGTCAGAAAACACCCCCTTCATCGGAACTTGGGTCAGAAAACACGCCCTTCATCGGAACTTGGGTCAGAAAACACCCCCTTCATTGGGACGTGGGTCAGGAAACACCCCCTTCATTGGGACTTGGGTCAGAAAACACCCACTTCATTGGGACTTGGGTCAGAAAACACCCCCTTCATCAGGATTTGCAGTAGAATGATAAATACTAGACTAGATGTATGGTATATTGTGGGTAAACCAGGCAGATATTATTGCACAGTATTTAGGAATCTAAGACTGAAGCAGCATACCAGAGTTATTCATTCAGGAAATAACTTTATTGGAGACTTTATTACAGAACCAATGAGTTTTGGGGGTCAGAAAATAAACCCTTCACCAGGACTAGCAGTAGGATGATAAATGCTAGACTAGATTTAAAGTATATGGTGGTCAAAACAGGCAGATTTTATTACACGGCATTTAGGAATCTAAGATTGAAGCACCATACTGAGAGTTAATCTTTCAGAAACACATTTACCGGAGACTTTAACACATTTCGGGGTCAGAAAACACCCCCTTCATCAGAGCTTGCAGTAAGAGGAGAAGTAGTAATTGGATGTAAACTTAGCGATAGTTAAACTAGGCGGATATTAAGACATAGAGTCTGTCATCGCCAGGGGCAGACTGACAACTCATGGGGCCCCCGGGCAATAGGGGACCATGGGGCCCCTGTGTCCTTGCCCAAACTCAAAAAAGCCTATGAAAAAGGTACCAAGGGCATCTCGTGGGGCCCCCTACTGACCCTGGGCCCTCGGGCAGTGCCCGAGTTTCCAAATGGTCAGTCCGCCCCTGGTCATTGCTCTCCGAAATCACAGTGCTTGCTCTGGAAATGCCTACATCTCCAGAGAGACAATGCCATCTTTATTCAGGCATCTTTCAGGTTCAGTATCTACGTTTTGGACTGAGTTGCCAACTATGAAGAATTAATCAGCTAAATCTTGGCTCCTGTGTTCACTAATGTCTGACACAGATTGGAAAAATTGCACCACACCACTGCTAAGAGATCCAGATACAACTGTATCCCAATAAAAATGTCAGAAAGGTGGTGACGCATTTCTACACTCTTCTACACCCTCAAAGGATCTCCATGGTCTACTTGGGTTGTAGTGTAATGAACAAAAATGGAAATTGCGCCACACCACTGCTAAGAGGTCCAGATACAACATTATTCCAATAAAAGTGAGGAAGACAATCCTAAGAGTGTCCAATACATTTCAGGGGTCCAAGAGTGCCCCCTTAATTGAAAACAATGTGAATGGACTAGAAGTCAACTGGACCTTTAATGTTATTTCTTCCAGTGTATTTGAAAGCTCAGACCATGTAAGCAGCTGGTTTGGCAGCAGTGGACTGCCCAGCCACACACCCGTACCACCTCCCTACTGTAGAATCCCAACTTTCTAAGCTCCAGTGTCAAGTGGTGTCAGAGTTTAGGAGGGGGTTGGTGCAATGTTACCCCTTCCCCCAAGTGACAGTGTTTGCACCTAATAATTGGCCATTCAGGCCCTAACTCTGGTTAACACAAGTTATGTATTGAATGAGGAAGGGGGGGGGATCGTACACAGCCTTTTGTGTGGGGATGGGCAGTCACACTGATTTTAATGGAGGGTTTTACCTCCAGGGTTCTTTGTGTCTTGACTTCCACTTTAAGCTCCATTTCTTTATAGAACCATGTGTAGTCCTCTTTTGGAGGTTTATGAGGAATGAGCCTCCCCAAACAGGATATTGCGCTAAACCTGTAGGTAATTAAGAGAACCAAGAACCTTCACTAAGTGGAGGAGTCAGATTGATAAAGTTGGCAGTGCCTCCACTGAGGACAGGGCCTCTGTGGACAGAGGGGATTCCCTCCCTGTGAAATTACCCAATAATTTAAACAAAGTAATTGGGAGCAGAAGAACTACTGCAACCAGTATATATCATTAACCATAAGTATATAGATGCACAGGAGTATAGAAGCAAAAGGATATGATAGGAGTCCTGATTTAATTGTGCACATATACCTGGGTATATATAGTTTATTATACAGATACCTCCAGATGAATGTTGCAGCAAAGTCCCCTTGAAGGGCCTCCTGAGGATGCTGTGGCATGTGCCTTTGTGCTGGAGACCTGAAAACAAGATCTATGGTGATGAGGAAACCCTTCATCTGTTATCCAACCAGCCTGGAACGTAGTCCTAGTTATCTTGCATTGCATAATTGTCTTTTTTGATCTGATATTAGTAGCATAGACAGGGCATATGGCTGAGACCTTCTCTCTCTGTCCACTTCTTCCTTCCAGGATCTTTTCTCAACAACCCCAGAATCAGGATGTGACATACATAATTATACATTACAGTGTGATACTAGCAGCTGACAAATGTTATATCATGGAATGGTATTTGCAGCACTGCCTAGGGCAGCAGTAGAAAATGTAAATAAAACTGTAATGGCTTTTGGGTTGATTTTATATACAGTATATATTTTATTTTTTTACACGTTTAATGATGTTTTATATCTATTGTTTTTACTGTATGTATGCTTTATTTTACAAATTTGCATTTATTATTTGATGAGGTTATCAAAGTTTGGATTCACACATGTGTGGTGCTGATTGAAGATCAGGCTTTACAGCTAATTAATACAGTAGTTTTTCAGAGGTTCAGGTCAGGTTTACATAAGGTCCGGATTTTATCCTGTTCACAAATGATGACATGTGTGGCTTAGAAACGGTTCCCATAGAAGTCAATAGTCTGTAATCCGCACCTGAACCGGACCACACTGCTCAGAAATCGGACAAGACTCTTTTTCAATCTGCACTGAATCCACACTGCCAGTGCACTGGACATATGTGAACAGGCACCATAGGAAGCAATGTTATTTCACATGTCATACGGACTGGATACGGTTCAAACCGCACCCAATTGGCATATATGTGAACCGGCACTAAAGAGGCAGCACAACAGAAGCCTGCCTGCCTTGAGACTGCCTTTCTCTCATTGAATGCTCAGATGGAGTCATCCCATAGGAAACAGATCACTCCTCCGACACATATATACATTTCACATTGAGATATGGAGCTCTGTCAACCAAAAGCTTTGAACAACAACTGGAGGAGATCGAGGAAAACATATGAAAAGGAGCTGCCGGCCAAAAAAAAAATAGAACACATTTTTAAAAAACTATTTTTAGTGCTAACCATAATGAATAAAGAAAGAAAATAGGTGCAAAACAAATATACAGTTGTTTGTATATACATAATGGTAAATAGAAGTCTGGAAAATGTCAAATGTTTGTAGTAGTTACCCGTTCCCTCGTTGCAGGTTGGCGGAAGGACTATGCTGCCCATTCGCTGGATGCCACCTGAGAGCATCTTGTACCGTAAATTCACCACAGAAAGTGACATCTGGAGTTTTGGCGTGGTCCTCTGGGAGATCTTTACATACGGCAAGCAGCCCTGGTACCAACTTTCCAATACAGAGGTAAGTTTGTGTTCTACCAGGGTGAGGTCGAGGTTCCAGCCAGAACTGTTTTGTATTGTGTATGGATGGAATAAAACATGCCAGGTTTTTGCTGCTGAATGTGGGCCCCATGACGAGATTTCTCCTGCTTCCTGTTCTGCTCACCACCATCACTGAAACATGAAAGGAGTGGAAATCTTTTACTGCAGAACAAATCCAGTAATAAAAACTTGACATCCAAAAAGTGCTGGCCTCAGAAACCTTCTAGATCCACAACAGAGACCAAAAATGGACTGGGGATTCTCCAGAACCTCATCAACCTACCTCATTATCCTTTCCTTTGGTTCTCTCTTTAGGTTTTGGATGGTGAAGAGTAGGGAGGCAAAGAGCTTGATGATTTAAATTCTTAAAGCAGACCTTGTATAAAAATTAAAGGTACTCCAATTTAGTTGAGGTCCACCCCCATGTAAAAAAAATGGAGAAAAGTTAAAAAAAAAAACAACATAGGTGGTTTACCAGCCAGGATGTAAGTTCTGTAACCTTTTTGTTTTTTCTTTTCATTTTTTTACCCTAGTGTTTTTATATTGGTGGTGGGCCTCTACTAAACGGTGGTACCTTGCATTTTGATGCTTTAGGAATTGAAACAATTTGCCTGTCTACTCTTACCATAGAGAACCTAAATAGGGGACCAAAGTATGCTGTGACAAGCAGGGTCCCTCTGACCAGGGGCGGACTGACCATTTGGAAACTCGGGCCCTGCCCAAGGGCCCAGGGTCAGTAGGGGGCCCCATGAGATGCCCGCGGTACCTTTTTCCTAGGCTTTTTTGAGTTTGGGCAAGGACACAGGGGCCCCATGATCCCCTATTTCCCGGGGGCCCCATGAGTTGTCAGTCCGCCCCTGCCTCTGACCCTCTTGTTTTGGAAAGTGCTGTGCAACTGTTGTTGCTTTCAAGATCCTTTATACCAGGGGTGTCAAACTCAATTTAATCGTGGCCATGTCACCATTATGGTCACCCTCAAAGGGCTGGTTGTAAGACTAGATGTCCAGAGCCCCTCACCCCTCAAAATTCCTCTGCCCTCCCTTACATCACAGTGCACCCACCTTACCTTGTACTGCTGCTGGAAAGAAAATGGCGGTGGAGCTCGGAAGAAAGGATCTGGAGGAGAACCAGAGAAGGACAAGAGTCTTCTGAATGCTGAGACCAGGGGAGGCAGAGACGAGAGGTGTTGCGGCTGCACAGAGAGGCCCAGCATGATCTATAGGAGTTCTGTTCTCCTCTCTGCTGTCTACTGCTGAGATGGGTTGGAGGGCAGAATCGAGCCTCATCGTGGCTGCACAGTGAAGCACAGAATCTGGAGGAGTTCTGCTATCTTTTCTGTTGCCAACTGCTGAGACAAGGTGGGGGCTGAGATGAGGGAGGTGCCGCAGGAGAGGTGTGAGGGCCACATGAAGTAGCCTGGTGGGGTGGATTTGGCCCATGGGCCTTGTGTTTGACACGTGCTTTATAATAATAATAATAATAATTGGAAAGACAATGTGATAAGTTGGAGAGGCTTTGGAAGTCCGATTTAACTTCAACTGCAGTTCAGATAGAGACTCTTTAATGGACCATAAAATCTAACACAAATCTGTTCCTGCACAGAAATAAAAATATTTTCAAATACATCAGCTTTAGATGCATGTTATCCACCATCCTTGATGGCACCAAAATGTCAACTGACACTATACCACCTTTATTTTTAATATGTTCTGTTGATAGTTTCCTAAAATGTTTTATTAACATTACTAAAACCCTTTTACATAAACCAGCCAACCAACCATTTGTGTTTATTAGCCCTATAGGGGAAAACGGAGGACTTAATAAAATGAAAACCAACAGCCAATTGAGCTCCAGGTTGTATCGAATGCAGTTTTAGGAACCATGTACATGAGTACACATCCGTATCCCTTAAAGACTCCAATGATGGAAACCATACCTTCCTGCCGACTGCCAAGAAAGCTTTCTCAATAAATAAGAAATGGTTTGATTTAAAAAAAATTTCCAATGCACATTGAAGATAATTGAATTTTGCTGCCCTGCGGGTCCTGTAAGCGACCTTCTCAGGAATCGGAGAAGATAATGAACTTAGGAGACACCCAGATAATAGGTTCTTTACTCCATCATGAAGGATCCGGTTACTGCCAGCCTGGGGCGTCTTGGCAGGGGCCGAAGGGAAATTTGCAAACACAACATTATTTATTTTTGACAACTAATTTTATTTACAGGTACTTGAATCCGTTAATTGCACTTAGCGATAACCTGTTCATGTCCAAGAGCTGGACACTCAGGAGAAAGGGCCATTGACATGTGAATACTACAGTCAATTCTGATCTTAAAGGGTCTCTTTTACCCCAAATTAATATTCAAGCTTTGAGTAGATTCTACTAGGTTGAATTTGATGCCAGTTCCTTACAGCTCTTCATAATTCTGCACCTAAATTTCCAGAGGTGAGTACCTCTCGAAAGAAGTTTAGCCATCCATTATGAACTTTTCCTTTAGTTTATGTTAAAGGTAGTACAGCAGGAGGGATTGAATCCGTGGCAGTGGTAGTGGTCCTCCCCGGACCTCCTGCTCTCTAGCTTCCTTGTCACCTCCTCCTATGCCAGCTTCAAGGAATTCTCCAGGGCCTCCCTCATCCTCTGGAACTTTATAATCAATTTGTCTGGTTAATTCCTTCTCTGTCCTCCTTAAGGTGATTCCTGAAAACTCATCTCTTTAGGGAAACTTATCCTGCCTTAACCTAACAACTGAACTTTTAATCTCTCCATCAACTCGTACCCAGGGGCGGACTGACCGTTCGAGCACTCGGTCACTGCCCGAGGGCCCAGGGTTAGTAGGGGGCCCTATGAAATGCCCCTGGTACCTTTTATAGGCTTTCTTTGGGTGTACTTTGAGTGTGGGTAAGGACACAGGGGCCCCATGGTCCCCTATTGTCTGGGGGCCCCATGAGTTGTCAGTCCACCCCTACTCGTACCCCCACAGTTATTACCTTTTATCCCTTGCCTCTCCTTTTTTAGATTGTAAGCTAACACAATTAAGTCCTTCCTGCTCATCTTATATTGAATTGTTTTGTAACTGTACCATCACAGAGTATACCTTTTATTTTGCCCTATCTTCTATCCATATTTTTTGAACAATTTATTTTCCTTTAAACACCCTTTTTTTCTGAGTAAATGTATTTTTGTTGGCCGAGCAAAACTAATACAGTATGAACAATAAAACTCAAAAGGGCTTGGTCTTCAAAAATGTACCAAGAGAACCATCGTTGATGAAATGTTTAAAGATAGTTTAGACTCAAACCACTTACTTTATGAGGATATCACCTTTTATCTTTGCTAGCCTAAACATTTTTTTCTTTTTGTAGGCTATTGAATGCATCACCCAAGGGCGAGAACTGGAAAGACCTAGGACATGCCCCACTGAGATATATAACATCATGCAAGGTTGCTGGCAGCGAGAACCCCAGCAGAGGCTCAACATTAAGGAGATCCACAGTAAGCTACAAGCTCTTGTGAAAGCACCACCAGTTTACTTGGATATCCTACAATAAAACTGAGGACAAAAGAAATGAGGACCAAACCACTAGGAGCAAAAGCTTGAACCCTACAAAATCATTTATTCTGGAAGCAGCTTTGCTAACATTTTAAGTCCATGTACTAAGTCCTTCTACCGAAGGTCTATCCCTGATGAGGCCTGGACAGAATGTCTTCAAGAAGTCTTCTACAGTTTAGGAAGTCCTGGGGCTGAATCAAGAATGCACTTGGGATACACTTGTCATAATGTCTTAACTGTGCAGAAACATAGACACACGTCTTTATGGATCTTGTCACTACTTTAATGAGTCCTGTCAGCTACGTCAAAACTAGGTATTTCTATAACTCTCCAAGCTATTGCAGTGTTCACTACAAAATCCACGCATTATGAGTACAGAACCCGAATAGCTCAACGCCAACAAATATACAAAGAAGGAACCATTCGCACAATACTCAACCACTCTAAAACGCCATATTAAATGACAGGTGTGTTGTCTTACAGTGCTACTAGTACAAGTTCCAGAAACTGCAAGGTGGGAATACAATCCGACAGACTAAACCTTTCAGCCTTATAGCTGCGAGATATGCAAAAGTTATCCATCAACTCTTCATCTGTCTACTAACCTAGTGTACAAAAATTAGACGTGAAAGAGGACTTTAATGGTCAACTGTCTGTTATTGATAGACTTTGAGAGTTTTCAAAAGCATGCTGTGTAATATTATTGACACCCAGTAGCCTTTATGCCAATAAACTGGAACCAGTAACTCTGGACTGACTGTGCAACATGGCGCCCAGGTGTTTTGAACATTTCTATTATGCGGCTTGCTGTTTGTCTGCTGGTACATGGAAACATACCAAACAAAACTGTACGTATTTAGCCACACCAGTTTATTTTATCATGATTTATCCCGGTAATACAGAAATACATTTAACTCTGGTTACATTTAAAGAATGTGGCATTTTACTAAAATGCTTTGTTTAGTCATAAAGGTTAATAAATACAAGAAATCATCTGGGTTAAATAAATTATAAAACATAAATATGGCACACATAGCTTTAAGTTTACAGTGCATTTAATTATCTTATATCAACAAGGCACATGTGAGATAAGAACCCAATCACTGTGTCACCTTAGGTACAACAATGGGTACCTTGTGACTCTGCATCATAGACTTCTTAGGTTCCGCTATAGTTTTATCCCATATTGTGACTCTAGAGAACCAGAATAGTGAGATCTTCTAGTTTAAAAAATGCTGTCAAAGGCCGTGTTAATGCGCAAAATAAACCACTGTCACCCTAGGCACGGCAATGGGTACCTAGTGACTCTGTATCATAAACCTCTTAGGTTTCACTATAGTTTTATCCCATATTTTGGCTTTGGGGAATCAGAATAGTGAGATCTTGTAGGTTCAAGGATGCTGTCAAAGGCTGGGTTAACCCACTGAATACATCACTGTCACTTCCCAGGAACAGGAATGGGTGCCTAGTGACTCTGCATCATAGACCTCTTAGGTTCTGCTACAGTTTTATCCCATATTGTAGCTCTGGAGAGCCAGAATAGTGAGATCTTCTAGGTTAAAGGATGCTGTCAAAGGCTGGGTTAACCCACTGATTAAATCACTGTCACTTCCCAGGATTTTCTAGTTTAAAAAGGCCGTGTTAGTGCGCAGAATAAATCCCTGTCACCCTAGGCACAGCAATGGGTACCTAGTGACTCTGTATCATAGACTTCTTAGGTTCCACTATAGTCTCATCCCATATTGTGGCTCTGGGGAACCAGAATAGTGAGATCTTCTAGTTTAAAAAATGTGGTCAAAGGTCGTGTTAGTGCGCAGAATAAGCCACTGTCACCCTAGGCACAGCAATGGGTACCTAGTGACTCTGCATCATAGACTTCTTAAGTTCCGCTATAGTTTTATCCCATATTGTGGCTCTAGGGAACCAGAATAGTGAGATCTAGTTTAAAAAATGCTGTCAAAGGCCGGGTTAATGCGCAAATCAAATCACTGTCACCCTAGGCACGCAATGGGTACCTACTGACTCTGTATCATAAACCTCTTAGGTTTAGCTATAGTTTTATCCCATATTTTGGCTTTGGGGAATCAGAATAGTGAGATCTTCTAGGTTCAAGGATGCTGTCAAAGGCCGGGTTAACCCACTGAATAAATCACTGTCATTTCCCAGGAATGGCAATGGGTGCCTCTTAGGTTCTGCTACAGTGTTATCCCATATTGTAGCTCTGGAGAGCCAGGATAGTGAGATCTTCTAGGTAAAGGATGCTGACAAAGGTCAGGTTAATGAACAGAATAAATCACTGTCACTTCCTAGGAATGGCAATGGGTGCCTGTTGACTCTACATCATAGACCTCTTAGGTTCTGCTACAGTGTTATCCCATATTGTAGCTCTGGAGAGCCAGGATAGTGAGATCTTCTAGGTAAAGGATGCTGACAAAGGTCAGGTTAATGAACAGAATAAATCACTGTCACTTCCTAGGAACTTCAATGGGTGCCTGTTGACTCTACATCATAGACCTCTTAGGTTCTGCTATAGTTTTATCCAATACGGAACCAGAATCGTGAGATCTCCTAGGTTAAAGGATACTGCCAAAGGTTGGGTTTACCTAGTCAATGAAAACAAGATTCTCAAAGCATGATTAGTGTACACAAAAGTGTAACAATAAAAAAATACTTTATTGGAAGAATTCCACAAAGTCATGCACAATATCATTGTGGAATTAGAATGCCTAAGAGGTCTACAACATCAGAAAAGCTGCAAGCAGAGAAAACCTTTGATGTACTACAAAGAGTACTTTTTCATGGAAACATAAGATCCTACGTTCTAATTAAACTCTACGGCTTTGGGAACCAATGTAAACCCATATTCTAAGTTTAGGTGGGTATGGATAGCTCAAGACTTTGGTTTAACAATTGTTTTCTGGAATTGGGTACTCAAAGCATGATTATCACATGAAATGGGTATTATCAAGTTTCTTAAAAATAGATAATTCTCTTTTTTGGGGCACAGTGATGAGTTTGATTAATGGAAGCAAAAAAAATTCCAACTTTTGGTTACATTTGATACGATATAATGATGTTGGGTAAAACAACCGTATTTATGTTCTACAAATGGATACTCAAAGTGTGTAGGGTACACATAGAGGTGGTGACAGGATAAGCATTACATATACCTGAGTATTCCTACCCCAAACTGCTGCCTACCCTAAATTGCTGAAAGCTGAAGAATACCAGAAAACCATAACAGCGAGTAACTGAACTGTGTATTTTCCTTCAAGCAGTGCAATCTGTGTGCAAAAACGTATATTCAATTGTATAATGCAAATATGCTATCTCCAAAGGCATGCCAATCATAATCCATCTTGTACATCAAGAGTAAACTTTGCGTATAAATTTATGTTACAGTATGATTGTTAGTATTTATTATTTAATAGAATAACGAATTTCATGAGACACGAACGAGTCCAAAATGGCTGTAAAATTAGACAAAAGGGTGGAAATTTGTTTCCCGTGCCAAAGTTGATATGTAAATAAAAAAAAAAAACTTCTGGTATCACTCTTCTTCCACTTGTACTTATATATCAAAATAGTAATATTATTTAATTAGTCTGTAAGATTTTGGATGTAGATCTGGTACAATCTTCCTGGTTGTCTTGTTATTTTTTATTCTTTTTTTTTTTTTTATGGTCATATATGTCGAAATGGGTAATAATATTTAAATGAGATTGTAAGCTGTCTGGGCAGGAACCTCTTGACACTTTTTAGTCCAGTAACGTCTGTAGCACTTACAGTAACTCTGCCTCTTTGTTGTATATGGTGGTTTCCCAAAAAGTATGTTGTTTTGTAATGCAATGAAAGACCATTGGCGCTCAAAAAACCAAATAAATGAATAAATAAAAGAAAAGATAGCACAAAGATTGTGATGGTTTCTGACTTTCCGAAGTGGGGACATCTACATACTTTCTTTACTCTTTGAGAGTTCTCTTTATATCAAAAATACAACTCACCACTACTATCAAATGGAAAGGGCAGGAGACAAGTCCATCCAGGGCAAAGCAAAAGCAGCTTTTTATTTGCTCCAAGGCCAGTCTGATTGGCACCGTAAACGTAAGGAAATACCTAATGTTTTTTCTTACAGAAGAACATGTGACTAACTCCATTTGATAGCAATGGACCCCTCCAGGCCCCAATGCACCCAGCAGCAGTGATGTCCTATGCTTCCAGGGTAGCAGTCCAAATATCTCAATAAACAGCCACAGAGTGAGTATCTATCATAATACTCTCAAAGGCAGGCACTCATTAGTGCCCTCACACTGACCAATGAGAAGCACTTCTTTCTTCAGAAACACAGTACTGGAAGAAGAAGCCTCAGATACACAGCTTATTGGCGTATTGCTAGATAGGATTTGTTTGTGAGATAAAGGCTTGTTAGAAGCATGGGATGAGTCAGCCTGGGAGTGAGGTAGTGTGTTCACCTCAGGATAGGCTGGGAGGCTGTACAGGTCAGGGTTTCTGGAGCCCTCCCACCCTTTCAGAAACATCTGGCACTTTCTGGAAGAGTAGGGGAGGAGGCCCATATTTGCATGTTTAGGGGAACTTGGCCAATCCCCAGGCAGGAGGCCGGGCATTGTGGCCAAGGGCAACCCTTAAAGCCTCTGCAGCAGGGGAGTCGGGTGGAAGATGGACTGAAGGAAGGTGCTGGAGAGTGGAGCCTGGGAGGGGGCCTTAGGGAGGTTGGCCTACCTACAAGCTGGTTGCTGGACAGAAGAGAAGGAGCCAGCCCAGCTTAAGGCCTGAATGCAGCTGCACCCACCAAGCTAACAGGACAGGGCAATGTGAGTACTTCTACACCCCTTGGGCCAGGTAAAGGGAGAGGACAATCAGGTGCAAGACCCAACTAGTTCTCATCCAGGACTACTTAAGTGGCAGGTCTTGGAATCCCTTGCCCTCAATGCAGCCAGGTGAAGGAGGAAGGATTCATCTGGGGTCTGAGAAGGTACATCAAGGAGATTCAGAGCTCCCTAAGGAGACAGTGCTTTTTTGCTGATCCATGTTTTTGTACAGTGTACAATTTGCTAAGGAGTTTGTCCTCAAATTTGCAGTTCCTTGAGCATCCCATATACCCCTAGACCCCATCCAAGTTATTAACTCCTCGACAAAAACAGCAACAAAAACAGCTCAAGAACTGTATTACTGAACCTGGGTGTGACGATGTGGAAAATATGTGTTGCAGAGCTTAGGGGGACCCAATAAAGTCCCTCAAGGGGGTGAACCCTACATGGGTGAGAACAGTCACGTGGCTGTGCTGACCTATGAGCGTTTGCCCTTGTGAGCCCCATGATGGATCCTCACTCTGGGGATGTGTATTACGTTGCACGATGTACAGACTTCTACACAGGCAGGACTACGCATCACAGCCGATATGTGCATCGGGGTCCAGAGGGGAAGACCAGGGTATTTGGAGTTAGTTTGCTTGGTGAAAAGGTGAACTTACCCCTTAAAATGCTGGTTTGACTTATGTAGGTTAATATATAGTTGACTTATCTTGGAAATATACTGTCTCTTTTATTACAAAAGCATACCTCAGCGGCTGGTTGCTTGATCTACACCTTTCTACACCTCCCCCATGTCTCCTCATTTGACCATTAATGTAAGATATACTACTAATAGCTATTAGAGTTCCATTCGAGCACTCGGGCACTGACCAAGGGCCCAGGGTCAGTAGGGGGCCCCATGAGATGCCCCTGGTACCTTTCATTGGCTTTTTCATAGGCTTTTTTTGGGTATGGGTGAGGACACAGGGGCCCCATGATCCCCTATTGCCCAGGGGCCCCATGAGTTGTCAGTCCGCCCCTGGCCATGGCTGTGCTCCCATAGTATATACCTACAGTACACAATATAGGAGATCACATGACATATGTTTAGTAATTATTGTACAGAAAGTATACCATCAGATTGTATTTTGCATGGTCAGTTTAAAATGGAACTTTTTTATTGCAGAATAGACATACTGCGCTTCATTCACAATTTTTTTTTGGTTTTGCAATTCACTAACAAGTGCTACTAAAATACTGTATGAACTATTTTATGAAGTGATGCAGTATTTTAGCAGTGAAAGCTAGCAGTATGTTAATGGGGGCGGTAGCCACTGTCCTTCACAACCAGTAAATAGCTGGTTGTTAAGGAGAGGATGGCCGCTGCGTCCTTAACAACCATGACTCGTCTGCTGCCGGTGCCCTGTTGACAGCAGAATGTAAACAATTGTCAGCATGAAAAAATTAAAAACAAAAACGACATGCACCTTTCTTTGGTAATGAGTAGGGGTACTATATACCCCATACTCATTCACATTGGGAGGCTGGATCTGGGAGCCCCCTTGTTGAAGGGGGCTTCCAGATTCCGATGAGTCACCCACCCCCGCACCCCCACAACTACTGGGCCAGAATTGTGAGAAAGAGGCCATTGTTCCCATCAACCTGGGGACAAGGTGCTTTTGGGAGGGGAGCTCCCTTCCCCCACAGCAACCCCCCTACGTTGAGGGTATGTGGCCTGGTATGGTTTACGAGGAGCGGGGCCCCCTTTTCTTGGCCTGTTGGGCTGCATGCTCGAAAGAGGGTCTGGTACTAATGTTGGGGGGGACCCCATGCCATTTTTTTAAAATGTTGGCACGGGGTTCCCCTCAAAATCCATACCATGGTCTGGTACGGATTGGGGGGACCCCAACATTAATTTTTTAAATTCTTTTTAATGCCGGCACTTCTTTTGTTTACATTGTCAACAAGGAATCCCACTGACAGCAGATGAATCATGGTTATTAAGGCTATTTACTGGTTGTTAGGGAAGCTGGCGGCTACTTGCTACCGGCTTCTTAACAACCAGCTAAAATAATACAGATTCCTAAACTAGTAGCTGGACCACTACTTATCTAATGCATGCATTTATATATTTCTTTTAGAAGTGAAAGCTAGCAGTATGTTAATGGGGGCGGTAGCCACTGTCCTTCACAACCAGTAAATAGCTGGTTGTTAAGGAGAGGATGGCCGCTGCGTCTTTAACAACCATAACTCATCTGCTGCCAGCGGTGTTCCCTGTTGACAGCAGAATGTAAACAATTGTCAGCATGAAAAAAAAACAAAAAACGGTATGCACCTTTCTTTGGTGAATGAGTAGGGGTACTATATACCCCATACTCATTCACATTGGGAGGCTGGATCTGGGAGCCCCCTTGTTGAAGGGGGCTTCCAGATTCAGATGAGTCACCCACCCCCGCACCCCACAACTACTGGGCCAGAATTGTGAGAAAGAGGCCATTGTTCCCATCAACCTGGGGACAAGGTGCTTTTGGGAGGGGAGCTCCCTTCCCCCACAGCAACCCCCCTACGTTGAGGGTATGTGGCCTGGTATGGTTCACGAGGAGGGGGGCCCCCTTTTCTTAGCTTGCTGGGCTGTATGCTCTTAAGAGGGTCTTGTATTAATGTTGGGGGGACCCCATGCCATTTTTTTTAAATGTTGGCACGGGGTTCCCCTCAAAATCCATACCATGGTCTGGTACGGATTGGGGGGACCCCAACATTAATTTTTGAATTTTTTTTTTAATGCCGGCACTTCTTTTGTGTACATTGTGCTGTCAACGAGGAATCACACTGACAGCAGATCAATCATGGTTATTAAGGCTACTTACTGGTTGTTAGGGACGCTGGCGGCTACTTGCTACCGGCTTCTTAACAACCAGCTAAAATAATACAGATTCCTAAACTAGTGGCTGGACCACTACTTATCTAACGCATGCATTTATATATTTCTTTTAGTGAATTGACTGTAAAGTGTATAGCAAGTGTTTTTCAGCATTGCATGTGATATTCGGGGAAAAAATGTGTCAGATCACCTAAATACCAAATGCTATCTACTTTGGTGAATGATGCACACTATGTCTTTCAAGTGTTAAGGATCCTTACTTTCCTCCTCACAAACAGTTCATGCTGAGCTACACATATACAGCTCAATGTACAATCCCGTTACATTTTCTCGACCTAGCCAATCAAGATGGCTGAAGATCCCAAGGAGGTGAGTATAGTTCCACTTTAGATCAAATCAGTCAACCCCTTGATTAATTGCTTGTCTCCAAGAACTGAAAAAAAACCCACAGGGGATGCAAACGCCTAGCGCATTACCCTCTGAGGAAGGGGACTCGTTCCTCAAATACATCATCCTGCCAACACCATCAACAGTTTGGTACCTGCCACCACGTCGGTTGGCCATTGGTTGTTTTATTCATACATAATACCTCTTTACCAGTTTTGGACTGACCATTTGGAAACTAGGGCACTGCCCGAGGGCCCGGGGTCAGTAGGGGGCCCCATGAGATGCCCCTGGTATCTTTTTCATAGGCTTTTTTGAGTTTGGGCAAGGACACAGGGGCCCCATGAACCCCTATTGCCCCGGGGCCCCATGAGTTGTTAGTCCGTCCCTGCTCAATAAATCTTGGGGTAATTAGGCGTTTGTGCCCCCTGTGTGTTCTTTTTCAGTTTGTAGTTGGATCTCCCTGTCTGAGGAGGGCTGCACCACTAAGACATTTTCCTGAGGAATACCCACCTTGCACCATATTCCGAACTAGTGACTTTTCCTTTTGAGCGTTGGAGAGGTGGTGGTTGTTATGTACTTGTCTCCAAGAGTCCAAGAGCACACGGGCCTGTACCTACCAGATACTTTTCAATTTTTGCAATTTGGAAGCTGTAACAGCCTTTGGAAAGTCAATGGAACAATGTTCTTGCCATGCTTAATTATGAACAGGGGCGGACTGACCATTTGGGAAATTGGGCACTGCCCGAGGGCCCGGGGTCAGTAGGGGGCCCCATGAGATGCCCCTGGTACCTTTTTCATAGGCTTTTTTGAGTTTGGGCAAGGACACAGGGGCCCCATGATCCCCTATTGCCCAGGGGCCCCATGAGTTGTCAGTCCGCCCCTGATTATGAACACATAAAAAGAGTATCTTCAGCTGCAATGGCCAGTAAAACCTTAATCTTGCAGGAATTGGAACCGGTGTCTCCAGGCAAAATGTATCTTTTTTGTTGGCTAAAGTGGGAAGGGTTATAACCAGCGGTGGACTGACAATTCATGGCACCACCAGGCAATAGGGGATCATAGGGCCCCTGTGTCCTTGCCCACACTCAAAGTACACCCAAAAAGCCTATAAAAGGTACCAGGGGCATTTCATGGGGCCCCCTACTGACTTCAGGCCCTCGGGCAGTGCCCGCGTGCTCGAATGGTCAGTTCGCCCCTGGTTATAACCCCCATCAGTCTCCGTTGGGAAGATATCACTGAACTTCCTGTTCTGGAGACCAAACATGAAGGTATTTCCTCAATAAGGACACCGATAGCAATAAAATGGAGTTCTCATCCATACATATCAAAACCGCCTGTGACTTCATTGGAGAGATGGCGTACTTCCTTTTTTCGGTGACCACATTCAGGGCTGCTGTTAGAAATCATGGGGCCCCATACAGCCAACCTGACAGCCCCCCCCCCCCCAAAAAAAAATAAGCAGAGTTCACTAGGCTTCAGTTAGGAATGAACACAGTAAGTGATCGGTAACGGTCACTCATTGTGTTTAATTAAGGAAGGGCTGGTAAATGTGACATATTTACCAGGTTTTCCCCCTCTACATCCTGAAGGTTCCTATTGTGTGCTTGCAGGAGAAGAAGGAAGCCGGCAGCACACAGGGGCCTGGGCAGCAGTGGGAAACATCTGGCGCACAGGCAGGGTGATGGGTGCGGAGGGGATGGGGGGGGGCACTTACTCAAATTAATACCCAGTTTGGCTCCCTCGGCAGCAGCTGAAAGCCAGCGGGAGGGAGAGGAGCAGAAGCCATCTTCATCTGCTGCAGAGAGAGCCATACAGGCAGGGGCATCCCTAGGGTTGGTGTCACCCGGTGCGGTAACACTTGGTGCCACCCCTCCGACGATCCATTATGCTCCCCAATCCGCAGATCCGATCCATCTTGCGGGGATCGTCGGCTTGCAACCTATATGGTGTTAACTGATCTTTCAACACCGGTCCGGTCTGCACATGCTTGAGAAGTGATGTCAGATGGAGGAGGTTCCTGCTATCGTGGCCTCTTTTCCTGCTTACAGTCCGGGATCTTGCACAGCCTTGCCTAGATCAGTTAACCCCGTATAGGTTGCAAGTTGACGATCCCCGCAGGATGGATCGGGTCTGTGGATTGGGGAGCATAATGGATTAGACTCAATCTGCAGATCTGATCCATCTTGCGGGGATTGTTGACTTGCTCTAAAACTCCTTTTCTGGAGCTCGTGGAGAGGGTCCGGTGTCACCCAGTGCGGCGCGCACTCCCCGCACCCGCTTACAGATGCCACTGCATTCAGGGAATTGATTCCAGTAATTGCCCCCCCCCACACACCATTGTGACGATCACCCTCCCTGGCCACATCCGGTTCACCCAGTTGCCTGGGCCCCCCTGCTGACCTGAGCCCTGTACAGGAGGACTGGTGGTACCCCCATATCCAGTGGTGTATTTAGGTTTTTGTGCTGCCCTAGGCAACATAAAAATTGGCCTGACACTGAACAACACCCCCCTCCCCCCATGCAGAGAGTGACTGACACCGACCAACACCCCCCCAACCACGGAGAGAGATTGAAACCGACCAACACTACCCCCCGCGGAGAGAGGTCAGGCCAGGTTCCTATACACCATCTGGTCACATCTGTATTAGGTTCTCAGGGTCCCTTGGTATGTATCAACGCCTGGGGTCACCTTTAACCATTTCAATACCGGGCAATTTTACACCTTCCTGCCCAGGCCATTTTTCACGTTTCAGCGCTCTCACACTTTGAATGACAATTGCGCGGTCATACAACACTGTACCCAAACTAAAATTTTATCATTTTCTTCACACAACTAGAGCTTTCTTTTGGTGGTATTTAATCACCGCCGGGGTTTTTATTTTTTGCTAAATTAACAAAAAAAGACCAAAAATTTTGAAAAAAAACACGTTTTTCTTTGTTTCTGTTATAAAAGTTTACAAATAAATAATTGTTCTTCATAAATTTAGGCCGAGATGTATTCTGCTACATGTCTTTGGTGAAAATAACCCAAATTAGGATGTATTATTTAGTTTGTAGGAAAGTTATAGAGTTCACAAACTATGGTATAGATCTGAATATTGATCAATCCTGAAGTACTGACAGCCAATCTAATATCTTGAGGTCCAAGAATGTCAGAACAGTACAGATATCCCCCAAATGTCAGAACAGTACAGATATCCCCCAAATGTCAGGACAGTACAGATATCCCCCAAATGACCCCTTTTTGCAGAGTAGACAGTCCGGCGTACTTCATAAGAGGAATGGCGAGTTTTTTGAAGTTGTATTTTTTTTGTCATAATTTTTCAGAAAATTAAAAAATGTAAAAAATAATTTTCACTATTTTTTTTTTACATACTGTCACCAGTGCAGTACAGCGTCATCATATAACTGTCATGGCGGTGAACAGGGACACTGACTGGTAACAGTATGAAAAAAAAAAATATATATTTTTTTTTATTATTTTTAATTTTTTATTACATTTTATTTATTTTTTTTAAGATTTTTTTTTCATATTTTACTATGACCAAAGTAGTACAATGTTACCATAGTAACATTGTACTACTTTGGGGAAGTGATCAGTATTTTTTTTTTTTTTTACACAATTTGCTTATAGCAAAGAATTACTTTGCTATAAGCAAGCATTTACCTGAATGAAATCGAGTCATTCAGGTTTTTTTTTTTTTTTTTTTTTGTGCTTAGCTGTGATTTGGTCACAGTTAATCACATGACATGTGCATGTGATTAGCTGTGACCATTCACAGCTAGACACTAGTATACAATGGATGGCATGAATGAAGCCATCCATTGTATACAACTCCCATGTGACCTGCTGTGATTGGTCGCAGCAGGTCACATGGTACCAGCAACGGGAGCTGGTACTCAGATCTGTCATCGGCCGTGTCCGAGGTACACGGCCGGTGACAGATCGCGCCGCTGCGCGGCTCTGCATTAGCGCAAACTGCGCATGTGCGGGAGCACGCCAAATGGCGTGCACCCGGAATGCCGAAGCACTTTTGAAGCCGCCAAACGGCCATTGGCCGGGCGGCTAATGGTTAAAGCAGGCTCTGTGAATGATGGCACTCACAGGGAGAGCCCAATAAGGGACACCACATAGTGTGATACTGTATAGGGATAACATTATTCCATATAAGACAGGTGTAAAACAATAACAATAAAATAAGGACACTGACCATATATTCAGGATGACCACCTGCGGTGGCTTGACGTCTGGATGCTGTTTTATTTGGGACATCTATTCACTATGGTCACCACATATCTTGCACCTTATGTATACTAAGGACTTTATATATACATCTATGGTTATTGTGTTTTAATTTTTAATCATTTTATTCACTACGCAATATGTTGCATACTATGTCATAGAGCTGCACCCATCTATTGACATTTGATCTTTCCCTAACTCTACCCAAATTAAAAAGAAAAACCTACTAGAACTGCACTTTACCTAATTATTATTATTATAATACAGGATTTATGGCACCAATAGTTTGCTCAGCACTTTACAATATAACAGGAGACAATACAGTTCAATACAAGAGGAATAAGAGGCCCTGATCCTTGGAGCTTACAATCTAGGAGATAGGAGGTTCATGGGAGGATTGGGTAAAGCTAAAATCCAAAAAGAGAAGCCCTTCAAGTCAATCAGTTCTTAGGTTTCCGAACTGCGCTTGTCCTGCGGTGGCCCCACAAGGTGCCCTCTCCGCTCCGGATTGTGTCAGGTTGGCAGAATGAGATATCTAGCAGTACATTAGTGCCCCGTTGCTGAGATCAGCTCTGTCATTCCTACCTGCGGGACTTGAGATTTGGTCCCCCCGGGGTAGAAATGCCTCGTAACGAGCAGTGACAGCGCGCGACCAGATGGCCTTGACAGGAGTCCTGGTTTGCACGCACTCTCATAACTGTCACTAAAGATTTACCGGACAATGAAAGCTAAAGATTACTGCAGGCTCATAAAATATACTGACACCCTTCCAATATATCGCACTGATTAGCAAAATATAGCCTGGCCTCCTGTCCTTGGGACGTGGTGAATGGCAGCCGTGTGTAGAGAGAGTCAAGCATTAAACTCTCATTTCTAATAATCTCTTTGACGAGTGAATACATTCTCCTGATTATTCCTCACGCTTAAAGGGGAACTACCTGTGAGCATTTTTACTGCTTGCCTGAAATGAATTCTTCATTTTACTTTTTTTTTTTTCACGTTTTTACATTTTTGGTGCATCATTTCCTTTTAGGATGGTCCTCCTTTCCCAATCCATGAGAGCCTGTTTAGTATTTCTTTTGAAGAGATGCTGCAATACGATCAATAAATCAATAAAAAGCTGTTCTTTTCAGTCAACACCTGAGACACATTGCACACAATCTAAGGTCCTTAACCCTCAAGGGGTGTACAATCTGAGGTCCCTAACCCTCAAGGGGCGTACAATCTAAGGTTCCTGGCCCTCAAGAAATGTACAATCTAAGGTTGCTAACCCTCAAGGGGCGTACAATCTAAGGTCCCTAACCCTCAAGGGGTGTACAATCTAAGGTCCCTATCCCTCAAGGGGCATATAAGCTAAGGTCCCTATCCCTCAAGGGGCGTACAATCTAAGGTCCCTAACCCTCAAGGGGTGTACAATCTAAGGTCCCTATCCCTCAAGGGGCATACAAGCTAAGGTCCCTATCCCTCAAGGGGCGTACAGTCTAAGGTTCCTAACCTTCAAGGGACGTACAATCTAAGGTCCCTAACCCTCAAGGGGTGTACAATCTAAGGTTCCTAACCCTCAAGGGGCGTACAATCTAAGGTCCCTAACCCTCAAGAAATGTGCAATCTAAGGTCCCTAACCCTCAAGGGGTGTACAATCTAAGGTTCCTAACCCTCAAGGGGCGTACAATCTAAGGTCCCTAACCCTCAAGGAGCGTACAATCTAAGGTCCCTAACCCTCAAGGAGTGTACAATCTAAGGTCCCTAACCCTCAAGGGGTGTACAATCTAAGGTCCCTAACCCTCAAGGGGCGTACAATCTAAGGTCCCTAACCCTCAAGGAGCATACCATCTAAGGTCCCTAACCCTCAAAGGGCGTACAATCTAAGGTCCCTAACCCTCAAGGGGCGTACCATCTAAGGTCCCTAAGCCTCAAGGGGCGTACAAGCTAAGGTCCCTAACCCTCAAGGGTCGTACAATCTAAGGTTCCTAACCCTCAAGGGGTGTACAATCTAAGGTCCCTAACCCTCCAAGGGTGTACAATCTAAGGTCCCTAACCCTGAAGGGGCGTACAATCTAAGGTCCCTAACCCTCAAGGAATGTACAATCTAAGGTTCCTAACCCTCAAGGGGCGTACAATCTAAGGTCCCTAACCCTCAAGGAATGTACAATCTAAGGTCCCTAACCCTCAAGGAATGTACAATCTAAGGTCCCTTACCCTCAAGGGGCGTACAATCTAAGGTCCCTAACTCACATTCATACATACACATTCTAGGGCCAATTTAGACAGAGCCAATTAACCTACCAGCATGCCCATATGGAATAAAAATATATTTTAAATATATTTTAAAAATATTCTTCCCAAATATATTGACATATTTGAAATACTACAATTTTGACCATATTCAATATATTTCAAAATATATTTCAATAAATATATATATATACTGTATGTTGAAATGCATTTTAATTACAAAGTATATGCAAAATATTTTTAAAAATACAGTTTCAAATATACTGTATGTCCACCCGTGTTCATGCGTAAAAGCCGAACCTACGCGTCGGTCCCGCGCGCACGCAAACAGCGATCGTCCCCTACACGTGAGGTACCGCCGCAGATGTCAGATCATAGGCAGTAATTCTAGCCCCAGCCTTCCTCTGTAAATCTAAAGTGGTCACCTGTAAAGGCTTTTAAAGCATCATGAAAAGTTAAAATTACATCATTTATCGGCGTGCATAATTTTAAAGCGAGACATGTTTGGTATCTATTTACTCGGCGTAACATCATCTTTTATAATTTACAAAAACAAAGGGTATGTATTGTGTTTTTTTGCAACAAAATTTAAAATATAGAGAATAGTGTATATAGGCAAGCACTGGAAATAAATATGAAGCAGCTTGCACAAAGGAAAAGGTAACAGCTCCTGTAAAAACGTGGTATAAAGCGCAGCGCTGAGCAAATAATTAATCAATAAATAAATTAATATATAGAGAGAAATTAATATATATATAGAGGATGTTCCTCTCTATAAATAGATAAAATTTTAAAAAGTGCATTTTTTCCCAAAAATTGTGTTTGAAAAACCGCTGCGTAAATACCGTGAGACATAAAAAAAAAGTAAAAACCAAAAAAAACCAATTTATTCTGTAGGGCCTCTGATTTAAAAATATATATAATGTTTTGGGGTTCTAAGATATTTTCTAGCAAAAAATAGTGATTTTAAAATATAAACAAAAAGTGACAGGAATGGCTTGGGGCTGAAGTGGATGTAGACCAAAGCAATCTCAGAACACAGTTCCATACAGGGGCGGACTGACCATTTGGAAACTCGGGCACTGCCCGAGGGCCCGGGGTCAGTAGGGGGCCCCATGAGATCCCCCTGATACCTTTTTCATAGGCTTTTTTGAGTTTGGGCAAGGACACAGGGGCCCCATGATCCCCTATTGCCCGGGGGCCCCATGAGTTGTCAGTCTGCCCATGGTTCCATATACAGGGGAATGACCTAACTAAAAATCCCAATCTCTGTCTAAGGCCTGGTTCACATATATGCAGGTTGTGATTTATGCATTTTCGGGGGGCATTTTGGGAGGTGTCTTGTGGGAGACATCTGCAAAACTTCAGCAGAAATACATAAAAAGCTGCAGCACTTGATGCGATTCTGCTGCATTTCCATTGAAGTCTATGGAACCAAAAATGCAACCTGCGCGGGAAAAAAGTCCTCCCTCCCTTCTCACGCTGGCTGCTGTGGTGGAGCTGTCAGGATGGAAAGTGGGCAAAGGGCCGACAAATGTGTAATTTAATGGCCCCCGAGCAATAGGGGATCATGGGGCTCCTGTGTCCTTGCCCAAACTCAAAAAAGCCTATGAAAAAGGTACCAGGGGCATCTCATGGGGCCCCGTACTGACCCCGGACCCTCGGGCAGTGCCCGAGTTTCCAAATGGTCAGTCCACCCCTGATTGTTACTGTATTGTCTCCCACTATAATGTAAAGTGCTGAGCAGGGGCGGACTGACCATTGGGAAACTCGGGCACTGCCCGAGGGCCCGGGGTCAGTAGGGGACCCCATGAGATGCCCCTGGTACCTTTTTCATAGGCTTTTTTGAGTTTGGGCAAGGACACAGGGGCCCCATGATCCCCTATTGCCCGGGGGCGCCATGAGTTGTCAGTCCGCCGCTGACGCTGAGCAAACTGTTGGCACTATATAAATCCTGTATAATATTAATCATTAGTGTAACATGTTGATAGAAGGCTCCAGCATTCCCGAAAAAGCTGACATACCAGTTTTGGGTGGACTGACCTGAAACCATCACCTTTTTTTGTTTGTACATTTTGTATTTTTTTGCACAGCACATTACTCACTCCCGATTAGTAGGTTGTAGGTCCTTGGACTTGCCCTCAAAGTCCAGAGGTGGAGGGCACGTAACCTTATGGTCATGTTCTCCCCTTTGGGATAGCCATGTACTTGGGTAGACTGTGTCTCAGAAGGTCCACTGAAGAATGTGGTCCGCCTGATTTCTGCTGGGTGGACCACCAGAACCCCAATCCCCATCAGGAGTCTTGAGCTCCAAGGGATCAAGGCCAGGGTCTTTTCTCTACAGAGGAGGACCATGTGCACGTTTTTTGTTTGCTTCACCATTTGTGTGCTCACTTTTTTTTAACCCAACATTAGTTTCGAGAGTGTGCACTGCACCACGGAGCTTCTAAAAAATGAATTTAAAGGAATCATTTTCTGGGAGTAATGCGAAGCTCCTATTATTCATGCAAGCAAGCTGAGCTGGAAAGAAAATATATAGATTTAATCTCATTATTGGTGACCCTGCAGTTTATTGTAAACAGAGGTCTATTCTCCCATGGGACTGGAGATGAACAGTCTTTCCACATTAATATTTCCACAGACATGAATTGAAGCTTGGAGTCATCATACATGGGACTAAGCAGTTCTGTTTTTATGGATGGAAACTGTTTTAAGCTAAGTGAGAACATCAAGGGTCTTGTTTGATGGGACTTATCAGAATTTCCATCTTGCATGCATCCAGAAGGTTGGGTGGGGGGGGGATAGTACTTCACGCAGATGTAAATTACAAATTATATATATACAGATGGACAAGCATATATGTTTTACTACAGATCATAAAATATGTTATTGAATCAACAACAGGCAATGCTTGAAGTTGACCAGAAAGAACAAGACCAAGGAGGGGGTTCATTTTGATCTTGCCACCATCAGAAGTGCTTAGGTGGCTTCTCTGTTGGTAACTCAGGTATGGTTGCAATATGTCTGAGCGATGATGCAAGAGGGTTGTGCAATGAAGAGACTGTGCTTGTTGAGTTAAAGATTTTTATAAACGGAAAAGTTAAGAACCAATATAAAAAATCTATTTATTCAGATTAATTTATTTGTGTGTACTGTATACATATAACCCACTCTGACCCTACAGATATGCATATCCATATGGAAGAAAAATATATTTGAAATATTTTTAAAAAATATTCTTCCCAAATATATTGCCATATATTTGAAATGATACAATTTTGGCCATATTTATATATATATATATATATATATATTTATTTATTTTTTTATATATATATATATATATATATATCTTCCCAAATATATTGCCATATATTTGAAATGCTGCAATTTTGGCCATATTTGATATATATATATATATATATATATTTATTTTATATAAATATCTGAAAAATATTTTTTTTAAAATACATTTCAAATATACTGTATGTCTTTAAAAACACAAATCTACATTTTTGGAATGCAATTACAAATATATTGGAAAAATATATGTTAAAATGACTTTTTTATATGTTAATAAAATATGAAGAATATATTTTTATATATATATATATATATATATATATATATATTTATTTATTTATTTATTTATTTTTTAAATATATTCTTCATTCAGAACGGACGAAAAACAGATGTAAACTGACAAAAATGGATGTAAATGAACGAAAAACAGAAGTAAACGTCCAAAAAATAGGTAAACGGATGAAAAACGGATGTAAACAAACGCAAAACAGATATAAATGTCCAAAATCGTATGTAAACTGATGAAGAAATGATGTGAATGGATTTGTTTTTTCTTGGAAAAAACATGACTGAACTGATGAAAAAAACGGATTCCCGGTGTGAAAGGGGCCTTCCTGACAGATCTGCAGGAGACCTGCATGGCACCAGCAATCTGCTGATTGCTCGTGCAATGCGTTAGAGCAAACTGTGGCCCAGGGGCTAGATGCGGCCCTTTGCTTGCTTTTATCCAGCTCTTTGGGCGTTATTTCATCCACTGACGCCAACAATGTGGCATAGTTTCCCCCCACTGACGCAAATGAAGGGGCACAATTTCTCCCAATGACACCAATGATGAGGCACAGTTCCTCCAAATGACATCAACAATGGGGCACATTTGTCCCAATGACACCAATGATGGGACCCAATGACATCGATGATGAGGAATAGTTCCTCCAAAAGACATCAACGATGGGGCACATTTCTTTCAATGACACCCAATGATGGGACCCAATGACATCAATGATGAGGCATAGTTCCTCCAAAAGACATCAACGATGGGGCACATTTCTCCCAATGACACCCAATGATGGGACCCAATGACATCAATGATGAGGCATAGTTCCTCCAAATGACATCAACGATGGGGCACATTTCTCCCAATGACACCCAATGATGGGACCCAATGACACCAATGATGAGGCACCATTCCTCCCAATGACACCAATGTTGGGGAATTGTTTTATCCATCTGATATTGGGACCTTTTCTGCTCCCAATGGCCACAGTCCGACCCCCTAAAGTCTGAAGGACAGTAAACTGGCCCTTTGTTTAGAAAGTTTGGAGACCCCTGCTTTAGAGGCTCCAGAAACAAAAAATAATAAATGCACATTTTTTTTTACAAAACAGAAGTACGTATTCGTGCAGGAGAGGTAGTAGTGGGTATGCGGACTGTAAAGAAATGCCTGTAGCGAAAAGGGGAGAAAAGAAATAGCGCAGGGCAGGCATGACTAGGCCAAGAGTGGTAAGGAAGACAGGAAAGGGTTAATGATAGCACTAGGGGGGTTATAAGGGATAGCTGGGATCTGGTTGGTAGAGTAGAAGTGTATGTGCGGTCTTCTGCACCTTGGGGTGGGGGGTTTTGGTGAGGGGCGTCAGTCGGTGTTGGACGTGAGAAGAGAGAGCTTCCCTCCTGCCCTCCCTGTTTTGGTAAGTATTGTGTCCTTCCCGGGGAAGGGGTGGTTATTTTGGTTCGTGAGCGGTTGTTGATCTTTGGAGGCGGTTCTTATTTTGGAAGGTACAAATAATGGTGTGGGACCCATCGTTGGTATGGTGTGCCCGGGGGCATTCCAGTTAACCAAGGTTTAACTGGAAGGTGGTGGTGCTGCACTGCGGACGGTATGGTTTTCTCCGAGCCAGTGGGTTGCGGCTGGAGGCCTTGTGTAATATGGTTGTCCTCAGGTGCATTTCGGCTCGTTTTGGGTGCCTTCGAAGACCAACAACTCTATGTGTTTCTGTTTTAAGGAATGTTTGGTGTATTTAAAGTTGATTTGTTAATAAAAGGCCGTGTTGGCCATTTTTACTAAAAAATTGGTGTTATGTTTTCTGTAACTATAATTAGTAAAGGGGGTTGGTATGGAAGGGTAAATGGTGGTGTAGTGAGGTCTGGATTAGCCTATCTCTGGTGCACTAGTCAAGAGTTTTTAGAGGTGTGTAAAAACGTCTCAGTTATAGGAGAGCATGGGGGCTTCTCCATACATCAAGGGGGGAGAAAAAAAAAAGGGGGGGATATATATAGTATATGGTAGTATAGGAAGGGTATTGCAGCTTGAGTAGTTCAAAAGGTGGAGGAGTCTTACAGTTCAGGTAGTAATGGGCAGGAAGGGGGGATATAGTGAGGAATACAAATATGTATAAATATATATATAAAAAATATATATATAGTTGCAATATAAACACCGACGTGAGGCCGCACTCTCTAGAGTAAACAGGAACTCTGTGTGGAGAGAATAGAGGATAGAGAGGTGGGTAAAAATCAGGCATCAGGTTGTAGATATAGGACGTCATCTAGGGTGGACATCTGGAGCGGATGGCTGAAGTACCAGGGGCCAAAAGCTCCCTCAGTGGCTGGTGCTCTGGAGTAGGTCTCAGTAGAGGAGCGAGGAAGGCAGACGATTGTCTTGGGAGTCGCGGTACAGGGAAGGAACCGTGCTCTGGACGGGTGCTCCTAGCCTCTCACATCAGCATGGGTGGGGTCACGTAGAAGAGCCAGCTTGAAACACATCCAAGATGGCAGCTGAGCATCTTGACGTCACTTCCGGCCGGCGGCCATCAGCCCTGTGTTGATTACATGCACCCTCCCAAAGAATAAAAAAAGAACATTCTAGCAATACACACTGAACTGAGCACGTGCAAAGTGACTCCAAAAGCTCTGTACTATCAACAGATGGATTGGGGACAGTAGAAGAAGGGGAGGATCAGAGAAGACGGGATCAAACAGTCTTTTTCACAATTCAGAGGTTTAACCCCTTAGGTTCCATAGTGAGTATAACAAGCATGTGTTACTGCATATACAGACGGATTTTACTGTTGTGGGTTTAGCAACACTTTAAGTAGCAGCCCAGAATTCCAAGGGGAGTCAAATACCACCACTTATCCATTGAACCACCTAATATAGACTAAAAATAACCTAATCAGCCCTACGCAGTCTGTAGCTCAAACTAACTGGATTTGCTGTAATGAACTCGGGTTGAAACAACAGAACAAAGTGATGATGAGATAGAGTGCGAGCAAATATTATTTATTTTATGGACAGGGGCAGCACAGTCGCTAAATGGTTAGCACTTCCACCTGGCAGTACTAGGGTCATTGGTTTGTATCCCAGCCATGGCATCACCACCTGCCTGGAATTTGCATGTTCTCCCTGTGCCTGCGTGGGTTTCCTCCGTGTACTTCGGTTTCCTTCCACACTCCAAAGACATGCTGGTAGTTAAACTGGCTCCTGTCTAAATTGGCCCTAGTATGTGTACGTATGAATGTGAGTTAGGGACCTTAGATTGTACACTCCTTGAGGGTTAGGGACCTTAGATTGTACGCCCCTTGAGGGTTAGGGACCTTAGATTGTATGCTCCTTAAGGGTTAGGGACCTTAGACTGTACGCTCCTTGAGGGTTAGGGACATTAGATTGTTTGCTCCTTGAGGGTTAGGGACCTTAGATTGTATCCCCCTTGAGGGTTAGGGACCTTAGATTGTTTGCTCCTTGACAGTTAGGGACCTTAGATTGTACTTTCCTTGAGGGTTAGGGACCTTAGATTGTAAGTTCCTTGATTGTGAGGGACCTTAGATTGTACACTCCTTGAGGGTTAGAGACCTTAGATTGTATGCCCCTTGAGGGTTAGAGACCTTAGATTGTACGCACCTTGAGGGTTAGAGACCTTAGATTGTACGCTCCTTGAGGGTTAGAGACCTTAGATTGTACGCCCCTTGAGGGTTAGGGACCTTAGATTGTACACTCCTTGAGGGTTAGGGATCTTAGATTGTACACTTCTTGAGGGTTAGAGACCTTAGATTGTACGCTCCTTGAGGGTTAGGGACCTTAGATTGTATGCCCCTTGAGGGTTAGGGACCTTAGATTGTACGCCCCTTGAGGGTTAGGGACCTTAGATTGTTTGCCTTTGAGGGTTAGGGACCTTAGATTGTTTGCTCCTTAAGGGTTAGGGACCTTAGATTGTACATTCCTTGAGGGTTAGATGCCTTAGATTGTATGTTCCTTTAGGGTTAGGGACCTTAGATTGTATGCTCCTTGAGAGTTAGAGACCTTAGATTGTGCACCCCTTGAGGGTTAGGGACCTTAGATTGTACGCCCCTTGAGGGTTAGGGACATTAGATTGTACACCCCTTGAGGGTTAGGGGCCTTAGATTGTAAGCTCCTTGATTGTGAGGGACCTTAGATTGTACACTCCTTGAGGGTTAGAGACCTTAGATTGTATGCCCCTTGAGGGTTAGAGACCTTAGATTGTACGCACCTTGAGGGTTAGAGACCTTAGATTGTACGCTCCTTGAGGGTTAGAGACCTTAGATTGTACGCCCCTTGAGGGTTAGGGACCTTAGATTGTACGCTCCTTGAGGGTTACGGATCTTAGATTGTACACTTCTTGAGGGTTAGAGACCTTAGATTGTACGCTCCTTGAGGGTTAGGGACCTTAGATTGTATGCCCCTTGAGGGTTAGGGACCTTAGATTGTACGCCCCTTGAGGGTTAGGGACCTTAGATTGTTTGCCCTTTGAGGGTTAGGGACCTTAGATTGTTTGCTCCTTGAGGGTTAGGGACCTTAGATTGTACATTCCTTGACGGTTAGATGCCTTAGATTGTACGTTCCTTTAGGGTTAGGGACCTTAGATTGTATGCTCCTTGAGAGTTAGAGACCTTAGATTGTGCACCCCTTGAGGGTTAGGGACCTTAGATTGTACGCCCCTTGAGGGTTAGGGACATTAGATTGTACACCCCTTGAGGGTTAGGGGCCTTAGATTGTAAGCTCCTTGATTGTGAGGGACCTTAGATTGTACACTCCTTGAGGGTTAGAGACCTTAGATTGTACGCTCCTTGAGGGTTAGGGACCTTAGATTGTAAGCTCCTTGATTGTTAGGGACCTTAGATTGTATGTTCCTTGAGGGTTAGGGACCGTAGATTGTATGTTCCTTGAGGGTTAGGGACCGTAGATTGTATGTTCCTTGAGGGTTAAGTACTGCATTGGTTCCCTTTAATCCAGCTATAAATCCCGGACTAACTTTATATCATGTAAAATTATCGTCCTGGCATGGACAGTCTCTATTTAAGATGAGCGTTAGTGACTGGGATACGAGTCTGCCGAGGTTTTGCAGCAGGAGCACTCGTGAAATTAACAGAGGTATTTAACATGACACGGTTGGACATCATCGTTAATAAATTGATGGAGGTAAATTGGTGCCGTGCCAGCTTCTCTTGGCCATTGTCCAGGAAGTAGATGTAAGTCAGAGTTATCAAAATTTTTACAAATACAGTCTGGGAAATATAACATAAACATAAAGAGGTGCCTGAGCAGGGACCATCATGGCAGGATCACCGGGTATTATTATCTATGGAAAGATGCGGGTGTAAAGCTGGACGTCTGGGGAATTTGAAAATTACCATTGCAGTGGGGCACCCCACAAAGAATACAAAAAAGCAACCGAATTGCAGGACTTTTTAGGGACACATACAAAACCAAGATACACTATATTGCCAAAAGTATTGGGCCGCCTGTCTTTACACATACATGGACTTTAATGGCATCCCAGTCCTAGTCCATTTCGTTCAATATTGAGTTGGCCCCGCCCTTTTCAGCTATAACAACTTCAACTCTTCTGGGAAGGCCGTCCACAAGGTTTAGGAGGGTGTCTATGGGAAGGTTGGACCATTCTTCCAGAAGCACATTTGTGAGGTCAGGCACTGATGTCAAACAAGAAGGCCTGGATCACATTCTCCGCTCTAAAGATGTTCTGTGGCGTTGAGGTCAGGACTCTGTGCAGGCCAGTCAAGTTCCTCCACCCCAAACTGGCTCCTCCATGTCTTTATGGACCTTGCTTTGTACACTGGTGTGTAGTCATGTTAGAACAGGAAGGTGCCATCTCCAAACTCTTCCCACAAGGTTGGGAGTACTAAATTATCCAAAATGTCTTGGTATGCTGACGCCTTAAGAGTTCCCTTCACTGGAACTAAGGGGCCAAGCCCAACCCCCAAAAAACAACCCCACATCATAATCCCCCCTCCAACAAACTTTAGACTTAGTACAATGAAGTCAGGCAAGTATTGTTTTCCTGGAAACCGCCAAACCCAGACACATCCATCGGCTTGCCAGACAGAGAAGCGTGATTGGTCACTCCATAGAACACATCTCAACTGCTCTAGAGTCCAGTGGCGGCGTGCTTTACGCCACGGCATCCGACGCTTTGCATTGCACTTGGTGATGTAAGGCTTGGATGCAGCTGCTCGGCCATGGAAACCCATTCCATGAAGCTCTCTACACACTGTTGTTGGGCTCATCTGAAGGCCACACCAAGTTTGGAGGTCTTTAGCTATTGACTCTGCAGACAGTTGGCGACTTCTGTGCACTGTGCGCTTCAGAATGACCCCGCTCTGTCATTTAACGTGGCCTACCACTTGGTGGCTGAGTTGCTGTTGTTCCCAGTCGCTTCCACTTTGTTATAATCCCACTAACAGTTGAGCGTGGAATATTTAGTAGCCAGGAAATGTCACGGATGGATTTATTGCACAGGTGACCACCTATCACGGGACCACGCTTGGAGTCACTGAGCTCCTGAGAGCGACCCATTCTTTCACCAATGTTTGTAGAAGCCGTCTGCATGCCTAGGGGCTTGGTGTTATACACTTGTGGCCATGAAGGGGATTGGAACACCTGAATCCAATCATTGGGAGGGGGGGTCCCAAAACCTTTCTCAGCCGACCTCAAAAATCACATCCCCGGCCTCACCACCCCAGCCCCACCCCCCCCACCCCAAAAAAAAACTTATCTAACCCGACCTCAAAAATCACACCGCAGGCCTCACCACCCCGGCCTCACTCCCCCCACCCCAAAAAAAAAACCTATCTCAGCCGACCTCAAAAATCACACCCCCAGCCTCACCACCCCGGCCCTCCTCTCTCCACCCCAAAAAAACCCCTATCTCGGCCGTCCTCAAAAATCACACCCCCAGCCTCACCACCCCAGCCCCACTCTCCCCACCCCAAAAAAACCTATCTCAGCCAACCTCAAAAATCACACCCCTGGCCTCACCATATATACTGTATGTATGTGTAGCACTACCCCCTTAGGCATTGCTGAAGTTTTGTGTCCCCCTGTAGTCCTGCACAGCCAGGCAAAACACATTTTTCACAGACTTGCATTCTGGAGACATTAAATAGTCCTTGAGCTTGGTTTTTAGATATATTAGGGGTACAGAAATTGGGTAGAGTTGAGGAGTATATGGGATGCCCAAGGGAATTGCAACTGAGGACAACTCCTTAGCAACTATGTGCAAGTCTCTATACAGCAAAAAAACAGAGTTTCTCCCTGGAGAGTTCCTCAGCCTCTCCTGATGTGCCACTCCAGACCCCAGATGAATCCTCTCCTCATCCAGCTGTACTGGGTGAATCCCTGGGCAAGGGGACCCAGTATTTGTCTCCTTAGATCAAACAGTCCCAAAGGGGGCTAGTCAGGTTTGCCACCTGAATGTCCTCTTCCCTTTTCCAGCCCAGGGGGTATACGAGTATGCACTCCTCTCCTGTAAGCTTGTTGGGGTGGTGGCTGGCTTCAGGCCTTCTGCTGCACTGGCTACTTCCCTGCTGCACAGGTGGTCCTTTCTCAGGGAACTGCTGAAGTTGAATGACCCTCTTTTCTAGTAACTCTGCCTGTAGGAAGGCCCCTTCCCACTGGGCCCCCTCCCAGGATCTTGTATCTCAGCCTCTCACTTCATCTTTCACTCGAACTCTCCTGCTGCTGCTGAGCATGCTCAGTCACACTTAAAGGCTGCCCTGGCCTCACGCCAAGCCTCCTGCTTGGGGATTGGCCAGAGTCCTTTAAGTGTGCAAGCCAGCCCCTCCTCACCCCCTCATCTTTTCCACATTTCTAGAGCAGGAGGAGGTGTCAAGAAACTGACCTGCAGATCCCTCAGCCCTGAACTAAATATGACCTACTGTCTCGTGGCCAGGCTGCTACTCAGCCTTTCCATCTAAAAAATTGATAATTAGCTCCCCCTGGCTATCTAGAGGGGCGCTACATATAAAAGAATCCCATTATTAGTTTACCTTCCTAAACAGGCATATTTACTAAAAACAATTAGACAATAGGTCCAATATGTGTTTGGACCAAAGCCACAGAGGGAAATAAAAAGGAGCCAGGGCAATACAAGGTGGAGTAAATATGCAGGAGGACTTTGTGGCTGCCCTCCCCTTTCCTCTGGATGGAAGCAAATGTATGAATGGACCACCATCTTTATATGGAGGATCTACATGTACATTTATTCCCACAGCAACGGTGAGCTCTTGATTTTAGATCCTCACAGACATAGAGTACACCTTGTAAGAAGGGTTTTGCAATTGGCCAGTAAGAGCACCAGGAGCACATTCCCTGCCCCACTCCTGTCCTTTTGTTAGAACATTATCCATCCTGCTGATGCTGAACCCTCCCCTATATTGTGCCCCACTCCATGCCAGAGGCCTCCACATGACATTCCCAGCCATTGACCTTTAAATCCCAAAGAATGAATGTCCACACATGTTGCTGGGCTTTACTGAAGGTACTCTGTTTGAGCTGAAGACCACACTAGACTGAGTAGATCAGTCACTGGTCGTAGGTGGGTAGTTGGATAGGGAGATATCCCTCCAGTTGGTTGTTTCCAATGGTGGATACTGTTGGTAAACCCTCTTGGGGTTTGGGTTGCTGCCTTTCTGGTATGGCCTTAAGGTTGTTTCCACACCTAGACTTGGAATAGTAGGAAAGAAGGAGCACCCAATGTCCAAAAGAATGTACTTTTGATGGTAGAATAAGAGGCATTTATTGAGAATATTGACAAGTACATCAAACCAACTCGTTCTGGGAGGCAAGACTCTCCCTTCTTCAGGGCTGTTGCAGCATGCTGTTCTATGGGAAAAATTTACACATCGGTTTTATATTTTCCAGGTTTCGGAAGAAAAACTGACAGAGTGGCACCTCTCATTCCAGGGGCAAGAACATTGCATTGGCTTGAAATGCGTTGGTTTGATGTACATGTTGATATTCTCAATAAATGCCTCTTAATGTACCGTCAAAAGTGCATTGTTTTAGACATTGGGCACTCCTTCTTTCCTATTATTCCAAGTCTACATAATGGTACTCAGGGAATGGTATAACAGGCACATCACATTGACAACAATCCGGAGTCACTTGACAATACATAGTCAATCAAATTTAGTGGACGATCCGCAGCAGTCACATGTGAAAGCATATGCAGCACTTTAAGCAGCCACCTCCCTCTAACAGTCTCTCCTTCCACCTGGGATCAATAGTACTCACAGGAATGAGACCATAGGTCCACCCCCCCACCAGGGACCATCCAGGAGAAAGACCTTTTTCAATGCACCCTTGCCCCCATCTCTGATAAAAGAGGAGAATCTGATGGAGATACTTATATAGGTGAGGACTCGGATGGGGTCACTGATGTAAGTGGGGGCTCTGATGGGGACACTGATGTATGGTGGGGCTCTGATGGGGACACTGATGTGAGTGAGGACTCTGATGGGGACACTGATGTATGGTGGGGCTCTGATGGGGACACTGATGTGAGTGAGGACTCTGATGGGGACACTGATGTACAGTGAGGCTCTGATGGGGACACTGATGTACAGTGGGGCTCTTATGGGGACTCTGATGTAAGTGAGGACTCTGATGGGGACACTGATGTACAGTGGGGCTCTTATAGGGACACTGATGTAAGTGAGGACACTTATGGGGACACTGATGTACAGTGGGGCTCTTATGGGGACACTGATGTACAGTGGGGCTCTTATGGGGACACTGATGTAAGTGAGGACACTGATGGGAACACTGATGTACAGTGGGGCTCTTATCTGGACACTGATGTAAGTGAGGACACTTATGGAGACACTGATGTACAGTGGGGCTCTTATGGGGACACTGATGTAAGTGAGGACTCTGATGGGGACATTGATGTACAGTGGGGCTCTGATGGTGACACTGATGTACGTGAGGATTCTAATGGGGACACTGATGTACAGTGGGGCTCTGATGGGGACACTGATGTAAGTGAGGACACTTATGGGGACACTGATGTACAGTGGGGCTCTTATGGGGACACTGATGTAAGTGAGGACACTTATGGGGACACTGATGTACAGTGGGGCTCTTATGGGGACACTGATGAAAGTGAGGACTCTGATGGGGACACTGATGTATGGTGAGGATCTGATATGGACACTGATGTAAGTGAGGACTCTGATGGGGACATTGATGTACAGTGGGGCTCTGATGGTGACACTGATGTACGTGAGGATTCTAATGGTGACACTGATGTACATGAGGACTCTAATGGGGACACTGATGTACAGTGGGGCTCTGATGGGGATGATGATGAAATGGGAACCCTGATATAAGGGAGGAATCTGATGGAGACTCTGATGTAAGTGAGTACTCGGATAAGGACACTGATGTAAGTGGGATCCATCAGGTTCCCCTTCAGAGGCCCCAATTACATCAGAATCCCCACTAGAGTGCCTCCTTACATCAGTATCCCAGTCAAAGTGCCTGCAACTCCTAAAAGATGTGGCTTAGGGGCAGGGGCGGACTGACCATTTGGAAACTCGGGCACTGCCCGAGGGCCCAGGGTCAGTAGGGGGCCCCATGAGATGCCCCTGGTACCTTTTTCATAGGCTTTTTGAGTTTGGGCAAGGACACAGGGGTCCCATGATCCCCTATTGCCAGGGGGCCCCATGAGTTGTCAGTCCACCCCTGCTTAGGGGTACTGGTCACATGAAGATGATGAAGCTCAAAATTACTATTTAATGGCACCCTAGGCTAAAAAGAAACCGAGCATCTAACCTTTGTAGTGCCGGTGGTGCTCCACTGCAAATGTATTTTCGAAATGTCCCAGAAATTAAGCTTTAAAAGTAATTAAAACAACTTTTGAAATAGAGTACATTAAATTATTAGAGTTTTCCTATGATTTAGTGGATAGGCTTTACATCTACTTGAAGTTACATCCTGTAATAACAACCCAAAATGTTCTCAACGCCTTTCCTTTAATGGTCTCCACGTTTTGTAAGGCCTCCCTGACCATTAGGTCTAGGTCTTTGAATCTCTGAATCCCCCTCCCTGCTTTCTATTCCCCGTCTCTCTGCTTCGTGATCAATAGTGGAATTTGGAGCACATTAATACCGTTCCATCATTCTGTAAGTGGAGTGCATTACCCTGACCACAAAAACACTGGACATAGGACAGTGCGGAGGAGAAGATGGTCCACCCTTTCACTGCTCCTCTACTAATCTACTGTGTTTAAAAGGGAAAGGAATCATGTCCCTGGAGGGTGATAATAATAAAATTAATATGTTTTAACTTGCAGAAGCCTTTAAGTCCATTTGCGTCCAGATTTTGCCTTATTCAGCGAAAACCACATTAGAAATGGTGCTTCGGGATGGAGATGGTTTGGGGATGACTCTCCCATTTTAAAGGGAATCACCACTTTTAGCAATAATTTTACAACTGGGATCATTTTATCTTAAAACCTCGGGGATTTACAAAAAAAAAATATCCTGCTATCTTCCATTATTTATTATGTCACAGTTTATGTTGCCTTAAATCTTAGTTCCAGGTATGAATTTTATAGAATAGTTTCATGGCTGTAGTTTGGATCAATGTAAGCATGCATATGCTATACCTGTGAGAATCTTGTCGAAGATAGAAATTCCTGTAGTAGTTTCCACTACTTACATAGTTACATAGTTAGTCTGGCTGAAAAAAGACAAAAGTCCATCCAGTTCAACCATTAAAAAAAAAAAAAAAGTTATAATCCTAAACCCACAGTTGATCCAGAGGAAGGCAAAAAAAAACCCAACAAAGCATGATCCAATTTGCTCCTGCAGGGAAAACAATTCCATCCTGATGCCCTGAGGATCAGATATTCCCTGGATCAACGTCACCTATAAATGTTATATCCAGTTATATTCTGTGTATAAAAGAAAGAATCCCGGACTTTCCTACAGCAATCCACTGAGCTGGCCACAACCAACTCTTGAGGGAGTCTATTCCACATTTTCACAGCTCTCGCTGTGAAGAACCCTTTCCGTGTTTGGAGATTAAATTTATTTTCCTTCAGATGTAAAGAGCGCCCCCTTGTCCTCTTTGATGACCTCAGGGGGAATAACTGTACACAGAGTTCACTATATGAACCACTGATGTATCCCCCCTCATATCCTTCCCTTATGTATTATACATGGAGATCATATCCCCCCTTATGTATTATACATGGAGATCATATCCCCCCTTATGTATTATACATGGAGATCATATCCCCCCTTATGTATTATACATGGAGATCATATCCCTCTTATGTATTATACATGGAGATCATATCCCTCCTTATGTATTATACATGGTGATCATATCCCCCTTATGTATTATGCATGGAGATAATATCCCCCCCTTATGTATTATACATGGAGATCATATCCCCCCTTATGTATTATACATGGAGATCATATCCCCCCTTACGTATTATACATGGAGATCATATCCCCCCTTATGTATTATACATGGAGATCATATCCCCCTTATGTATTATACATGGAGATCATATCCCCCTTATGTATTATACATGGAGATAATATCCCCCCCTTATGTATTATACATGGAGATCATATCCCCCCTTTTGTATTATACATGGAGATCATATCCCCCCTTTATGTATTATACAAGGAGATCATATCCCCCCCTTATGTATTATACATGGTGATCATATCCCCCTTATGTATTATACATGGAGATCATATCCCCCCTTATATATTATACATGGTGATCATATCCCCCTTATGTATTATACATGGAGATCATATCCCCCCCTTATGTATTATACATGGTGATCATATCCCCCATATGTATTATACATGGAGATCATATCCCCCTTATGTATTATACATGCAGATCATATCCCCCTCTCATGTATTATACATGGAGATCTTATCCCCCCTTATGTATTATACATGGAGATCATATCCCCCCTTATGTATTATACATGGAGATCATATCCCCCTTATGTATTATACATGGAGATCATATCCTCCTTATATATTATACATGGAGATCATATCCCCCCTTATGTATTATACATGGAGATCATATCCCCCCCTAACGTATTATACATGGAGATCATATCCCCCTTATGTATTATACATGGAGATCATATCCCCCCCTTATGTATTATACATGGAGATCATATCCCCCCTTTTGTATTATACATGGAGATCATATCCCCCCTTATGTATTATACATGGAGATCATATCCCCCCTTATGTATTATACATGGAGATCATATCCCCATTATGTATTATACATGGAGATCATATCCCCCTTATGTATTATACATGGAGATAATATCCCCCCCTTATGTATTATACATGGAGATCATATCCCCCTTATGTATTATACATGGAGATCATATCCCCCTTATGTATTATACATGGAGATAATATCCCCCCCTTATGTATTATAAATGGAGATCATATCCCCCTTATGTATTATACATGGAGATAATATCCCCCCTTATGTATTATACATGGAGATCATATCCCCCCTTTTGTATTATACATGGAGATCATATCCCCCCTTATGAATTATACATGGAGATCATATCCCCCCCCCTTATGTATTATACATGGTGATCATATCCCCCCTTATGTATTATACATGGTGATCATATCCCCCTTATGTATTATACATGGAGATCATATCCCCCCCTTATGTGTTATACATGGTGATCATATCCCCCATATGTATTATACATGGAGATCAAATCCCCCTTATGTATTATACATGGAGATCATATCCCCCCCTTATGTATTATACATGGAGATCATATCCCCCCTTATGTATTATACATGGAGATCATATCCCCCCCATTATGTATTATACATGGTGATCATATCCCCCCTTGTGTATTATACATGGAGATCATATCCCCCTCTCATGTATTATACATGGTGATCATACCCCCCTTGTGTATTATACATGGAGATCATATCCCCCCCTTATGTATTATACATGGAGATCATACCCCCCCTTATGTATTATACAAGGAGATCATATCCCCCCTTATGTATTATACATGTTGATCATAACCCCCCCCCCCCATTATGTATTATACATGGTGAGCATATCCCCCCTTTTGTATTATACATGGAGATCATATCCCTCTCTCATGTATTATACATGGAGATCATATCCCCCCTTGTGTATTGTACATGGAAATCATATCCCCCCCTTATGTATTATACATGGAGATCATACCCCCCCTTATGTATTATACATGGAGATCATATCCCCCCTTATGTATTATACATGGTGATCATATCCCCCCTTGTGTATTATACATGGAGATCATATCCCCCCTTATGTATTATACATGGAGATCATACCCCCCCCCCCTTATGTATTATACATGGAGATCATATCCCCCTTATGTATTATACATGGAGATCATATCCCCCCTTATGTATTATACATAGAGATCATATCCCCCCTTATGTATTATACAGGGAGATCATATCCCCCCTTATGTATTATACAGGGAGATCATATCCCCCCTTTTGTATTATACATAGAGATCATATCCCCCCTTATGTATTATACATGGAGATCATATCCCCCCTTATGTATTATACATGGTGATCATATCCCCCCTTATGTATTATACATGGAGATCATACCCCCCTTATGTATTATACATGGAGATCATACCCCCCCTTATGTATTATACATGGTGATCATATCCCCCCTTATGTATTATACATGGAGATCATATCCCCCCTTTTGTATTATACATAGAGATCATATCCCCCCCTTATGTATTATACATGGAGATCATATCCCCCTTATGTATTATACATGGTGATCATATCCCCCCTTATGTATTATACATGGTGATCATATCCCCCCTTATGTATTATACATAGAGATCATATCCCCCCTTATGTATTATACATGGAGATCATATCCCCCCTTATGTATTATACAGGGAGATCATATCCCCCCTTTTGTATTATACATAGAGATCATATCCCCCCTTATGTATTAAACATGGAGATCATACCCCCCTTATGTATTATACATGGAGATCATACCCCCCCTTATGTATTATACATGGAGATCATATCCCCCCTTATGTATTATACATGGAGATCATATCCCCCCTTATGTATTATACATGGAGATCATATCCCCCTTATGTATTATACATGGAGATAATATCCCCCCTTATGTATTATACATGGAGATAATATCCCTCCTTATGTATTATACATGGAGATCATATCCCCCTTATGTAATATACATGGAGATCATATCCCCCTTATGTATTTATACATGGAGATAATATCCCCCCTTATGTATTATATATGGAGATCATATCCCTCCTTATGTATTATACATGGAGATAATATCCCCCCTTATGTATTATACATGGAGATCATATCCCCCCTTTTGTATTATACATGGAGATCATATCCCCCCTTATGTATTATACATGGAGATCATATCCCCCCCCCCCTTATGTATTATACATGGAGATCATATCCCCCTTATGTATTATACATGGAGATCATATCCCCCTTATGTATTATACATGGAGATCATATCCCCCCTTATGTATTATACATGGTGATCATATCCCCCTTATGTATTATACATGGAGATCATATCCCCCCTTATGTATTATACATGGAGATCATATCCCCCCCTTATGTATTGTATATGGAGATCATATCCCCCCTTATGTATTATACATGGAGAGCATATCCCCCTCTCATGTATTATACATGGTGATCATATCCCCCCTTATGTATTATACATGGAGATCATATCCCCCCTTATGTATTATACATGGAGATCATATCCCCCCCTTTTGTATTATACATGGAGATCATATCCCCCCTTATGTATTATACATGGAGATCATATCCCCCCCCCCCCTCATGTATTATACATGGAGATCATATCCCCCTTATGTATTATACATGGAGATCATATCCCCCTTATGTATTATACATGGAGATCATATCCCCCTTATGTATTTATACATGGAGATAATATCCCCCCTTATGTATTATACATGGTGATCATATCCCCCCTTATGTATTATACATGGAGATCATATCCCCTCTTATGTATTATACATGGAGATCATATCCCCCCTTATGTATTATACATGGAGATCATATCCCCCTTATGTATTATACATGGAGATCATATCCCCCCTTATGTATTATACATGGAGATCATATCCCCCCTTATGTATTATACATGGAGATCATATCCCCCCTTATGTATTATACATGGAGATCATATCCCCCCTTATGTATTATACATGGAGATCATATCCCCCCTTATGTATTATACATGGAGATCATATCCCCCCCCTTATGTATTATACATGGAGATTATACCCCCCTTATGTATTGTACATAGAGATCATATCCCTCCTTATGTATTATACATGGTGATTAGAGATGAGCGAATTATTCAAAAATTCGATTTGGCTGATTCGGCGAATTCGCGGAATAAATTCGATTTGAGTCGAATATATTCGCTGCGAATTTAACTTATAAAAAGGGTGTTTCTAGGCTTCAGAGAGCCTTTATATTAGTGCAGAACACTGTACCTTTAATTTAAATGCCCTTGGAGTCTGCTGGGGAAGAGAATTAATACTGTCAGTCAGTATGACATGCAGATGAGTGCCGTCGATCTTAGAATCACCGCACACTTCACTCATTTGGGCAGTCACGGGGCCAAAACCAGAGTGTGGAGCCACAGTGTGGCGGTGGAGGCAGCAGCAATGGGAGGCCATACAGCACCCTATGACAAAATGGAACCCACCAGCAGTGTGAGGAGACCTGAAAGTGGCACATGGCAGAGTGTGGCGATTGAGACAGCAGCAATGGGAGGCCGTACAGGGACCCATGACACACTCTGGACCTGGCAGCAGCATGAGGAGGCGGTACAGGGGCCCATGACAGATTACGGGCCTGGCAGCAGCATGAGGAGTCGGTACGGGGGCCCATGGCAGATTACGGGCCTGGCAGCAGCAATGGGAGGCCGTACAGGGACCCATGACACACTCTGGACCTGGCAGCAGCATAAGGAGGCGGTACAGGGGCCCATGACAGATTACGGGCCTGGCAGCAGCATGAGGAGTCGGTACGGGGGCCCATGGCAGATTACGGGCCTGGCAGCAGCAATGGGAGGCCCGTAATCTGCCAGCACCCTATGACAAAATGGAACCCACCAGCAGTGTGAGGAGACCTGAAAGTGGCACATGGCAGAGTGTGGCGATGGAGACAGCAGCAATGGGAGGCCGTACAGGGACCCATGACACACTCTGGACCTGGCAGCAGCATGAGGAGGCGGTACAGGGGCCCATGACAGATTACGGGCCTGGCAGCAGCATGAGGAGTTGGTACGGGGGCCCATGGCAGATTACGGGCCTGGCAGCAGCAATGGGAGGCCATACAGCACCCTATGACAAAATGGAACCCACCAGCAGTGTGAGGAGACCTGAAAGTGGCACATGGCAGAGTGTGGCGATGGAGACAGCAGCAATGGGAGGCCGTACAGGGACCCATGACACACTCTGGACCTGGCAGCAGCATGAGGAGGCGGTACAGGGGCCCATGACAGATTACGGGCCTGGCAGCAGCATGAGGAGTCGGTATGGGGGCCCATGGCAGATTACGGGCCTGGCAGCAGCAATGGGAGGCCCGTAATCTGCCAGCACCCTATGACAAAATGGAACCCACCAGCAGTGTGAGGAGACCTGAAATTGGCACATGGCAGAGTGTGGCGATGGAGACAGCAGCAATGGGAGGCCGTACAGGGACCCATGACACACTCTGGACCTGGCAGCAGCAAGAGGAGGCGGTACAGGGGCCAATGGCAGATTGGCGAAGCGTAAGCAGCTTAAATTGAAGGCCATACAGAGGCCTATGTTAAAAATAATAACATGTTTGGGGCATGATTCATGGCGGATTTAGTCAGTTGTGTCAGGAACTGGTGGTTTGAAATCCAGAATAATCCACGCCTGATTCATTTTCACAAACGTGAGTCTCTCCACACTTTGGGTGGACAGTCGTGTCCTCTGCGGAGTTACAATACCTCCTGCCGCACTAAACACGCGCTCCGATGCCACGCTACTGGCCGGGCATGACAGCCTTTCAAGGGCAAATTCAGCTAGTTGGGGCCAAAGGTCAAGTTTCGTTGCCCAGTAGTCAAGGGGATTGTCTACCTCGGTTGGCAGGGTGCTGTCCAAGTAGGCCCAAGCCTGTTGTTTGAGCTCCTGCTCCAGGTCCACCTGATGCTGCTGCTGCTGCGGCTGGTTAGTAGTTTCCTCACAGCGCTGGTGAAGAAAGCTACTCATCATCGACTGCAGACTGAGGCAGCCGCTGCTGGTGGAGCTGCCACTGCTCCTACCCCCCCACCCCTCCCCTGCTGCCATGGCAGCGGAATGCGAGCGCACAGGGCCCACAGTGTCTGAGGATGGACGTTGGCGCAGAAAGGCAGAGACCAACTGACTACATAGGTGGTTTTTATAGTACGTTATTTTGGCCTCCCTCTCAGCAGGTGTGAAAAAGGCCACCATTTTTGAACGGTAGCGAGGGTCCAACAAGGTGGACAGCCAAAAGTCATCCCTCTGTCTGATGGTTATTATTCGGCTGTCGCTACGCAAGCAACCGAGCATGCTATGGGCCATTTGTGCCAAGGAATGCGAGGGACTCCCTGCCTCCATCTCCACAGCATACTGCCACGGTGCGTCTGGGTCCTCTGTCTCCTCCTCCTCCTCTACCAGATGCTCCTGCTCCTCCACTCCTGTCCGCTGAGTGGAAAAACCACCCATTTCACTCAATAATTCCTGAGCACCAATGTCCTCCTCTACCTCCTCCTCTTCTTCCTGTCCTGCCCCCACAGGGGTCATGTGGCGTTGAGATCTGTGCGCCACGTCTACCGCACCCTGACCAGCCATTGTTAACAGCATTTGTTCCTGGACGTGCAACAGAGGAATGACGTCGTTCATCCCATAGTCCTGCCGACTCACGAATAGCGTGGCCTCCTCAAAGGGCCTGAGCAAGCGGCAGGTGTCACGCATGAGCTGCCAATGGCTGACATCTAAGTTACACAGGGGAGTACCTTTATTCGCTTGTAACATCAGGAAGTCGGTGATGGCCTTTCGCTGTTCGTAAAGGTGGTCTAACATATGTAGGGTTGAATTCCACCTTGTTGCAACGTCGCAGATCAGGCGATGCTGTGGAATTCCGTTTTGCCGCTGCAGCTCAAGGAGGGTGTGCTTTGCGGTGTAGGAATGGCTGAAATGCATGCAAAGTTTACGTGACATTTTAAGGATGTCTTGCAGTGGGATGGTGGATTTTAGGAACCGCTTGACCACCAGATTGAACACGTGAGCCATGCATGGCGCATGGCACAACCTTCCTTGACGCAGAGCAGACACCATGTTCTTTCCGTTGTCGGTCAACATGGTTCCGATTTTCAGTTTGCGCGGAGACAGCCATCTGTCGATTTCTCTGTTCATTACACTCAGAAGTTCCTCCCCTGTGTGACTACGTTCGCCAAGGCATACCAGGTGCAGCAAAGCGTGACACCGTTGCGCCCTGCACATGTGATATGCCGGTCGGGTAATGGGACTTGGCACGGGGGTGGCGGCTGAGGACACGGCGGAAGAAGAGGTGGTAGAGGCGGACATCTTTTCTGGACCAAGGACGTGCAAAGTGGAGGCAAAAGCGGCGTGACCTGTCCAAGTTGCTGGTGCGGCTGTGCCGGCACCACGTTCACCCAGTGGGCCGTAAATGACATGTACTGTCCCTGACCGTAGTTACAGCTCCACACGTCGGCGCTGCCGTGCACTTTGGCAGAGACCGACATGCTCAAAGACTGGTCCACCATCTCTTCTACATGTGAATGCAGGGCTGGCACTGCCTTTTTGGCGAAGAAATGCCGGCTTGGCACTCTCCACCGCGGCTCGGCACAAGCCATCATTTCTCGGAAAGGTGCTGAGTCCACCACTTGGAAAGGGAGGGACTGCAGCACCAGCAACTTGGACAGGAGGACGTTCAGCTTTTGCACCGTCGGGTGCGTGCTCGCAAACTGTTGTCTCTTGGAAACGGATTCCAAGAAAGACTGCTGACGGAATCCGTGAAGAGGAGTAGCAGGAGAAGGAGCATCTGAACGAGCGGAAGATGCCAACGAGCGACAACTCCCCTCAGCAGAGGTGTTGGAGCCTTGACTGGCTGATAGAGGGCGATTGACGTCGGGTGACGGAGCAAGTAACGGAGCGGGTGATGGAGCGGGGGCTGGGGCAGGCAGAACCGCCGTATCTTTATCACGGTTTTCCCAGGCCACCGAATGGCGACGCTGCATATGCTGACGCAACGCTGTAGTCCCAACATGGGCCCCCTGGCCACGCTTGACTTTCTGGCCACATAGTCGACATACAACTACGTTTACTTCCTCGGGCGGCTTGACGAAAAATTGCCACACCGCCGAATAAGAAACTTTGCCCCCGCTACTCCTCACTGGCTGACTGCTACTTCCTCCGTGCACACCGGCACCACTACTGGCCGTGGTGGTAGGCTGCAGTGGAGCTGGTGCTCTACTCCGTGGCCGTTTGCCTCCACTGACACTGCTGCGACCCTGCTGCCTCCTGGGCAACCCACCGACTGTTTTGCTCGCTGCCAAGCTGGCACCCTCTTCTCCTGATGATGCGGAAGCAATAGCCTGATGACGACGAGGCTGCCAAGTGCGATCAGCCTCATCATCATCAATTAGGGTCTCCGCCTCACTACTAGCCCCCTCGGCTGCGTGTGGGTCAGGAGACAGACCTGTCTCTAGACCGGCTACCGAGCCACTCTCCTCGCCAGTACTTCTTCGCCTGGCTGCTGAAGAGGCGGATGTCTCCCCCCGTTCCTGACCGCCCTCTGTTAGCTCTTCCTCACTGTACAGTGGGGCTGAGCCCACAGCATGCGATACTTCGCTTGGTGAGGGAACACCAAAGGACAGGGGCAGGTAGAGGACACGTGATTTCAGTGGGCTTGCTCCCGGGCCATGCCAACTAACGGTTGTGTCTGACGTACCCACCGACCGTTGGCTGTAGGTGTCAGAGGTGACCTGGGAAGAGGAAGACGACCGAGTCAACCAATCGATGACGGCAGGGTTGTCGGTGGAGACACGACCGCTGGATGACACTGGGAGCACTGGCCTCTGGCTGCGACTAGTGCTGCCTCGACCCCTTCCTCTGCTGCCACGTCTGCTCGCTCCTGAAACATTGCCTCCTCTGCCACTCCTCTGCGTGTTGTCTGACATACTCTTTAATTCAACGATTCTGTGTCCCTGAGTAACGATTCTGTGTCCCTGAGTAACAATTCTGTGTCCCTCAGTAACGATTCTGTGTCCCTCAGTAACAATTCTGTGTCCCTGAGTAACGATTCTGTGTCCCTGAGTAACGATTCTGTGTCCCTGAGTAACAATTCTGTGTCCCTGAGTAACGATTCTGTGTCCCTCAGTAACGATTCTGTGTCCCTCAGTAACAATTCTGTGTCCCTGAGTAACGATTCTGTGTCCCTGAGTAACGATTCTGTGTCCCTGAGTAACAATTCTGTGTCCCTCAGTAACGATTCTGTGTCCCTGAGTAACAATTCTGTGTCCCTGAGTAACAATTCTGTGTCCCTGAGTAACGATTCTGTGTCCCTCAGTAACGATTCTGTGTCCCTGAGTAACAATTCTGTGTCCCTGAGTAACAATTCTGTGTCCCTCAGTAACGATTCTGTGTCCCTGAGTAACAATTCTGTGTCCCTGAGTAACAATTCTGTGTCCCTGAGTAACAATTCTGTGTCCCTCAGTAACGATTCTGTGTCTCTCAGTAACGATTCTGTGTCTCTGAGTAACGATTCTGTGTCCCTGAGTAACAATTCTGTGTCCCTCAGTAATGATTCTGTGTCCCTGAGTAACAATTATGTGTCCCTGAGTAACAATTCTGTGTCCCTGAGTAACAATTCTGTGTCTGTCCCTGAGTAACAATTCTGTGTCCCTGAGTAACAATTCTGTGTCCCTGAGTAACAATTCTGTGTCCCTCAGTAACGATTCTGTGTCCATCAGTAACGATTCTGTGTCCCTGAGTAACAATTCTGTGTCCCTGAGTAACAATTCTGTGTCTGTCCCTGAGTAACAATTCTGTGTCTGTCCCTGAGTAACAATTCTGTGTCCCTGAGTAACAATTCTGTGTCCCTGAGTAACGATTCTGTGTCGCTCAGTAACAATTCTGTGTCCCTGAGTAACAATTCTGTGTCCCTGAGTAACAATTCTGTGTCTGTCCCTGAGTAACAATTCTGTGTCCCTGAGTAACAATTCTGTGTCCTTCAGTAACGATTCTGTGTCCCTCAGTAACAATTCTGTGTCCCTGAGTAACAATTCTGTGTCCCTGAGTAACAATTCTGTGTCTGTCCCTGAGTAACAATTCTGTGTCCCTGAGTAACAATTTTGTGTCCCTGAGTAACGATTCTGTGTCCCTCAGTAACGATTCTGTGTCCCTCAGTAACAATTCTGTGTCCCTGAGTAACGATTCTGTGTCCCTGAGTAACGATTCTGTGTCCCTCAGTGACAATTCTGTGTCCCTGAGTAACAATTCTGTGTCCCTGAGTAACGATTCTGTGTCCCTCAGTGACAATTCTGTGTCCCTGAGTAACAATTCTGTGTCCCTGAGTAACGATTCTGTGTCCCTCAGTAACAATTCTGTGTCCCTGAGTAACAATTCTGTGTCCCTGAGTAACAATTCTGTGTCTATGAGTAACAATTCTGTGTCCCTGAGTAACGATTCTGTGTCCCTGAGTAACAAGTCTGTGTCCCTGAGTAATGATTCTGTGTCCCTCAGTAACAATTCTGTGTCCCTGAGTAACAATTCTGTGTCTGTCCCTGAGTAACGATTCTGTGTCCCTGAGTAACAATTCTGTGTCCCTGAGTAACGATTCTGTGTCCCTAAGTAACGATTCTGTGTCCCTAAGTAACGATTCTGTGGCCCTAAAGTCTCTTTGGCCCTAACTCTGTCCCTAATACACAGAGGTCTGTCTCTCTTGAATGACCGGAGGCTAATGGAGAATTCTAAGATGGCCGCGATTTATAGCTCCACCATTACACAGTGCTGGCTGGCTGGCTGCTGATTGGCTAATGCGATCACATGTAATGAATGAATGTATTATGGGTCAGCGCGCCTTGTCTGCGCGCCTTCCCAGAGCTCCGTCGCCACACATGTCGCCGCCATTTTTGGGAAAATTCGATTCGCGCATCCGAAGTTTGCTAATTTTCGGATTCGGTGCGAATCGAATTTTTCCTGATCTTCGAAACAAATTCCACTTCGCCATGTTCGATTCGCTCATCTCTAATGGTGATCATATCCCCCTTTATGTATAATACATGGAGATCATATCCCCCCTTATGTATTATACATAGAGATCATATCCCCCTTATGTATTATTCATGGAGATCATATCCCCCCTTATGTATTATACATGGTGATCATATCCCCCCTTATGTATTATATATGGAGATCATATCCCCCCTTATGTATTATACATGGAGATCATATCTCCCCTTATGTATTATACATGGAGATCATATCCCCCTTATGTATTATACATGGAGATCATATCCCCCTCATGTATTATACATGGAGATCATATCCCCCCTTATGTATTATACATGGAGATCATAATCCCCCCTTATGTATTATACATGGAGATCATATCCCCCCTTATGTATTATTCATGGAGATCATATCCCCCCTTATGTATTATACATGGTGATCATATCCCCCCTTATGTATTATACATGGTGATCATATCCCCCCTTATGTATTATACATGGAGATCATATCCCCTTTATGTATTGTACATGGAGATCATATCCCCCTTATGTATTATACATGGAGATTATACCCCCCTTATGTATTGTACATGGAGATCATATCCCCCCTTATGTATTATACATGGAGATCATATCCCCCCTTATGTATTATACATGGAGATCATATCCCCCCTTATGTATTATACATGGAGATCATATCCCCCCTTATGTATTATACATGGTGATCATATCCCCCCTTATGTATTATACATGGTGATCATATCCCCCCTTATGTATTATACATGGAGATCATATCCCCCCTTTTGTATTATACATGGAGATCATATCCCCCTTATGTATTATACATGGAGATCATATCCCCCCTTATGTATTATACATGGAGATCATATCCCCCTTATGTATCATACATTGAGATCATATCCCCCTTATGTATTATACATGGAGATCATATCCCCCCTTAATTTCCTCTTCTCAAGAGAGATGTTCTCCTTTGATATTGTGTCCTCGGCAATATCCCAGGATCTCAGAGCCCTTGAGGGTTAGGGACCTTAGATTGTACGCCCCTTGAGGGTTAGGGACCTTAGATGGTATGCCCCTAGAGGGTTAGGGACCTTAGATTGTGCACCCCTTGAGGGTTAGGGACCTTAGATTGTACACCCCTTGAGGATTAGGGACCTTAGATTATACGCTCCTTGAGGGTTAGGAACCTTAGATTATATGCTCCTTGAGGGTTAGGGACCTTAGATTGTACGTTCCTTGAGGGTTAAGGACCTTAGATTGTACCCCCCTTGAGGGTTAGGGACCTTAGATTGTACCCCCCTTGAGGGTTAAGGACCTTAGATTGTAAACCCCTTGAGGATTAGGGACCTTAGATTGTACACCCCTTGAGGATTAGGGACCTTAGATTGTACACCCCTTGAGGATTAGGGACCTTAGATGGTACGCCCCTTGAGGGTTAGAGACCTTAGATCAGTGGTTCTTAACCTTGTTGGAGGTACTGAACCCCACCAGTTTCATATGCGCATTCACCAAACCCTTCTTAATTGGAAAAATAAAATATGATTTTTAAAATTCAAAACATAGGTACATATTTAGGTATATATTTATACATAGGTGCACAAAATGAACAAAACCGTTAAGAACAAAGAACAAAATCATTAAAACAGGATTTTCACACAAAAACATAATAATGAATATTTACTGCATGAATCATATGAGTCGGGTGTGGGTCTTCACCTCCGCCGAACCCGTGAGACTGACTCACCGAACCCCTGGGGTTCGATTGAACCCAGGTTAAAAACCACTGCCTTAGATTGTACGTCCCTTGAGGGTTAGGGACCTTAGATTGTACGCCCTTTGAGGGTTAGGGACCTTAGATTGTACGCCCCTTGAGGGTTAGGGACCTTAGATTGTACACCCCTTGAGGGTTAGGGACCTTAGATTGTACGCCCCTTGAGGGTTAGGGACCTTAGATTGTACACCCCTTGAGGGTTAGAGACCTTAGATTGTACGCCCCTTGAGGGTTAGGGACCTTAGATTGTACGCCCCTTGAGGGTTAGGGACCTTAGATTGTACGCCCCTTGAGGGTTAGGGACTGATGTGAATGTACAATATATATGTAAAGCGCTGTATAAATTGTGGGCACTATATAAGTACCTGGAATAATAAGTGTCCCTCTTTCTGAAGTTCAAACGTTGGGAGGTATGGTTCTGGCTATATAAACGGCTTGATACACGTTCACGTCACTTCTGAGACGACTTTCTTGGGTTAATGTTACAGCAATAACTCTAAATGTACGCTTGCTGCCAATTCGGTATCATTCCGGGGATTGAGAAATCGCTCTGTAGAACTGGCAGTCTAAATACAAAGGCCTTTGGCCAAGGAAGGAACCTTGCATCATCCATGCATTTATGGGGAGTTTTATGTCACATCAGTCTGTAGAAGCCACTCTATGTCAGACAAGATCCATTACATGAGGCTCTGGCCTCAGCGCTGACCTGCAGTGAGACTCTCAGTGGGGTCCGGGAAATGTCTCTCTGCAGCCATTTATATGGAGCCTTCATTCTCTGGAACATCACTCCAGGGCTGCAGTACATTATATAGATGGCATTTAGCACCTCTAAAGCCCTTATTTATCAGCACAGCAAGCCTCCTCGGGCCTATTTCAGAAGATGTTGAGGGGGGGGTGGGCTGCTTCCGCTCCTGGGGCTGTATCTCCTGGACGTTGGCTAAGAAATCAATTCTGCTCAAAGCCTGAACTGTCCTAATGTGCTCCGTTATAATTGCGATTATTTGTAATTACACACTTGCAGATCGCGTCCTTTAAAGTCAAATCTCCTGCCCAATAGATCAATATTTTCTAAGAACCAGCGGTGAGGGATGGAGGAGTCGGCTTTAGTTTTGCTTCGTTTTTAGACAGCTTGGATGGAGTTTTGTGTATTTAAGAGAAAAACCTTGTGGGCGGAAGGGCTTGGTCCAAAAATGTTGTATGTTTCAAAGGGGGTTGAAATATAAATAACGTGATGGCAGATAAAAATCACTTGGTGTTGTGTTTCTGTTGGCCTTCATATTTACTGGCCTTGGTGAGTAATTTAGAGAGTAATGATAGTTTTTGCAAAGTTTAGATATACATGTTAAAATGTTTGGTTTAAAAAGCCAGTCCACCCAAAAGTCAACTTCTAGGTGGAACCCAGCAGGCTGAGTCAGCCTTTGGCTTCTTATAGGTCTTGGATACTCCAAAGGTGAGGTCCTTGTGCTATAATGCCTGACCTGTCCTGTCCACCTTTATGTGTCCCAGCTCCTATTACATTCTCCAAAATTTAAAATAAATAAAAATCTATTCCTGCCACTGACACCAATGTTGTAGCACCTGTCCTTCCACTGACACCAATGCTGGAGCACCAGTCCTTCCACTGACACCAGTGTTGAAGCACCAGTCCTTCCACTGACACCAATGTTGGAGCACCAGTCCTTCCATAGACACCAATGTTGGAGCACCAGTCCTTCCATAGACACCAGTGTTGGGCCACCAGTCCTTCCACTGACAACAATGTTGGAGCACCAGTCCTTCCATAGACACCAGTGTTGGAGCACTAGTCCTTCCATAGACACCAGCGTTGGGGCACCAGTCCTTCCACTGACACCAATGTTGGAGCACCAGTCCTTCCATAGACACCAGCGTTGGGGCACCAGTCCTTCCACTGACACCAATGTTGGGGCACCAGTCCTTCCACTGACACCAGTGTTGGGGCACCAGTTCTTCCACTGACACCAATATTGGAGCACCAGTCCTTCCATAGACACCAGTGTTGGAGCACCAGTCCTTCCACTGACACCAGCGTTGGAGCATTAGTCCTTCCATAGACACCAGTGTTGGGGCACCAGTCCTTCCATAGACACCAGCGTTGGGGCACCAGTCCTTCCACTGACACCAGTGTTGGAGCACCAGTCCTTCCACTGACACCAGCGTTGGAGCACTAGTCCTTCCATAGACTCCAATGTTGGGGCACCAGTCCTTCCACTGACACCAATGTTGGAGCACCAGTCCTTCCACTGACACCAGTGTTAGGGCACCAGTCCTTCCACTGACACCAGTGTTGGAGCACGAGTCCTTTCACTGACTCCAATGTTGGAGCACCAGTCCTTCTACTAACACCAATGTTAGAGCACCAGTCCTTTCACTGACACCAATGTTGGAGCATCAGTCCTTCCATAGACACCAGCGTTGGGGCACCAGTCCTTCCACTGACACCAATGTTGGGTTCTGGTCTTTTCACTGACACCAGTATTGGGGAAATTTTTTTTTCATTGATACCAGTGTTGGGGAACCATTCCTTCGACTGACACCAATGTTGGGGCACTATTTTTTTCACTGATATTAATAATTTGGCACTATTCCTTCTACAGACACCAGTGATTGGGCATTATTTGTGCTTCATTTTCCACTCCCACTGATTACAGTCCGGCCCCCTAAAGTCAGAAGATATGTATTTGATTTAAACTGAGGACTCAGTTGGGCTTTACAATATACTTTTGTTTCACTGTCTTTTTCTGTCTGTTTAAAATAATGAGGGGGCATTTTTTAAGAATAGGTTTAGGATAGTTAAAAGAAGCATCCCCAACCCCCATCATTTGCACCCCTAAAAAGCACCGGTAAACCTCTAAAAGTGTTACTAAACCCCGGACCCCGCATTCACTATATCCGCTCTCCCCGGACCCTGCATTCACTATATCCGCTCTCCCCGGACCCCGCATTCACTATACCCAGTCTCCCCGGACCCTGAATTCACTATATCCAGTCTCCCCGGACCCCGCATTCACTATATTTGCTCTCCCCAGACCCTGCATTCACTATATCTGCTCTCCCCGGACCCTGCATTCACTATATCTGGTCTCCCAGGACCCTGCATTCACTATATCTGGTCTCCCAGGACCCTGCATTCACTATATCTGCTCTCCCCGGACCCTGCATTCACTATATCTGGTCTCCCCGGACCCTGCATTCACTATATCCAGTCTCCCCGGACCCTGCATTCACTATATCCAGTCTCCCAGGACCCCGCATTCACTATATTCGCTCTCCCCAGACCCCGCATTCACTATATCCGGTCTCCCCGGACCCTGCATTTACTATATCCGGTCTCCCCGGACCCCGCATTCACTATATCCGGTCTCCCCGGACCCCGCATTCACTATATCCGGTCTCCCCGGACCCCGCATTCACTATATCCGGTCTCCCCGGACCCCGCATTCACTATATCCAGTCTCCCCGGACCCTGCATTCACTATATCTGGTCTCCCCGAACCCCGCATTCACTATATCAGGTCTCCCCGAACCCCGCATTCACTATATCCGCTCTCCCCGGACCCTGCATTCACTATATCTGCTCTCCCCGGACCCTGCATTCACTATATCCGGTCTCCCCAGACCCGGCATTCACTATATCTGGTCTCCCCGGACCCTGCATTCACTATATCTGGTCTCCCCGGACCCCGCATTCACTATATCTGGTCTCCCCGGACCCTGCATTCACTATATCCGATCTCCCCAGACCCGGCATTCACTATATCTGGTCTCCCCGGACCCTGCATTCACTATATCCGGTCTCCCCAGACCCGGCATTCACTATATCTGGTCTCCCCGAACCCTGCATTCACTATATCTGCTCTCCCCGGACCCTGCATTCACTATATCCGGTCTTCCCTGACCCGGCATTCACTATATCTGCTCTCCCTAGACCCTGCATTCACTATATCCGGTCTCCTCTGACCCTGCATTCACTATATCCGCTCTCCCTGGACGCTGCATTCACTATATCCGGTCTCCCCGGACCCTGCATTCACTATATCCGCTCTCCCCGGACCCTACATTCACTATATCCGGTCTCCCCGGACCCTACATTCACTATATCCGTTCTCCCCGGACCCTGCATTCACTATATCCGCTCTCCCCGGACCCTGCATTCACTATATCCGCTCTCCCCGGACCCCGCATTCACTCTGTCTGGTCTCCCACAGTTCACAGAGCATGGAAATTATTTTAGTATATATAAACTGCTAAATACCTTTTCTCATCAGCAGTATGCAGCAGTCTTGTGACTTCAGTGTCCAGCAGAGTACTAGTTAAAGCTTGCAGGATGAGTTTTCCTTCTCTCCTGATTGTCCTATGAGGCTGCATAACCCTTAGATACACCACTCTGGGCGCCGCTACTGCTTGGGTCACCAGTGGACTTTATAATTCTTCCTATCCTACCAGTACACCACCCACCTGAAACCCTCTTATAGAATCCAAGACTAAGACCCCTGTGGCACTGGAAGCAACAAACCCGGGAGAGGAGGTTGTTCTCCACCTGCATTCATAGAAGGTTGTGTGGTCTTACCCAGTTGGGTCACTGCAATCTCCACCAGATCTCAGCACTGGAAGCAACAAATTTCATCCCGGGTGGAGAGGAGGTTGTTCTCCACCTGCATTCATGGAAGGGTGTGTGGTCTTACCCAGTTGGGTCACTGCAACTTCCACCAGATCTCAGTAATTTTTTTCTTTTCTCTCCCTTCCATAATCATTTCTTTTTTGAGGCAATCATATTTTTAGATACATACTTCACTATAAGGGTTCTCCTACCTAGCCCCTTTTTAAGTTCCAGTGGAGACCTCAGGCCTCTCTATGGATCAAGATCTGCCTTTACAGTCTGACCCCTTAGACCAGGGGTTTCCAAATATTCTAAACAAAGGGCCAGATTACTGTCCTTCAGACTTTGAGGAGGCTAGTGTAAGTAGAAAATGCCCTTGCGTCATGAAAAAATTGCCCCACCATTGGCATTAGTGGAAAAAATATTGACCCGTTGTTGGTATAAGGGGAAGGAATAGTGCCTTATCATTGGTGTTAATGGGAAGAATAGTGATTCGCCATTGGTGTCAAGGAATAATGCCCCATCATTGGTATCAGTGGGAGGAATAGTACCCCAACATTCAAATTAGTGGGAGTAATTGCTCTCCATCATTGGTATCAGTGGGAAGAAAAGAACACCATGGTGCCCAACCATTGGTGTCAGTGGGAGGACTAGTGTCCCATCATTGGTATCAGTGAGGGGAATAGTGCTCCATCATTTGGTATCAGTTGGAAGAATGGTGCCCCATCATTGGTGTCAGTGGAAGGAATAATGCCCCATCAATGTTGTCAGTGGGAGGAATGGTGCCCCAGAGTTGGTATCAGTGGGAGTAATAGAGCACCATCATTGGCATCAATAGGAAGATTAGTGCACCATCATTGGTGTCAGAGGAAGAAATGGTGCCTCATCATTGGTGTTAGTGGGAAGAATGGTGCCCCATCATTGGAATTAGTGGGAGTAATAGTGCCCCATCATTGGTTTCAGTGGGAAGAATAGTGCCCCATCATTGGTGTCAGTGGGAGGAATAGTGCCCCATCATTGGTGTTAGTGGGAGGAATAGTGCCCCATCATTGGTGTTAGTGGGAGGAATAGTGCCCCATCATGGGTATCAGTGGGACGAATAGTGCCCCATCATGGGTATCAGTGGGACGAATAGTGCCCCAGCATTGGTATCAGTGGGAGGAATAGTACCCCATCATTCAAATTAGTGGGAGTAATAGCTCCCCATCATTGGTATTAATGGGAAGAAAAGAGCACCATCATTGGTAGCAGTGGGAGGAATGGTGCCCAACCATTGGTGTCAGTGGGAGGACTAGTGTCCCATCATTGGTATCAGTGAGGGGAATATTGCCCCATCATTGGAATTAGTGGGAGTAATAGTGCTCCATTATTGGCATCAGTGGGAGGAATAGTGCCCCATCGTTGGTGTCAGTTGGAGGAATAGTGCCCTATCATTGGTGTCAGTGGGAGGAATAGTGCCCCATCGTTGGTGTCAGTTGGAGGAATAGTGCCCTATCATTGGTGTCAGTAGGAGGAACGGTACCCCATCATTGGTATCAGTGGAAGAAACAGTGCCCCATTGTTGGTGTCAGTGGAAGGAATAGTGTCCCAACATTGGCATCAGTGGGAAGAATAGTGCTCCATCATTGGTATCAGTGGAAGGAATAACGCCCCATCATTGGTGTCAGTGGGAGGAATGGTACCCCAGAATGTGTATCCGTGGGAGGAATAGAGCCCCATCATTGGCATCAATAGGAAGATTAGTGCACCATCATGGGTGTCAGAGGAAGAAATGGTGCCCCATCATTGGTATCAGTGGGAGGAATAGTTCCCCATTGTTGGTGTCAGTCAGAGGAATAGTGCCCCATCATTGGTGTCAGTGGGAGGAATAGTGCCCCATCATTGGTGTCAGTGGGAGGAATAGTGCCCCATCATTGGTGTCAGTGGGAGGAATAGTGCCCCATCATTGGTATCAGTGGGAGGAATAGTGCCCCATCATTGGTGTCAGTGGGAGGAATAGTGTCCCAAGAACCAGATAAAAGCAAGCAAAGGGCCACACCCTGCCCCCGGGCCACAGTTTGAAGATCACTGCCACCACCTGAATCTCACCCATTGACACCAGTGCATTTCACAGAAATTGCAACATTTTCAAGAAATCTCCGGATTTTTGTAAAAACTCTAGAAAAATAAAACCTTTTCGAATCTACTCATCCCAAGGGGTGGCTGAAAAAAATCATTAAACTGGAAATGGATAGAAGACCGATGGAAGGAAATATTAAGTCATGTTTTCTGTAAGAAAATAGACGACGCTGCTTTTTTCCTAATCATCTTCTTTTTTTTTTTTAGTAGAAAAAAAAAATGGTTGCCCGGAGTATATGTTCTATAATATTCCCTGTTGGTTTTCTTGCTCTGGGCAACCCAAGTGCTCTCCTCGGCGCTCGCCTCCGATTTGTGGTCCGCGTTATGGAGGAATTAATGAATTTCCTCTTTCTCTTTATAAAATGAGGTAAAATAGACTTGAAATACCCTCACACCACAAAATGGACCTTCTTCTTCTTCTTCTTCTTCGCAAGAACTGGCTGGCCTGGATGACGAGGCTTTTTACCGGCACCGACGCATTGATGGTTAAATCAGTTTAAGTGAACTCTATTTTTTTTTTCTCTCCCCCCCCCCCACCCCAACCGCGGTACAAATGTAAACTTTCTATCCATCTAAAACCACTGAAGTGCATAACTCGGTGAGATGTAATTAACGGTCGGCTCCATCTGAAGACCCGAAAGGTTAGAATCTCCACCCCTCCGTACCGCAAAATGAGATTTCTCTCTACGCACGGTACTTAAGGCCTGAGCAAAGAGGAGGCGCGATGAAACCAAGGTCGATAGATTCTTTTTTTCTTTTTTTTTTCCCTCTCAATTTCCTCATTTAAAAGTTTCAGATGTGGTAAATGAGAACTGTAAATAAAGCTTCTTCGCGGACGGTAACTTGCCCAGTCAGCGACTTTTGCTCGGCTTGCCATAATCCATATGGCCTGATTTAAGCACCTCTTAGAACAATGGGAAGCATTTAAAACTCTTTGATATATTGATCTCCTAATGAAGGGGGGGGGTGTAAAAACTACGGCCCGCGGGCAACATCTGGTTCCCTATGAGGTTTTATCTGGCCCTCAGCTAGGGTTATGCAGGCCATAGACGGGGAGAAAAACAGCCGGGTTTTTTTTAGAAAAACGAAAAATCGGTCGTTCAATCAGCCGACGATACCACCATTGGCAAAAAAAAGGCGGGTGATTTTCGTCCCGTCTATGGCCGGCAATTAATATAATAGCCGTGTCCCTGCAGAGAGCTCCGCTATTATATTTAATATTTAAAAGAAGGAGAAATAGAATTTGAATAAGAAAAGAAGAAATAGAATATGCAGAAGAAGAAGAATTAGAATATGCAGAAGAAAAGAAAATAGAATATGCAGAAGGAAAAGAAATAGAATATGCAGAAGGAAAAGAAATAGAATATGCAGAAGAAAAGAAATAGAATATGCAGAAGAAGAAGAAATAGAATATGCAGAAGAAAAGAAATAGAATATGCAGAAGAAGAAGAAATAGAATATGCAGAAGAAGAAGAAATAGAATATGCAGAAGAAAAGAAAATAGAATATGCAGAAGAAAAGAAAATAGAATATGCAGAAGAAAAGAAATAGAATATGCAGAAGAAGATGAAATAGAATATGCAGAAGGAAAAGAAATAGAATATGCAGAAGAAAAGAAATAGAATATGCAGAAGAAGTAGAAATAGAATATGCAGAAGAAAAGAAAATAGAATATGCAGAAGAAGGAGAAATAGAATATGCAGAAGAAGGAGAAATAGAATATGCAGAAGAAGGAGAAATAGAATATGCAGAGAAGGAAGAAATAGAATATGCAGAAGAAGAAGAAATAGAATATGCAGAAGAAAAGAAAATAGAATATGCAGAAGAAGATGAAATAGAATATGCAGAAGGAAAAGAAATAGAATATGCAGAAGAAAAGAAATAGAATATGCAGAAGAAGATGAAATAGAATATGCAGAAGGAAAAGAAATAGAATATGCAGAAGAAAAGAAATAGAATATGCAGAAGAAGAAGAAATAGAATATGCAGAAGAAAAGAAAATAGAATATGCAGAAGAAGGAGAAATAGAATATGCAGAAGAAGGAGAAATAGAATATGCAGAGAAGGAAGAAATAGAATATGCAGAACAAAAGAAATGGAATATGCAGAAGAAAAGAAAATAGAATATGCAGAAGAAGAAGACATAGAATATGCAGAAGGAGAAGAAATAGAATATGCAGAAGAAGGAAAAAAGAGAATATGCAGAAGAAGTAGAAATAGAATATGTAGAAGAAGTAGAAATAGAATATGCAGAAGAAGAAGAAATAGAATATGTAGAAGTAGAAGAAGATAGAATATGCAGAAGAAGGAAAAAAGAGAATATGCAGAAGTAAAAGAAATAGAATATGCAGAAGAAGAGAAATAGAATATGCAGAAGAAGTAGAAATTGAATATGTAGAAGAAGTAGAAATAGAATATGCAGAAGAAGAAGAAATAGAATATGTAGAAGAAGAAGAAATAGAATATGCATAAGGAGAAGAAATAGAATATGCAGAAGGAGAAGAAATAGAATATGCAGAAGAAAATAAATAGAATATGCAGAAGAAGAAATAGAATATGCAGAAGAAGAAGAAATAGAATATGAATAAGTAGAAAAAGGTGCAACATTGTATCTATTTGTATCCATTTCGGATACAGCTGTTTCTATTTGGATACAAATAGATACAATGTTGCTATACTTTTAAATGTCAAATATAATATTGGACTGAAATTCTTCTTTTTCCTCTTCTTATTCATATTCTATTTCTCCTTTTTCTTCATCTTCTTCATATTCTATTTCTTCCTTTCTTCTTTTTATTCATATTCTATTTCTCTTCTTCTTCTTCTATTTCTTCCTTTCTTCTTTTTATTCATATTCTATTTCTTTTTCATATTCTATTTCTGCTATTTTTATTTTTATTCATATTTTATTTCTTTTTCTCCTTCATATTCTATTTCTTCTTCTTCTTATTATTATTATTATTATTATTATTATTTTTATTCTATTTCTTCCTTTCTTCTATTTATTCATATTATATTTCTTCTTTTTATTCATATTCTATTTCTTCTTCTGCTGCTTCTCCTTATTCTATTTCTTCCTTTCTGCTTTTTATTCATATTATATTTCTTCTTCTTCTTCTTCTTCTTCTATTTCTTCCTTTCTCCTTTTTATTCTTATTCTAATTCTTTTTCTCCTTCATATTTTATTTCTTCTATTTCTTCTTTTTATTCATATTATATTTCTTCTTCTTCTTCATATTCTATTTCTTCCTTTCTGCTTTTTATTCATATTCTATTTCTTCTTCTGCTGCTTCTCCTTATTCTATTTCTTCCTTTCTGCTTTTTATTCATATTCTATTTCTTCTTCTTCTTCTTCTTCCTCTTCTTCTATTTCTTCCTTTCTTCTTTTTATTCTTATTCTATTTCTTTTTCTCCTTCATATTTTATTTCTTCTATTTCTTCTTTTTTTTCATATTCTATTTCGTCTTCTCCTTCATATTCTATTTCTTCCTTTTCTTCCTCTTATTCATATTCTATTTTTTTCCTTTTCTTCTTTTCCTTCTTCTTTCATGTCACTGCTCATGCGCATTTTTTAAAATCGGTAAAAAGATCGGCCGATTTGTCCATCATTGCCGCGAAAATCGTCAGAACGACAAATTTGGCCGATTATTTTCCAGCAGGACTGATAATCCAAAAGAGCAAAAATCACAAAAAACAGTCGACCGATTACCACACTAATGGTCCGAAAATCAGCCAATTTATTTTTTGGCCAATTTTCATCCCATCTATGGCCCGCATTAGGCAGGCCATAGACGGGCCGTTTATCGGCAGAATTGTTGGCCGATAAATGAAAAATCATTTGCAATGCTGCCACCAATGTCCACAAAAAAACAGCCGTTTTTCCGTGGATTTTCCAGCATGACCGATAAAAATAAATGAGAAGATCCACGAAAAACGGCCAACAGGCTGGCCCCACTAACGGCGTGAATATCGGACGATTTTTCATGCGGACGAAAATTCGTCCGATAAACGACCCGTCTATGGCCTGCATAAGTGGTGGACCGTCAGGATGCAGCTCAGCAGAGGCTGCCTATGGTCTCCACTTCTCTGGCCGGCATCCTTGCAGCCAATGACGTGCTTGTCCCAGCATTTACAGGAGCCCAGAACTTCATCTGTCAAAACTTCTTCCGCCTCCCGGCTCCAGCCCCATACACTGTAAATCTATAAGGGGACTCTGATGGGGACATTTATGTAAGGGGGAGACCCAGATGGGGACCCTGATGTGAGGGGGATTCTGATGGAGACACTGATGTAATTGAGGACCCTGATGCAAGGAGGGACTCTGATGGGGACCCTGAAATATGGGGGGACTCAGATAGGGACCCTGATGTAAGGGGGGACCCTGATGGAGACTCTGATGTAAGGGGGATTCTGATGGAGACCCTGATGTGAGGGGGATGCTGATGGGTACCCTAATGCAAGGGGAGACTCTGATGGGGACCCTGAAGTATGGGGAGACTCAGATAGGGACCCTGATGTAAGAAGGGACCCCAGGTGATAGAGACGCCGACGTAAGGGGGACTCCGGGTGATAGAGACACCGACGTAAGGGGGACTCTGATGGAGACTCTGATGTAAGGGAGATTCAGTTGGAGACTATGATGTAATTGAGGACTCTGATGGGAGCACTGATGTAGATGAGGAATCTGATGGGGACACTGCTGTAACTGAGGACTCTGATGGGAGCACTGATGTAATTGAGGACTCTGATGGGGACCCAGATGTGAGGGGGATACTGATGGGCACCCTGATGCAAGGGGGATCTCTGATAGGGATCCTGATATAAGGGGGGACTCTGATAGGGACACTGATATAAATTAGGATTGTGATAGGGACCCTGAAGTATGGGGGGATTCTGTTGGGGACACTTAAGTAAGGGGAATCTCTGATAAGGACCTTGATATAAGGGGGACTCCGATGTAGACTCTGATTTAGGGGGATTCTGATGGAGATCCTCATGTAATTTATTACTCTGATGGGGACCCTGACACAAGGGAAGACTCTGATGAGGACCCTGAAGTATGGTGGGGGCTCTGTTGGGGACACGTATGTAAGAGGGGTCTCTGATCCTGATATAAAGGGGACTTTAATGGAGATTCTGATGTAATTTAAGATTCTGATTCGGACACTGATGTAAATGAGGACTCTGATAGAGGGTCCAAAGTATGAGGAGACTTTGTTGGGGATACATATAAGGGGGATCTCTGTTGGGGGCCCTGATATAAGGGGGACTCCAATGGAGACCCTGAGTTAAGAGGGGACTCTAATGGAAGAGGGACTCTGATGGGAACCTTGATGTAAGAGGGACTCTGATGGGGACCCTAATGTAAGGGGGGGACCCCGATAGAGACTTAGATGTAAGGGGAATTCTGATGGAGACTCTGATGTAAGGGAGATTCCGATGGAGACTATGATGTAATTGAGAACTCTGGTGGGAGCACTGATGTAACTGAGGACTCTGATGGGGACACTGATGTAACTGAGGACTCTGATGGGGACACTGATGTAACTGAGGACTCTGATGGGGACACTGATGTAACTGAGGACTCTGATAGAGACTGTGATGTAACTGAGGAATCTGATGGGGACACTGATGTAACTGAGGACTCTGATGGAGACTATGATGTAACTGAGGACTCTGATGGGGACACTGATGTAACTGAGGACTCTGATGGGGACACTGATGTAATTGAGGAGTCTGATGGGGACACTGATGTAACTGAGGAGTCTGATGGGGACACTGATGTAACTGAGGAGTCTGATGGGGACACTGATGTAACTGAGGAGTCTGATGGGGACCCTGATGTGAGGGGGATGCTAATGGGTATCCTGATGCAAGGGGGATCTCTGATAGGGATCCTGATATAAGGGGGTACTCCGATAGGGACACTGATGAGGATTGTGATAGGGACCCTGAAGTATGGGGAGACTCTGTTGGGGACACTTATGTAAGGGGAATCACTGATAGGGACCTTGATATAAGGGGGATTCCAATAGAGACTCTGAGTTAAGAGGGAACGCTGATAGAAGAGGGACTCTGATAGGAACCCTGATGTAAGAGGGACTCTGATAGGGACCCTGAGGTAAGGGGGATTCTGATATAGAGACTCTGATTTAGAGGGATTCTGATTGGAGATCCTGTTGTAATTAAGGACTCTGATGGGGACCCTGATGCAAGGGGGGACTCTGATGGGAGCCCTGAAGTATGGGGGGGCTCTGTTGGGGACATTTATGTAAGAGGGATCTCTGATAGGGACCCTGATATAAAGGGGACTTTGATGGAGATTCTGATGTAATTGAAGACTCTGATGGGGACACTGATGTAAATGAGGACTTTGATAGAGACTCCAAATTATGAGGAGACTCTGTTGGGGATACATATAAGGGGGATCTCTGTTGGGGACCCTGATATAAGGGGGACTTCAATGGAGGCCCTAAGTTAAGAGGGGACTCTGATGTAAGAGGGACTCTGATGGTAACCCTGATGTAAGAGGGACTCTGATGGGACCCTAATGGTAAGGGGGACCCCGATGGAGACTCTGATGTAAGGGGGATTCTGATGGAGACTCTAATTTAAGGGGGATTTTGATGGAGATTCTGATGTATATGAGGACTCTGATGGAGACACTGATGTAAATGAGGATTCTGATAGAGACCCTGAAGTATGGGGGACACTTGGGGACAATTATGTAAGGAGGATCTCTGATGGGGACCCTGGTATAAGGGGGACTCCAATGGAGATTCTAAGTTAATAGGAGACTCCGATGGAAGAGGGACTCTAATGGGGACCCTGATGTAAGGGAGGACCCTGATGGAGACTCTGATGTAAGAGAGATTCTGATGGAGACTCTGATTTAAGAAGGTTGCTGATGGAGATTCTGATGTAATTGAGGACTCTGATGGGGACACTGATGTAACTGAGGACTTTGATGGGGACTCTGATGTAAAGGGGATTCTGATGGGCACCCTGATGTAACTGAGGACTCTGATGGGGACCCTGATGTGAGGGGGATGCTGATGGGTGCCCTGATGCAAGGGGGATCTCTTGATAGGGATTCTGATATAAAGGGAGGACTCTGATGTAATTGAGGACTCTGATAGGGACACTGATGTAAATGAGAATTCGGATAGGGACCCTGAAGTATGGGGGGAGTCTGTTGGGGACACCGATCCAAGGGTGATCTCTGACCGTGATATAAGGGGGACTCCAATGGAGACTCTGAGTTAGGAGGAGACTCCAGTATCCAGTGAGGGGACTACAGCAATACACACTAGACTGAGCATGTGCAGAGTGACTCCTACAGCTCTTTACTATCAGCAGATGGATTGGGGACAGTAGAAGAAGGGGAGGATCAGAGAAGACAGGATCAAACAGCCTTTTTACACAATGCAGAGGATTAACCCCTTAGGTTCCACAGTGAGTATAACAAGCATGCTTTACTGCATATACAGACTGATTGTACTGGGGGGGTTTAGTAACACTTTAGGATGTGGCCCTCGCACTGAAACGTTTGGAAATCCCCGGTGTGATCTATATACACATCTTTCTCTGATGTCATATCTGTGGTGACATTGCTCTGAGATCAGAGCTTTTGTTCACAGAGAATAGGTGCAGGAACTCTCCCTTCTGAGTCACTTCTTGTCTCCGCCCCCTACCTACCTCTGAGCACTGTCCCTTGTCTCCGCACCCTACCCACCTCCCAGCACCGTCCCTTGTCTCCGCCCCCTACCTACATCTGAGCACTGTCCCTTGTCTCCGCACCCTACCCACCTCCCAGCACCGTCCCTTGTCTCCGCCCCCTACCTACATCTGAGCACTGTCCCTTGTCTCCGCACCCTACCCACCTCTGAGCACCGTCCCTTGTCTCCGCCCCCTACCCACCTCTGAGCACCGTCCCTTGTCTCCGCACCCTACCTACCTCTGAGCACTGTCCTTTGTCTCCGCACCCTACCCACCTCCGAGCACCGTCCCTTGTCTCCGCCCCCTACCCACCTCTGAGCACTGTCCCTTGTCTCCGCACCCTACCCACCTCTGAGCACTGTCCCTTGTCTCCGCACCCTACCTACCTCCGAGCACCGTCCCTTGTCTCCGCACCCTACCTACCTCTGAGCACGTCCCTTGTCTCCGCACCCTACCTACCTCCGAGCACCGTTTCTTGTCTCCGCACCCTACCTACCTCCGAGCACCGTCCCTTGTCTCCGCACCCTACCTACCTCCGAGCACCGTTTCTTGTCTCCGCACCCTACCCACCTCCGAGCACCGTCCCTTGTCTCCGCACCCTACCCACCTCTGAGCACCGTCCCTTGTCTCCGCACCCTACCCACCTCCGAGCACTGTCCCTTGTCTCTGCACCCTACCTACCTCTGAGCACTGTCCCTTGGTTCCACCCCTTACCCACCTCCGAGTACCACCCCTTTTAGAGAATATAGAGCCAAGTATAATTTTGTGGTCCTAAGTAATTTGTATAGAATTTGTTAATGATAAAAAGAAAAGCAGTAAAATAGATCCTCTGCAGACAGCAACAATAGACCCTCCCCAGCAAAAACATTTTCCACTCAGCAACAACGGACCCCACGAACAATAGACCCCCCAGCAGCAACAACAGATTTCCCAGCATAAATAGACACTCCAGCAGCCATAGACCCCTAACTCAATAGTAGATCCCTTCCAGCAACAATTAACCCCCCAGCAACAACTGATTCCCCGTCAGCAACAATTGGTCTCCCCAGCAACAATAGACAGCCACACAAAATAAATGCCTTCCAGCAACAATAGACCTCCAACAGCCAGCAACAGTAGACCCCTCCCTCAACAGTAGATCCCTTCAAGCAATAATTGACCTCCCCAGCAACAAAAGCCCCTCCCCAGCAACAATAGATCCCCCACCAACAACAATAGACCTTTGCAGCAACAATAGACCACCATGCAAAAATAGATCCCTCCCAGCAACAATAGACCTCCCAGGAGCCAGCTTTAGTAGACACTCCAGCACATGCCAGTATGTATTTATCACAAGGCAAACAAGGCATTTGCCTAGGGCGGCATTTTTCAGGGGGGGGCAGCATTGCCCCTTGGAAGAAGGGATGGAAGAAGGGACACACGTGGCATGGGGACCTGGTGGATTCCTAGAGATGTTGTGGGTTTCATGACGGTGTATGCACAGCCCGACTCTTGTTCCTGTGAAGGTGAGTGTCTTTCTCTCTCTCACCATGTGGGATGGTAGCTGGTGTATGGGGGGCAGTGGTAGTGGAAATGCAGGGGTGTTCTTGGTCAATGTTATTCTCTTCCTGTGGGGGGGGGGGGCAATTTTTGTGTTGCCTAGGGCAGCACAAAACCTAAATACACCACTGCCCCTTGCCATTACATTCAGTGCTGGAGGAACCCCGCGTTCCCAGTGAAAAAAAAAGCCCTGTCTCAGATGACCCAAAACTGGAGCCATTGGGCACTCCAACAGAGTGCAGTCCAGGCTTTCACCTCCTTGTAAAGTAGGACCACGGGGACTGCAGGGAATAAGGCTTTATAAATCGGTAGTCTCATTTTTTTCCTGACGTCCATCTCCCCCCTCAGCCTGAATGCTCATGAACAGTCATCACTTTGTGCTAATGACGCATTATAGGTGCACTTTATGGTAGCTGTGATGAGTTTAGAGAGGTCCGAGGCCTCCAGCAGATGAATGGAGGGGAAATGGAAAGGGTGGTCTTCTGGATGATAAAGACCTGCTGGCAGTAATTAGAGCTTTTAGCTGAGTAACGGTAGACAGTCCTGTATGACTACATCGTTTGGGAAGGCTTGTAAATTACTCATCACATTTTGCCCTTGGTGCTCAAATAAAAATGACTACACAGGATGAAGATATGAGCTGCAGCTTTATGAAATACACATTTTGTTTTCGAACTCTGCCCCCAGCTACATCACCAACCTGGTCTCAAAATCAAACAAACCTCTCTCTTCGATCCTCCCAAGACCTTCTGCTCTCTAGTTCCCGTGTCACCTCCTCTCATGATCACCTCCAGGACTTCTCCCGAGCTTCTCCCATCCTATGGAACTCCCTACCCCAATCTGTACGGCTATCTCCTAATCTATCCACCTTTAGACCATCCCTGAAAATCTTTCTCTTTAAAGAAGCCTATCCTGCTTCTACCTAGTAAACCGCCATTTATTTCTTCCATCAGCTCATCCCCCCACAGCTATTACCTTTTGTATCACTCAACCCTTCCTCCTAGATTGTAAGCTCTAACGAGCCAGGGCCCTCTGTTTCCTCTTGTACCAAATTGGATTGTCACTGTAATTTTATTCTTAAAATCTTTATTTTACCATCATTTGTTATGTTTCAGTGCTACTCATCTCCTGCTGCCTCTTTGCAACCACTAGGACCAGGACATGGGGTGGGCAGGAGGGGACGGTTGCCCTGGGTGCAGGGTTTTACTGTATGGATGGGAGCTTATTCTGATATAAAGCATTTTGACATGTGAATGACTGCTGGGGGTGGCATCCTCTAACCATGCACATAAAGAAGGTAGGACACAGTTTGGCATCTTTGCCCTGGGTACTGGAAGACCTTGTCCCAGCATTGCCACCACTTCATGTCTACATGAGCTCCATTGATGGCTGTATGGCATTTCTCAGGGTGGGTTTCCATCAAGTATGTCCCATCTTGTATACCTATATATATATATATTAATTTATTTATATTTTTTAATTTCATTTCTTTTTTCATTTTTTAAAATCTTTTTGCCAAAGTATAGATCCATGTTTGCCCCCAGCATGTTTGAATCTACTTGTTGACTGACTCTCTGCCTTTGCTGAGAGTCTATTCCAAGCCTCAACTACTCTATTGGTAAGATAACATTTTCTAAGGTAACATTTGTACTTTCCTCTTGCTAGTTTGAGGTCATGTCCCCATGTTCTTGATCTTACCTTCGTATCAACAGGATGACAACCAGGGCTTTTTTTTTTCAGCAGAAATTTTGGGAATTGTATTTCTGGCACCTCCAGCACTGTATGTACACTAGATTGCCAAAGGTACTGCCTTTACACGCACATGAACTTTAATGGCATCCCAGTCTTAGTCCGTAGGGTTCAATATTGAGTTGGCCCCGCCCTTTGCAGCTATAACAGCTTCAACTCTTCTGGGAAGGTTTAGGAGGGTGTCTATCGGAAGGTTTGACCATTCTTCCAGAAGCCCATTTGTGAGGTCAGGCACTGATGTCAGACGGGAAGGCCTCGCAGTCTCCGCTCTAATTCATCCCAAAGGTGTTCTATGGGGTTGAGGTCAGGACTCTGTGCAGGCCAGTCAAGTTCCTCCACCCCAAACAAGCTCATCCACGTCTTTATGGACCTTCCTTTGTGCACTGGTGTGCAGTCATGTTGGAACAGGAAGGGGCCATCCCCAAACTCTACCCACAAAGTTGGGAGCATGAAATTGTCCAGAATGTCTTGGTATGCTGACACCTTAAGAGTTCCCTTCTCGGGAACTAGGGGTCCAAGCCCAACCCCTGAAAAACAACCCCACACCTAAAATAGATATATTTGGTGAAGCATGGTGGACTAAGTCAGACCCTGGTTTCCTATGTCTTGGAGTTTCCAATAGGAATATCTCTATGCCATAATTTCCTTCTCTGTTGCTGTTCACCTGGAAGCTTTGGGTGTTACCACCACACGTGTGTGTACCAGCTTCTCCTGCTACATTCTCCATAATATAAAATACACCAGTTGCCTAGAAGGCTGCGGAAACCAGACCATCACAGATGAATGAGTTTGTTGGACATCCTATTCCAAAACCATGGCTATTAATTGGACTCGGCCCCTCTTTAACATCCTCACTCTTCTTGGAAGGCTTTCCACAATAATTAGGAGTGTGTCTGAGTCGATTTGCGCTTTTTTAGCCAAAAAAGCATTTGTGAGGACAGGTACTAATGTTGGAGGAAAAGACCTGGCTCACAATTGCTATTCCAATTCATCCCAAACAGGGTTGAGGTCATGGCTTTGTGATCAACACTCATGTTCCCCCAAACGATGCTGGTCAAACCATGTTTTTATGGAGCTGTCTACCATTCATGAGATCAAGTACGAATGTTGGTTGGCTCACAATCAGCGTTCCAATTTATCCCAAAGTTGTTCACTAGAGTTGAGGCCAGTGCTCTGTGTAGACCACTCTAATTCCTCCACACCAACTGCTCAAACCATGTCTTTATGGAGCTGACTTTGTACCCAGGGGCATAGTCATGCAGGAACAGAAAAGGGTCTTTACCAAACTATTACCACATGGTTAGAAGTGCACAATTGTCAATATTGTCTTTTTATGCTGTATTAATAACAGCACCCTTCCCTGGAAACATCTGAACTTAGTAATTCGTAGAGGTGCCCAAATTCTTCTGTTTATACAGGTTAGTGTGATGGTCAGGTCACCACATAGCTTGACCATACAGTGCAAATAAAAAAATGCAGCAGAGATCATAGGAACCCTATAGCTGGTGTTCAAACCTGGGAATTCAGCACAGATTTCTCACCAATAGAGACCCTGAAAGAGAGAGGGAAGTAACTGTCACATGTAGGGGCGGACTGACCATTAGATTGTCTGCTCCTTGAGGGATAGGGACCTTAGATTGTACACCCCTTGAGGGTTAGGAACCTTAGACTGTACGCTCCTTGAGAGTTAGGGACCTTAGATTGTACCCCCCTTGAGGGTTAGGGACCTTAGATTGGACACTCCTTGAGGGTTAGGGACCTTAGATTGTACGCCCCTTGAGGGTTAGGGACCTTAGATTGTACACCCCTTGAGGGTTAGGGACCTTAGACTGTACGCTCCTTGAGAGTTAGGGACCTTAGATTGTACCCCCCTTGAGGGTTAGGGACCTTAGATTGGACACTCCTTGAGGGTTAGGGACCTTAGATTGTACGCCCCTTGAGGGTTAGGGACCTTAGATTGTACACCCCTTGAGGGTTAGGGACCTTAGACTGTACGCTCCTTGAGAGTTAGGGACCTTTGATTGTATGCTCCTTGAGGGTTAGGGACCACCAGGGGCAGACTGACCATTTGGAAACATGGGCACTGCCCGGGGTCAGTAGGGGTCCCCATGAGATGCCCCTGGTACCTTTTTCATAGGCTTTTTTGAGTTTGGGCAAGGACACAGGGGCCCCATGATCCCTATTGCCCGGGGGCCCCATGAGTTGTCAGTCCGCCCCTGGTCACATGGTTTAACTCTACAACAGCTACGAAAGAGTGAAATACCACTTTTGGATGGACTAACCCTTTAAGGTATAGGATAAGCGTTTCCTTATGCACAGTCATAGTCTGCCTTTTATAGACTGGTTGTAAATTTCTGCATAATTGGTGACCAAAAATACATTCTTACGCTTCATTCGTCCTTGTTGAATAACTGTATACAGAGACTACAGCCACGAAAAGTGTGGGTCAGCAATTTGTGTCCTACTCTTGCTGACAGGCCTGTACACACAGGTGCTTAAGTGCCTGTACTGGCATACCATTAGTAAAACTAATTAGCAACACTTTGTTAGATCCCAATGCATATATTGGTGCTGGACGGAAAACGGCCCCACCGGGAACACAAAAGCTTTATAACCTGTAGTAAAACTTGGAGTGAGTTTAAAGGAAAATACATTTTATTGCAGCTCTCTCATTTTTGTTACTGTCAATTCCCATTACCTCTTTGTCAAGCATGAAAATGCTTACTCATTGGTGGTGTAGCAACAGGCATGGTAGAGGTAACAAATGCTACTCCAGCTCTCTTGGTGGTCCATCTCTGACCCTGGTTGAAGAATGTTTACTGTGCCATTGGAAGATCTACCACTGTGCGCTTTTTAGTTACATCATTAGGTTGTTAAAATCACATTTAATCAAGAAGATTGAACTGGAATTTTCCTTTGTGTCTCTTGTGTAAATACATGGATGGTCCATAGATCACGTCGTAGTTAACTTGGTTCAAAGTTGTCCACTTTAAGTTATTGCAAAAAGGCAAGAGGTCACTTTTCCACCTAGAGGAAATGTAGTCTATCTCAGCCTACAGAAAGGTTTTTCTATCACAGCCAAGTCTGAAGATGAGAAATAGTCTTCAACAGGAGCTGGGTCTAGCCCAGTGTTTCTCAACTCCAGTCCTCATGGACCCCCAACAGGTCATGTTTTCAGGATTTCCCTCAGATGAAACAGCTGTGGTAATTACTAAGGCAGTGAAACTGATCAAATCACCTGGGCAAAATAATGGAAATCCTGAAAACAGGACCTGTTGGGGGTCCATGAGGACTGGAGTTGAGAAACACTGGTCTAGCCAAACTCAGTAGATTGCTTCAAAAATTGGCTGGGTGTGTTTCCAAATATACAAAATACGACCGACCATTAATAATGATAGGAAACTGCACCATAGATTGCTGATCCTGGAAGAATCCGATTGCCTTCAAGGATCAGAAAAGAAATTATTTTCTCTTCTTGACCAAAATGGATCAGAATGGTGACCGGATGACTCCCTAAATCAACATTCTACACTCACCTCCAAATATACAAAATACGACCGACCATTAATAATTATAGGAAACTACACCATAGATTGCTGATCCTGGAAGAATCAGATTGCCTTCAAGGATCAGAAAAGAAAATATTTTCTCTTCTTGACCAAAATGGACCAGAATGGTGACCGGATGACTCCCTACGTCAACATTCTACACTCACCTCCAAATATACAAAATACGACCGACCATTAATAATGATAGGAAACTGCACCATAGGTTGTTGATCCTGGAAGAATCAGATTGCCTTCAAGGATCAGAAAAGAAACTATTTTCTCTTCTTGACCAAAATGGACCAGAATGGTGACCGGATGACTCCCTACGTCAACATTCTACACTCAACTCCAAATATACAAAATACGACCGACCATTAATAATGATAGGAAACTGCACCATAGGTTGTTGATCCTGGAAGAATCAGATTGCCTTCAAGGATCAGAAAAGAAACTATTTTCTCTTCTTGACCAAAATGGACCAGAATGGTGACCGGATGACTCCCTACGTCAACATTCTACACTCACCGGCCACTTTATTACGTCCACCTTGCTAGTCCCGGGTTGGACCCCTTTTTGCCTTCAGAACTGCCTCAATTCTTCATAGCATAGATTCAACAAGGTGTTAGAAACATTCCTCAGAGATTTTGGTCCAAATTGTTACTGTTGCCTTTCTATCATCTCAAACCAGTCTGCCCATTCTCCTCTGACCTCTGACATCAACAAGGCGTTTTTGTCCACACAACTGCCACTCACTGGATGTTTTCTCTTTTTTCAGACCGTTCTTTGTAAACCCTAGAGATGGTTGTGCGTGAAAATCCCAGCAGATCAGCAGATTTTGAAATACTCAGACCAGCCCGTCTGGCACCAACAACTAAAGCACGTTCAAAGTTACTTAAATCCCCTTTCTTCCCCATTCTGGTGCTCAGTTTGAACTTCAGCAAGTCTTCTTTATTACGTCTTGATGCCCAAACCCATTAAGTTGCTGCCAAGTGATTGGCTGATTAGCAATTTGTGCTACCAAGCCATTGAACAGGTGGACCTAATAAAGTGGCTGGTGAGTGTATAAAGTAACCTCTTTGAAATTAGTATCTGTGCGTATATGGGTGGCACAGTGGCTTAGTGGTTAGCATGTCTGCCTTGCAGTAAATGGGTCATGGGTTCAATTCCTGACCATGGTGCCTCCTGCATGGAGTTTGCATGTTCTCCCTGCGCTTGCGTGGGTTTCCTCCGGGTACTCTGGTTTCCTCCCACACTCCAAAGACATGCTGGTAGGTTAATTGGATCCTGTCTAATTTGGCCCTAGTATGAATATGAGTTAGGGACCTTAGATTGTACACTCCTTGAGGGTTAGGGACCTTAGATTGTACACTCCTTGAGGGTTAGGGACCTTAGATTGTACACCCCTTGAGGGTTAAGGACCTTAGATTGTACACTCCTTGATGGTTAAGGACCTTAGATTGTACACTCCTTGATGGTTAGGGACCTTAGATTGTACACCCCTTGAGGATTAGAGACCTTAGATTGTATGCTCCTTGAGGGCTAGGGACCTTAGATTGTACGCCCCTTGAGGGTTAGGGACTGATGTGAATGTACAATATATATGTAAAGTGCTGCATAAATTGACAGTGCTATATAAGTACCTAAAATAAATTTAGAAACACATCTGGACATTTTCTGAAACAATCTACTGAGCTGGCTAGAACCAGCCCATGTGAAAGTCTACTACGTATTTTAGATCCCTTCACGCATGTGGAGGTTGAACCTCTTTTTTTCTTCAAAAGAGGGGTTAGGGTTAGCATTACAGTTCTGAATACAATAAAATCCAAAACTCTGCTGTAGTTGCTTATAAAGAGTGAGCTGGAGTTTGGTTTCAATCTGTTAGTGTATTTAAATCTGCTAGTACATCTGTCACTCCCCTTCCTCCAGACTGACAATGCTGCTGTCTGCTGTGCCCCCTGTGCTCCTCCCTCCAGAGTTATGTCTCACTAATGCAGGAGGTGTGTTACTGGTCAGATCACCAGGTGAAAACGGCCAAAGAAAAGAAAACTGATTAGTAAGCTGCAATATATTGCATATTTGGTATGGGGATTAAAGCGGAGTTCCACCCAAAAGTGGAAGCTCCACTTATCTGCTGCCTTCTCCCCCCACATTTGGCACCTTTTGGGGGGCGGAGGGGGGCGTGGGTACCTGGTTGTGACAGGTACCCACTCCCACTTCCGACTTAGCTGGAAGTTTGGGCCCCCCTCCACAGCCCTCTGGGACATTTCACAGGTCCTGGAGGACTGCGACCCATTTTTACAAAGTGCAGTGTGCTTCGCACATGCACAGTAGGAAACTGGCCGTGAAGCTGCAAGGCTTCATTGCCAGTTTCCCTTAGTCAAGATGGTGGCGCCAGCGCCTGACAGCCGATTGGAGAATCAGCTCGAGGTAAGGACATCGCTGGATCCCTCGACAGGTAAGTGCCCTAAGATTAAAAATCAGTAGCTACAGAATTTGTGGCTGATGCCCTTTAATTTTTCTTTTTGGGGGGCGTGGGAAGGGACTCCTCTTTAAAACCCTCCCAGGGGCGGACTGAACATTTGGAAACTTGGGCACTGCCCGAGGGCCCGGGGTCAGTAGGGGGCCCCATGGGATGCCCCTGGTACCTTTTTCGAGTTTGGGCAAGGACATAGGGGCCCCAAGATCCCCTATTGCCAGGGGGCCCCATGAGTTGTCAGTCCTCCCCTGTACCCTCCTCTCCTTTACGGCCAAGCAACCTGCCATCATAGCCTCAGTTTGATCTGCAGTTGCCATGCTGCTGCCCGTGTGATCATTTATCGCACCAGCCATTTGATGGCTTGATAGTTAAGTTGAGAGCACGAGCAACTGTGACAGGTATCGTTCATGGCATGCCTTGATTGTAACTGTTGGCTTTAGTTCTGACAGCTATAGTCTGGTTACTGCGAGTAATACAGGTATATATTGGATTTCTTTTTATTAATGACCAGGGGCGGACTGACAACGCATGGGGCCCCCGGGCAATAGGGGATCATGGGGCCCCTGTATCCTCACCCACCGTCAAACCACACCCAAAAAAGCCTATGAAAGGTACTAGGGACATCTCATGGGGCCCCCTACTGACCCTGGGCCCACGGGCAATGCCCGAGTACCCAAATGGTCAGTCCGCCCCTGTTAATGACCCTTATTGTACATGAGCATCCCTCATTGTGTACGCGATGGTAAAGGTGGACGGGACGTTGACAGAGCTTCCTTCACCTTTTTTTCCTCATCATTACCATTCGTCATGAGCTTTGACAGCAACCTGGAACGGCACCAGCAAACCTCTTGATTTTCTCTCCGAAATAATCCATATACTCCCAAGCCACTCATCAGCCATCTGTATCCTACCCATCATGCCGAGCGGAGGGGGTCCCCAGGGGGCACTTCTGAGCTGGAGGAGCTGGAGAACAATTGATGTATTTTAGCTGCACATCCTTCTATGAAGGTGCTCCCCGCTCTGCTCTGATTGGCCCATGTATTGTAAATTCTACATTTTTAAATATTAGAGACTCCAGCGTTTTTTTATACCCAAAAATCTTACCCAGCATTCATAGCTTGTGTCCAGAAATGTACAATTTTTAAATCACTTTCCAACAGCACTATAGCCGACAGACAGCTGCAGCGTGGCTCTCCGGTTTTGGGAGGAGGTCCATGGAATGTCCTCCTACGTGTGCGTCCCCTGGGGCGTGCTCTGTGACCGCTGTGTCCTTTGGACACACCTGATCACAGATCACCTTAAAGGGCCAATTACAGCAGTCCTTTACCATGTAATCAGTTGTGTTCAATCACAGCTGGTCACTTGTAAACACACTCCAGTTATTAAATTTCCTTTCCTCGCACATATTGTCTCTCACAAGGCACAGTGAGTATTTATTTATTACAGGTACTTATATATCAATTTACACAGCACTTTACATATATATTGTACATTCACATCAGTCCCTAACCCTCAAGGGGCGTACAATCTAAGGTCCCTAACCCTCAAGGGGCATACAATCTAAGGTCCCTAACCCTCAAGGGGCGTACAATCTAAGGTCCCTAACCCTCAAGGAGCGTACAATCTAAGGTCCCTAACCCTCAAGGGGCGTACAATCTAAGGTTCCTAACCCTCAAGGGGCGTACAATCTAAGGTCCCTAACCCTCAAGGAGCATACAATCTAAGGTCCCTAACCCTCAAGGGGTGTACAATCTAAGGTCCCTAACCCTCAAGGGGTGTACAATCTAAGGTCCCTAACCCTCAAGGGGTGTACAATCTAAGGTCGCTAATCCTCAAGGGGGTACAATCTAAGGTCCCTAACCCTCAAGGGGTGTACAATCTAAGGTCCCTAACCCTCAAGGAGTGTACAATCTAAGGTCCCTAACCTTCAAGGGGCGTACAATCTAAGGTCCCTAACCCTCAAGGGGCGTACAATCTAAGGTCCCCAACCCTCAAGGGGCGTACAATCTAAGGTCCCCAACCCTCAAGGGGCGTACAATCTAAGGTCCCTAACCCTCAAGGGGCGTACAATCTAAGGTCCCTAACCCTCAAGGGGTGTACAATCTAAGGTCCCTAACCCTCAAGGGGCGTACAATCTAAGGTCCCTGACCCTCAAGGGGCGTACAATCTAAGTTCCCTAACCCTCAAGGGGCGTACAATCTAAGGTCCCTAACCCTCAAGGGGCGTACAATCTAAGGTCCCTAACCCTCAAGGAGCATACAATCTAAGGTCCCTAACCCTCAAGGAGCATACAATCTAAGGTGGCCCCCAGGGGCGGACTGACAACTCATGGGGCCCCCGGGCAATAGGGGATCATGGGGCCCCCGTGTCCTTGCCCAAACTCAAAAAAGCCTATGAAAAAGGTACCAGGGGCATCTCATGGGGCCCCCTACTGACCCTGGGCCCTCGGGCAGTGCCCAAGTTTCCAAATGGTCAGTCCACCCCTGGTGGTCCCTAACCCTCAAGGAGCATACAATCTAAGGTCCCTAACCCTCAAGGGGCGTACAATCTAAGGTCCCTAACCCTCAAGGGGCGTACAATCTAAGGTCCCTAACCCTCAAGGGGCGTACAATCTAAGGTCCCTAACCCTCAAGGAGCATACAATCTAAGGTCCCTAACCCTCAAGGGGCGTACAATCTAAGGTCCCTAACTCACATTCATACATACACATACTAGGGCCAATTTAGACAGGAGCCAATTCACCTACCAGCATGTCTTTGGAGTGTGAGAGGAAACCCCATGCAGACACAGGGAGAACATGCAAACTCCAGGCAGGTGGTGCGGTGGTTGGGATTCAAACCAACAACACTAGTACTGCCAGGCGAAAGTGCTAACCATTTAGCTACTGTACTGCATATTGTTTATGCTGATTATCAGTGCCCAGATTATCATTGCAGCCCCATCTGTGCTCATCAATGCAGGTTATTAGTGCCCATCAGTGCAGATTATCTAGTGTTCAGGGCGAAGATGCCAAACCACACCCCCCCCCTTCAAAATGTATGAGCATTTTGTGCTAGCAAAGATCCCCCCCCAAAAAAAAATAATTTGAGTACTCCTCTTCACACTTTCCCCCTAAGCAGAGATTCCCTCTGCAAGCCAAGATTGTTCCCGTGCAAAAATTCCCCCTCTTCCAGTACAAATCCCCCCTCCTAGCACAAATCCTCAAATTTCTTCTCTGAGCATTAATCCTCTCCCCCTCCAAATCCCCCTTTCACAGCACAAATTCCCACTTCTAGCATTAATTCCCCTCCCCCCAAAAAAAGTCCCTTCCTACCACAAATCCCCCCAATCATCCCTACTAGCGTAACTCTTCCACTTACCCAAATCCCCCTTCCTAAATAAATACCCCCTCCTAGCACTTACCCCCCACCAAAAAAAAATAATGTAAGCTCCTAGCACAAATCCCCCCAATCGTCCCTACTAGAATAAATCTGCCCCTTACCAAAATACCCCTTTCTAACACAAATCCCCCCTCCTAGCACTAATACCCCCCCAAAAAAAAGTCCCCTCCCCTACTAGCACAAATCCCCCCCAATCATCCCCACTAGCGTAAATCTTCCCCTTACCCAAATCCCCCTGCCTAACACAAATCCCCCCTCCTAGCACTTACCCCCCACCAAAAAAAAATAATGTAAGCTCCTAGCACGAATCCCCCCAATCGTCCCTACTAGCATAAATCTGCCCCTTACCAAAATACCTCTTCCTAACACAAATCCCCCCTCCTAGTACTAATACCCCCCAAAAAAAGTCCCTTCCGCTCCTAGCACAAATCCCCCCAATCATCTCTACAAGCATAAATCTTCCCCTTACCCAAATCCCCCTGCCTAACACAAATCCCCTCTCCTAGCACTTACCCCCCCCCCAAAAAAAATAATGTAAGCTCCTAGCACAAATCCCCCCAATCGTCCCTACTAGTATAAATCTGCCCCTTACCAAAATACCCCTTCCTAACATAATTCCCCCCTCCTAGCACTAATACCCCCCCAAAAAAAATTCCCATCCCCTCCTAGCACAAATCCCCCCCAATCATCCCTACTAGCATTAATCTTCCCCTTACCCAAATCCCCCTGCTTAACACAAATCCCCCCCCTAGCATTACTCCCCCCCCAAAAAAAAATGTCCCCTCCTAGCTCAAATCCCCCCAATCATCCCTACTAGCATAAATCTGCCCTTCCTAACACAAATCCACCCTCCTAGTAACCCCCCTCCCTCCAAATCCCCCTTCCCCCTCTCCTTCTAGCACAATCCCCCAAATCACCAACCACTGCACCCAGGGCAGCTCCCCCTCCTTCCCACCCCTTGTCCCGGCCCTGGTCACAGGAGCAGCAGAACGTGGCCCTGACAGATACAATCCTGTGACCGGTAGTTGGTCATATTATAAAAACCATACAACAAACGAAAAAGCACACAACAATCAACACAGTATAAACACTCCAAAAAAAGTGTAAAAATAAATATATATTTAAAAAACCTAAATATCAATAAGAAAAAGATATAATGCACAAATAATGTGTGGTTATTTTTTTTTTATTTTTTTTTGGAATGCATATATGATATAGTAAATGTGTTCAATATTAATTTTTGTAATGAATATGACTTTGTCATTGTAAATTATCTCCTGAAGAAGCCTGGAATGGGCGAAACATGTTGAGATTCATGACACCTGGACAATGATCGAATGAGTAACAACTATTATATTGATGTTTAGATTCAAAACAGTTTTTCATATTCAATGATTATATGAATCAATAAAAAAATTGCCAATTTTAGTTTTTTTTGTCGTGTATATCATTAATGGCACCCTAAAAACCACACCTCCTTGGGAAGGTAGTCCCTTTTTTTTCTTGTTTTCAGTATATTCTATGGGATGTGGTGCTGTTGAGCTCCTCTCTGACCATTTCAACTCTTGTGCTGTGTTGTGTAATGTGCGATTCTCCCTCTAAACCCTGTGGGTGAGGTTGCAGAGGGCCCAGAGATGGCAGTGCGTGGAACCAGGGAACACCGTGGCATTCATTTTCATTTCAATATAAAGGTGCAGCGCTAAGACACAAAGTGCAAAAATAGGATGCCACCAAATGGTGAACGTGGTGAATAAATGTCCCAAAAAACAGCCCAGGTGAGGATCTAGTATGATCTCAATACTCGTGTGTGGGAATCTGGTCCAGGGTGGCAGATGATAAATCCAATGAAATAAATTGCGCACTCACCAGAAGTCCGTAAAAACACGCATTTGAGATATAGCCTGTCTCATCAGGTATCAATCAGGTCATCGGCTCCCAGGTCAAGTCAGGTTCCTACACCTTCTGATCACATCTGAAAGGGTGCTCACTATCTGGGGTCACCTTTGAAGAAGGGTCTGCGAATGGCGGCACTCACAAGGAGAGCCAAATAAGGGACACCACATAGCGTGATACTGTATAGGGAACTTTATTCCGTCAAGGGTAGGTGTAAAACAATAATAACAAGGTATTAAAATAAGAAAAAACACTGACCATATGTAAATAAGGATGGCCACCAGTGGTGGCTAGACGTCCAGTTGCTGTAGCCCCCCGACGCGTTTCGTGCTATGCACGTACTCATAGGGTGCAGGGCTTACAGCTAAAGACATCTGACTGCATGTATTTATAGTTGAAAATGGCGCTCGCGCTTATCGCGTCCGTCACTTTGCGTTTCGTGCTATGCACGTACTCATAGGGTTCAGGGCTTACAGCTAAAGACGTCTGACTGCATGTATTTATAGTTGAAAATGGCGCTCGTGCTTATCGCGTCCGTCACTTTGCCGACTATTGGCGCAAGCGCAGTGCGCCAGCGCCATTTTGCCGTGGATCGCGAGGACCATAGTTAGTTAATTACTCGGCAGATGCCCCCCCACCCTCCTGCACCCATGACCCTCCCGGTGCACCATACATTTCCCCTTGTGTGCCCCCACCCCTGCAGTGCTGCCTGCTTCCCTCCTCTCCTTCCCCCCAGCAGCTGCAAGCATATAATTGGATCCTTCAGGATGGAAAGTGGGGGAAGGGTCCGGTAAATATGTCACATTTACCAGGCCCTTCCTTTCCTGAATGAACACCACAAGTGATCAATACCAATTGATCATTGTGTTCATTCATAAACCGAAGCCTAGATACATAGTTAGTCTGGCTGAAAAAAGACAAAAGTCCATCCAGTTCAACTAATCCTATACCCAGTAAACTGTGTCTCTTTTGGGAAGGACCCTGTCAGGTTGGCTGTATGGGGCCCCATGGTTTCTAACAGCTGCCCTGCACTAACAGGGATTCCGGGTGCACAAGTCAGAGCAAGGATAAAAAGTAATCAGTGGAACATTTTTATATTTGACTTGCGTGCACCTTTAAGACAAGTAGGAATTCTCGTGTCTGTCCAAAAGCAATAAGAAAATGACGAAGAGGTCCTGTCCCGCTGAAAGACAGATTTCCATCTGCTTCAAATGACGGGAGGGCCAGACGGAGCCATCTTTTCATAATCCCGGCTGACGACTGACAGATAGTTCTTCTATGGATCTCAGCATGTGTTTGTGATTCTCTACTAATTTTCTGTAGCAGGCTGGCTCTGGTCTAAGCCTTGTCTTTCAGACCGGTCATTAATTACACCTTGTCACCTGGAAAAGTAACTCTTTCCTTATACTCAGGGCCAGTTAAAGCTGAACACCGCTTATAATATAATATAATATCGCTCAAATGCCCCTCAAACCTGAATCAGTTGGACCAGCATATGGAAAGATTGGTGCAACACAGACAGGATTGGCTTGTCAGTGTCAGGAATGGACTTGCCAATGGTGGTGGGACTCACCTGCCTTGTGGGCTGCAGTACCAAGACTGGCCAGCGGGTGCTCTCAGCAACCAGAAGCTCACTCCTGCAGTCAGCCATCACCTGAGGCTGATTGCAGGGGGTGTATTTAAGGAATGGCTAGACCTGCAGTCAGTGCCTTGGTGTATGTTTCCCATGAGCCCCTGTACCTGTATCCTGTCTGCTTCCTGCCTGATCCTGACTCTGCTTTGGTCCTGACTCTGAATGAACTCCGCCTGTCCTGACCTCGGCTCTTTACCTGACTACTCTCTGCCTGCTCCTCCTGTACCTACCTGCCCGATAGTTACCGACCCGGCCTGCCTGACTACGCTTTTGTTCCCGCACATATTGAGACTAGCTTAAGGTTTGGTTTTGCACTGTGTGTTCTGTGTATTGTGTACCTTAAATAAATTATATTACTTTTACACCATACTTGAGTCTGCGTTTCCCTGTGTCAGTCCACACATCTCTGGTCATACCTGTAACCCTGACAGTCAGGCTTCAGTAGACTAAAACAAAAAAATGGCGGCCAACTGCACACAGACATCGACTCCCTGTTCCATGAACGTGCATAAAATAGGTGAAAGATGACTTCAGCCACCTGTAGAGAAGAAGAACTCCTCAGCTGTGTTTTGCCCTTTTCGGGGCTTACTTGTAGGGGTCACTACTAGCCTACACAATTTAGCCCGAAAAGGGTGAAACCCATTCTGAAAAGTACCGTACTCTACAGGTGGAGAACAGGAGCTGAACCCATCTTTCACCACAGGGAGTCGATGTCTGTGTGCTGTTGGGCGCCATTTTGTTGAAGGCAAGAAAAGTGGGCTTTAGCTCCCAGCCCAGGGGCGGACTGACAACTCATGGTGCCCCCGGGCAATAGGGGATCATGGGGCCCCTGTGTCCTTGCCCAAACTCAATAAAGCCTATGAAAAAGGTATCAGGGGCATCTCATGGGGCCCCCTACTGACCCAGGGCCCTCGGGCAGTGCCCAAGTTTCCAAATGGTCAGTCCACTCCTGGTGGTCCCTAACCCTCAAGGAGCATACAATCTAAGCTTCCTAACACTCAATCAAGGGGTGTACAATCTAAGGTCTCTAACCCTCAAGGAGCATACAATCTAAGGTCTCTAACCCTCAAGGAACATACAATCTAAGCTTCCTAACACTCAATCAAGGGGTGTACAATCTAAGGTCCCTAACCCTCAAGGAGCATACAATCTAAGGTCCAAATGGTCAGTCTGCCCCTGTCCCAGCCACTGCACATATGCAACCAGGGCAGCCTGAGGTCGTGTCATGGGGCCCCTGGTACCTTTTTATTGGGTTTTCTTGGGTGTGGGCAGGGACACAGGGGCCCCATGATCCCCTATTGCCCTATCCCCGAGTTGTCAGTCCACCCCTGGATGTCCTTGGTACCTTTCATAGGCTTTTTTGGGTGTGATTTGAGTGTGGGCAAGGACACAGGGGCCCCATGATTTCCTATTGCCCGGGGGGCCCCACGAGTTGTCAGTCCGCCCCTGGTGGAGACCATAGACAGCCTCTACTGACCTGAATCCTCAATCACTGCATTCTGAAGGTCCACCACTAACCCTAGCTGAGGGCCAGACAGGGGCGGACTTGCAACTCATGGGGCCCCCAGCCAATAGGGGATCATGGGGCCCCTGTGTCCTTGCCCAAACTCAAAAAAGCCTATGAAAAAGGTACCAGGGGCATCTCATGGGGCCCCCTTCTGACCGAGGGCCCTCGGGCAGTGCCCGAGTTTCCAAATGGTCAGTCCGCCCCTGTCCCAGCCACTGCACATATGCAACCAGGGCAGCCTGAGGTTGTGTGATGAGAGTAGGGTTGCCACCTCATCTCTTTAAAACTGAATACATATTAATGACACAGGTTCTGGGGCTAATTTAATGCAGATAAAGTACTAAGTGAGTTTAATGACCACCTAATTTAAGCCACATGTCTTCGGTTTTAAAGGGATGAGGTGGCAACCCTAGATCAGAGTGCACTCCCAGCACACAGACCGATCAATCACCAACAGTTCTCTGTCTTGGCTTCTGACGTAGGGTTGTCACCTCATCCCTTTAAAACCAAACATATATTAAAGATACGGGTTCTGAGCCTAATTTATTGCACATAAGGCACATAAGTGAGTTTAATTACCACCATAATCAGCCACAGAACCTGTATAATTAATATGTGTTCAGTTTTAAAGGGATGGCAACCCTATTCTGATGGCGAGTCAACCGAAACAGGCTCCCAGTCACGTGACTGCTGTGAGAGTCAATCATGGTGGTCACATGTCTCCGATACTACATAGTTAGTCTGGCTGAAAAAAGACAAAAGCAGGTTCTATACTTCTATACACTGTATCAGGGGCGGACTGACAACTCATGGGGCCCGCAGGCAATAGGGGATTATGGGGCCCCTGTGTCCTTGTCCAAACTCAAAAAAGCCTATGAAAAAGGTACCAGGGGCATCTCATGGGGCGCCCTACTGACCCCGTGCCATCGGGCAGTGCCCGAGTTTCCAAATGGTCAATCCGCCCCTGCACTGTACAGATGTGAAACTTTTCAGGTAGTTTAAAGGGACCCCCTCCAGGTATGATATTTAAAGGAATTTTCATATTTTTGAAAAATTGAAAAATGACTGCCCCTTTAAGAACTGTACTTTTTAGAAAAAATTTTCACTGATACCTTTTTTCGATGCGCCCTGAAAGTTTCATGCTTACTCGTTTCTGTGTACTGAGCAGAAATTCTGCTTAGAAACGCCGTACCGCGTACTCTGGAAAGTAACTGACTGCCACCTGCTGGCCATTCTGTGTAATAGTTTATTTCTGCAGCCAATAAATGACAACTAGAACTTTATTGCCACCATCTCCTGGTGCACTGACAGACAGAGGGCATCACGTAGTGCTGAGAACCTTTTGCACCGATGTCTAAAGCCTGACTCCAGGATAATTTAAAAAAAAACACCTTTGCAGTGCAAGGGGGTCCCTTTGCTTTGCAGCTGTTAAATGCTGATTATTTCCAAGGGAGAGATGAAAAAGCTCTATTACCATTTGTAGGGGCGTTTGAAAATCAGAATTCCAGAGAATGGGGGCGGAGTAGGGGGCAGGGTACATAGTGGTTGTGGCAAAATTGTGCTAATAGTGGAAGGAGTTTAATATGTGACCCTTTACAGAGGGCAGAGGTTAGAAGTATGTTATGTACATGTTATGAACACACGGGGGGGGGGTCAGGAGTGGGTAATGCACAGAGTGTAGGGGTCAGAGGTATGTTATGTACATAGTGCAGGGGTTAAGTGTGTTAAGTACAGACAGTTGGGGTCAGGAGTGGGTAATGCACAAAGTTCAGGGGTCAGAGGTATGTTATGTACATAGTGCAGGGGTCAAGTGTGTTATGTACACACTGGGGGGGGGGGTCAAGAGTGGGTAATGCATAGAGTGTAGGGGTCAGAGGTATGATATGTACATAGTGCAGGGGTCAAGTGTGTTATGTACACACTGGGGGGGGGGGGTCAAGAGTGGGTAATGCATAGAGTGCAGGGGTCAGAGGTATGATATGTACATAGTGCAGGGGTCAAGTGTGTTATGTACACATTGAAGTGGGGGTCAGGAGTAGGTAATGCACAGAGTGCAGGGGTCAGAAGCATGTTATGTACATAGTGCAGGGGTCAAGTGTGTTATGTACACACTGGGGGGGTCAGGAGTGGGTAATGCACAGAGTGTAGGGGTCAGAGCTATGTTATGTAAATAGTGCAGGGGTAAAGTGTGTTATGTACACACGGGGGGGGGGGGGTCAGGAGTGGGTAATGCACAGAGTGTAGGGGTCAGAGGTATGTTATGTACATAGTGCAGGGGTCAAGTGTGTTATGTACAGACAGTTGGGGTCAGGAGTGGATAATGCACAGAGTGTAGGTGTCAGGTGTATGTAATCTACTAATGACCTGGCAACCGGAGCTAAGTTCCGATGACGCGGGGTCAACTTTGGCCAGTTCCCAGCTATATCTATATATATTACTATCTATTACTATCCAGCTGAGTCCAGCACTCTCCTTCTCTCTAAGTTGCCACAATCCACAACCGTGAGTGGGCCCATAAGCCCTTTATCAATGTCCCTCCTACCCAGTGGGAGCTAGCTAATTATTTTTTTAGTTAGATAGCTAAGTGGGTGATAGTCAGAGGGTCAAATTTGGCTCTGGCTGAGAGGGTCTGCAGATCAGATACCTGATACTTTGATATCTACCCCTGATCTAGAGACTTGGAGAAGTCTTTAGAACTCAGTGGGTGGGGGTGAGCAGTAGCTGGTCTGCACTCTTAAGGGATCCTGACCAATCCCTAAGCAGGAGGCTTGGCATGGGGTCAGGACAGCCCTTAAGAGTAGCTGAGCCTGCTCAGATGCAGGAGAGATAGAGCAGAAGATGGAGTGTGAGGAAGAGCTGTAGGGACCTGGGAAAAGGCCCAGTGGGAAGGGGACTACCTACAGGCAGGAAACTTGAAAGGAGGATCATTCAGACCTCAACGTCCCCCAAAGTGAGGGCCACCTGTGCAGCAGGGAGGGAGCCATCCCAGTGAGTGGCCTGAAGGCAGTTACCAACCTAACAGCTCACAGGAAAAAGTCCTACAGTAGTAGTCCTACACTACCTGGGCCAGTTAAGGGGAAAGGAGCGTTTGGGTTGGAAACCCAACTCGTTCTATTCCCCGGGACTGTTTCATCTGAAAGTGTCAGGCACTGGATCCCCTTGCCCAAGGATTCCCTCAGGCAGCTGGTGAAGAGCAGATTTAATCTGGGAAAGTACACTAGGAGAGGCTGGAGAGCTCTCCCAGAGGAGATTTCTGTCTAAAAGATTAGTAAATAGTTGCTTAGGAGTTTGTCCTCAGTTCACATGGGCATCTCATGCATCCCTCAACCCTATCCAAGTTCAATACCCCTTAATAAAACCTAAAAAAAACAAGCTCAAGGATTATTTACTGTCTCCAATGTGCACGGTCTGAAGAAAATCTGTGTTGCAGGGCTGGGCAGGATTATAGGGGGACCCAAATCTTCAGTGACTCCTAAGGGGGTAGTGCTACATCTGTGCCCCATTGCGTGGACTTCCCCTTCATTTCCTGTCCAGGTAAAAGAGGGAACCCAAGCTTTTTGGTGGGATCTGAAGGAAGTGCTCTGTGCTACAATAGAAGAGTGCTTACCATTTGATTCCCAATATTGTCACCATTTATGTGAATCAGGGCTTAGACCCTCTATCGATGCCCCGTTTTCCTATCCAGGTACGGAGGGCCTTCAAAAAGCTTCCACACTTATATATAAAAAAGAGTTTAAAAAATATGGAAACTTTTTGAAGAACCCTCGTAAAAGAAGGAACCCAATGAAAGAAGTAATCCTCCCCAGGTGAAAGAGAACAAACTCCATGAAGACAAGATCTTTGGTGGGATCTGAAGGAAGTATCTTGTTGTTAAGATCCACCAGGTGGTGCCTCTGGCAGCCCACTGGACAGACCTACCCAGAGCGTGGAATCTAAGTCCCGGTCTGTGCTTTCACCAGGGCCCCTGATGGTGGGGATGGACTTGTAACAGACCAGGGCCAGGTCACGACCTCCGAGCAGGCCCTCCAGTGGCAGAGGAGGACGGCGGGACCTAGCAGGATGGGTCACGAGCAGCGGTCCCGTGGGGTAAGCGAGGTACAGAATCGTCAAGCAAAGAGTAGTCAGGTCACACGCAGGGTCAGCAGGATAAGTCAGTCCGCAGATAGGTCAAACAAGCCGAGGGTCAGGAGAGGAGAGGGCAGAGTAGTCAGGACATTTGTGATGCAATAGAAGAGTGCTAACCATTCAATTCCCAATATTTTCATCATTTATATGAAATAGAACTTAGACCGTCTATCTGTACCCCTGTTGGAGAGATTTTCCTTTGTTTCCTGTCCAGGTATGAGGGGCCTTCAAAAAGTTTCCTCACTTTTATATATATAATAGAGCTTAAAAAACGTGTGGACACTTTTTGAAGAACCCTTGTAAATGAAGGAACCCAATGAAAGAAGTAACCCTCCCCATGAAGACATGACCGATACCTTTGGTGGGATCCAGGGGCGGACTGACAACTATGTGGGGCCCCCAGGCACTAGGGGATCATGGGGACCCTGTGTCCTTGCCCAAACTCAAAAAAACCTATGAAAAAGGTACCAGGGGCATCTCATGGGGCCCCCTACTGACCCCGAGACCTCGGGCAGTGCCCGAGTTTCTAAATGGTCAGTCCGCCCCTGGTGGGGTCTGAAGTAAGTATTTTCTGATGCAATAGAAGAGTGGCAACCACTCAATCCACAATGTTGTCACCATCTACTACTTTATATTATTCAAAATGAGCCTAAAATATATAAAAAAAATAAGCTCAAGTACCTAGGGTTTACAACGTTGGAAAATGCCAAGATATACTGTATTACCCATAAGGAATTGGTTGGCCTGGGGGTGCCCGTAGATAATCCATATCCATAGACATACAGTATAATCCTTTTCCTCTCCCATCATTATTTCCTAGGCTGGACAATCATCTATGGGCAGCCTTGTAGTCAACATTCCTCAGATATCGGAGTGCTTTGGTGAAGACTGTGGGGAAGAAAAATAAGTGCTTTCAGATCATAAAACTCTAGTCCATCCATGACAGTACCCCTGGTCTTGAAGTGGTTAATGAAGGACATACATATAAATATATATATATATATAACATATATATAGCTCACAGCTGTGTCCCATGAAGGGACTTGGTGCCCTCTTGTGCACAAAATAAAATATTACAATCTGTGGTTTGCTTGATTTTACACTATTTGTTATTACCAGGGGCGGACTAACCATTTGGAAACTCGGGCTCTGCCCGAGGGCCCGGGGTCAGTAGGGGGCCCCATGAGATGCCCCTGGTACCTTTTTCATAGGCTTTTTAGAGTTTGGGCAAGGACACAGGGGCCCCATGAGCCCCTGTTGCCAGGGGGCCCCATGAGTTGTCAGTCCACCTCTGGTTTATTACAGAACATATTAGATAGCAAAAACAGTTTTTTTTTTATTAAATATTTGGATGGTTTCCTTCAAACTTTATTTTTAAGTCATCCTTTATAATTACAGCAAGGGTCCCTGTGGATCCGAGTCTAACTAAGGGGTCAGCTGGAACCCCCACCATCTCTATACCCCAAAAAGCCCCGTGAATTAGCTGCAGGTTAATTTCAATTATTTAAAAAAAAAACATACAAATTGAAGAGCTTCATACAATTTTAAATGCCTAAATATAGGCACCTAGAATTGTCCAGTCTGCAGAGAATTGTTGTATAGATCCTGAATTGCACAATTTTTAACAGATCACCCAGACCTGCGTGAAAATGATCAGATGGTTGAAAATGTTCAAGTGGATTCTACCAATTTGAACCCTACTTAGAAACTGGAAATCTGCTCCTGCTAGGTGCACAGTGGATGACCAGGAATAACTGGGGTAGATGACAGTGAGTAGACACCTGGTGTTCGGTGTGCCAGCTCTCTCGGTAATGGAGAGAGCCCTCTAACCCACATGGAAGAAAATATATTTTAAATATATTTAAAAAATATTCTACCCAAATATATTGACATATATTTGAAATATTACAATTTTGGCCATATTATATATATATATATATATATATATATATATATACTGTATATATAATATTTAAAAAAATACATATATTTTATATATAAATATTTTTAGAAATACATTTTCAAATATACTGTATGTCTTTAAAAATACAAATCTACATGTTTGGAATGCATTTACAAATATATGTAAAAATATCTGTTAAAATGACTTTTTTATATGTTAAAATAAATCTGAAGAATTTATTTAAAAAATATATGTTTAAAAAAATATTTTTCATATATTTTGTAATATATATATATATATATATATATATATATATATATATATATATACACACTGTATGTTAAAATACCTTTTTATATACTGTATATATTACAAAATATATGAAAAATATTATTTTAAATATATATTTTTTAAATAAATTCTACTATTTTTTAAACACATAAAAGACTAATTTTAGCAGATATTTTTACATATATTTGTAAATGCATTCCAAACATGTAGATTTGTATTTTTAAAGACATACAGTATATTTGAAAATGTATTTTTAAAAATATTTGTCGTGCTTTGTAATAAAAACGCATCTCAACATGCAGTATATATATATATATATATATACATGTATTTATTTATTGAAATATATTTTGAAATCTATTGAATACGGCTACAATTGTAGCATTTCAAATATATGTCAATATATTTGGGAAGAATATTTTTAAAATATATTTCAAATATATTTTTCTTCCATGTGGGTAGCGGTCCGGGCCCGGGGTCAGTAGGGGGCCCCTTGAGATGCCCCTGGTACCTTTTTCTTAGGCTTTTTTGAGTTTGGGCAAGGACACAGGGGCCCCATGATCCCCTATAGCCCGGGGGCCCCATGAGTTGTCAGTCCGCCCCTGGTCAGCATCCTCAGTACTACATAGAGCTCTCATGACTGCTAAGGTGTTTTTTCATTCTCATACTTCCTCCCGGTTATCCTCAGTACATCTGCGGTGTATTGCGACATTGCTGCTCTGAGCGCAGGGGAAGTCGGTGTCGTAGTCCGTCATTCGTAGTATTGCACTTTCTTGCTGTACAGCCAGTAATGGACAATTCTGGAATAACTGGCAATGCTGGTTGTCGCTATTTCCTTTTATTCTCAATAACTGTGTGCTTGATTATGCGGATCATGATGATCGCAGTGGTCTCGTGAGTAGACAATCCCACCCAGGGCCAGATCTAGGGGGATTCTGGGGTGGGATGTTCCCCCCCCCCAAGATTTTAGTTGATCCCCCTCAAGTCTCTGAGAGTGCACCCATTCATCCATGAGTCAGCCTTATGGGGGCAATAAATGTAAGGGAGCACACCGATGCAGACAGTTAATGTAGGGGGCACTCTGATTGGGACAATCCATGTGTGGGGGTACTGTCATGGGACTTACCTGGTGTAAAGGAGCACTCTGATAGGGAAAATCTATGTAAGGGATCACTGTGATTAGGGATACCTGATGTAAGGGGGCTCTCTGGTCTGGACACCTGATGTAAGGGGGCTCTCTGGTCTGGACACCTGATGTAAGGGGGCTCTCTGGTCTGGACACCTGATGTAAGGGGGCTCTCTGGTCTGGACACCTGATGTAAGGGGGCTCTCTGGTCTGGACACCTGATGTAAGGGGCTCTCTGGTCTGGACGCCTGATGTAAGGGGCACTCTGATGGGGGCACATAATGAAAGGGCGGCGCTCTGATGGGGTAACTGATAATATGTAAGGAGGCACTCTTAATGGGAACTGTTATTGTAAAGGGGGTAATTGATGGGAACAACTGATATAAGGGGGCACTCTAACGGGGACACTGGATGCAAGGGGGCACTCTGATGGGACATAAGATTTAAGGGGCACTCTGATGGGGACAATTGATGTAAGGGGGCATTCTGATGGGGACAACTGATGTAACAGGGCACTCTGAGGGGGACAATTGATGTAAGGGGGCATTCTGATGGGGACAACTGATGTAAGGGGGGACTCTGATGGGGACAACTCATGTAAGAGGGGACTCTGAAGGTGACAGTTGATGTAAGGGGGCATTCTGATGGGGACAACTGATGTAAGGGGGCACTCTGATGGGGACAACTCATGTAAGGGGGGACTCTGATGGGGACAACTCATGTAAGGGGGGACTCTGAAGGAGACAGTTGATGTAAGCGGGCACCCTGAAGGGGACAGTTGATGTAAGTAGGCACTCTGATGGGGACAACTGATGTAAAGGGGGACTCTCATAGGGAAAACTGAGATAAGGGGGCACTCTAATGGGGACACTGGATGCAAGGGGGCACTCTGATGGGACATTGGTTTTAAGGGGCATTTCGATGGGGACAGTTGATGTAAGCGGGCACTCTGATGGGGACAACTTATGTAAGAGGGAGGGGACTCTGATAGGGACAACTAATGTAAAGGGGGACTCTGATGGGGACAACTGATGTAAGTGGCACTCTGACGGGGACAACTGATGTAAGGGGGGGACTCTGAAGGTGACAGTTGATGTAAGCGGGCACTCTGATGGGGACAGTTGATGTAAGGGGGCACTCTGATGGGGACAACTGATGTAAGAGGGCACTCTGATGGGGACAACTGATGTAAGGGGGGACTCTGATGGGGACAACTGATGTAAGGGGGCACTCTGATGGGGACAACTGATGTAAGGAGGGACTCTGATGGGGAAAACTGATATAAGGGGCCACTCTAATGGGGGTACTCTAATGGGGACACCGGATGCAAGGGGGCACTCTGAAGAAGACAGTTGATGTAAACAGGCACTCTGAAGGGGACACTGATATAAGGGGCACTGTAATGGGGACACTGGAAGCAAGGGCGCACTCTGATGGGACATTGGTTTTAAGGGGCATTTCCATGGGGACAGTTGATGTAAGGGGGCACTCTGAAGGGTACACTGGCTCTCCAGGATGGCGGCTGAACATTTGCAGACTCACAAACCCATTCTGATATAATTTAAAAAAAAAGATTTTTCTCAAGAGGCGGAAACCCATTATGGGCTCTAGCAATGTGTTAGAATTGCACATCAGCGCATATTACTTTGTATTGACATATAGTGATGGGCCGAACACCCCCCTGTTCAGTTTGCGGTCGAACATTCGAACCTAACAACAGTTTGACCACGAACTTTGAATAGAGATGTATCTTACTCAGGGGCGGACTGACCATTTGGAAACTTGGGCACTGGCCGAGGGCCCGGGGTCAGTAGGGGGCCCCATGGGATGCCCCTGGTACCTTTTTCATAGGCTTTTTTGAGTTTGGGCAAGAACACAGGGGCCCCATGATCCCCTATTGCCCGGGGGCCCCATGATTTATCAGTCCGCCCCTGATCTTACTGCGTCTGTGTATGTGGTAAGATACCGCACAGCTACTAAAAACACTCTGTTTCAGCTGTCAATGGGTTATACAAAAAGAATGGGGTCCCCAGATCCCGGCCTCTCCCCTATGTGAATAAGTATGGGGTATATGGTACCCATTCACAAAAAAAAAAAAAAAAGTGTAGCGTAAAAAAGGACAGTAGACAGTCTTTGACAAGTCTGTTACTACAAATAAAAATTAAAAAAAAAAATGTCCCTTGAAGCAAATCCAATGTCAGTCATGATGCCTGCTGCCGACCCGAAAAAAGAAAGAAAAAAAAAATTCTGCTCTCGACGCTGGCTCCCGGCTGTCTGACAGCTGTGCCACGATGACAGTCCTTTAATACAGTAATGATGTCACAAGGGGGTGGGGTCACCCCTAGCCCTTGTGACGTCATCATGCTCTGTGATTGGCCAAAGCATTGCACCTGACCTGTGGTCAGGTGCATTGCTTTGGCCAATAGCAATGCACTATCAGGGCGCAATGCACTGTGGGGCGAACAGCCTTCCGAACGCCCATACCGTTCGACTCGAACGTCTAGCCCAACATTAGTGACAAAATTAAAGTTCATAAGTTCAACATTTGCATTGGAGAAAAAATTATTGTTCTTCCAAGGATTCAAGCAATGGATATTTTCTGGTCACCCAGACACAACCACATGAAATGAAGTCTTTAAAAAACACAAAAAACAAAAACAGTGTTTTTTTTACACTGATTGCTTTTACACCCACAAAGGCTGTAAAAGTAATCATTTCTCTTTTCTGCTTGCAGCCATTGAGAAATACTGTGAGAGCTGTGATTGGTCACAGCTTGTCACATGGTACAAGGCTGTTGTGAATAGCCCTGTACCATGTGATCTCTGTGATCACAGATTTCACACGTAGTAAGCAATGATGTCAGGAAGTGATATCTTGCTTACACCTATTCATGTGATCACGGAGTGGCCAATCCGTGATCACATGATCGGGACCTCACGGGAAGTGGTTAAAAAAAGCTTCTAAACACAAATGCTCATAAACGCGGTATGCAAACGCGGCTAAACTGACTTTTTTTAACCTGCGTTTTCCAGCAGTTTCCATCGTTCAGAAGAGTTTTCCAAGCGTCCCGTGTACATGGAGCCTCAGGCCGTATATATTTATGTATATGATCCGACATTAGGGAACAGCTTTTTTTATAATCAGTCTGCAGATTGCAAAACTATCTGAAAAGAAGTTTCGACAGGTTTGCTTCGCCCGTCTTGTACAATACAGGAAGGGCATAAGATTTTTTTTTTCCTTCTTTTAAAATGTTCAGCATTACTTGTATCCACATTGTCTGGTCAACATGAGTCCAAAATTCTCGGCGTTGTTCATTTGTAAGTAAATTCAATTTGATTATTTTCTTATTACAGGAAAATCTATTATCTTCTAGCAGTGATTTGTTTTTTAAGGGAAGACACATAGGACAAGGTGTCATAACCAATCATCAATCATCATTATGCGCTAAATGTATGGAAAGAAAATCTAATTGGGTGTTATGGGTAATTATGTATCATTGCTGCTTTGTGAACTGTATAGTTGTCAGGGCTCTGTCCACAGCAGAGGTACTCGGAGACCTGGCATTCCTGCCAGTACCTTGCATGGCCACAGAAATGCACGCTGGTGAAAATCTATGCACACTGGCGCACGGACGTGGGCCATAACACGCATGAGCACTGGCGCATAGTTACACACGCATTAGCCCAGTTTGGTGCCAGATGGACTTTATAAGGAAGCCCATCACTCCCTTAAATTGCTGGTTGACCTCTGATTCCCCAATACCTTTGTCTGTCTTTCTTCGCTACTGTGATCTGCTGTTACCGACTTGGCTTGTTCCTGGACCTGTCTTCTCTGCCTGACTCCTGATCTGACCTCGGCTTGTCTAACGGATATTCTCACCTGATCTCCTGATCTGACCTCGGCTTGGCTAACAGATATTCTCACCTGATCTCCTGATCTGACCTCGGCTTGGCTAACAGATATTCTCACCTGATCTCCTGATCTGACCTCGGCTTGGCTAACGGATATTCTCACCTGCTCTCCTAATCTGACCTCGGCTTGGCTAACAGATACTCTCACCTGCTCTCCTGATCTGACCTGGCTTGGCTAATAGATACTCTCACCTGCTCTCCTGATCTGACCTTGGCTTGGCTAACAGATATTCTCACCTGATCTCCTGAACTGACCTCGGCTTGGCTAATAGATACTCTCACCTGCTCTCCTGATCTGACCTCGGCTTGGCTAACAGATATTCTCACCTGATCTCCTGAACTGACCTCGGCTTGGCTAATAGATACTCTCACCTGCTCTCCTGATCTGACCTCGGCTTGGCTAACAGATATTCTCACCTGATCTCCTGATCTGACCTGGCTTGGCTAATAGATACTCTCACCTGCTCTCCTGATCTGACCTTGGCTTGGCTAACAGATATTCTCACCTGATCTCCTGAACTGACCTCGGCTTGGCTAATAGATACTCTCACCTGCTCTCCTGATCTGACCTCGGCTTGGCTAACAGATATTCTCACCTGATCTCCTGAACTGACCTCGGCTTGGCTAATAGATACTCTCACCTGCTCTCCTGATCTGACCTCGGCTTGGCTAACAGATATTCTCACCTGATCTCCTGATCTGACCTCGGCTTGGCTAATAGATACTCTCACCTGCTCTCCTGATCTGACCTCGGCTTGGCTAACAGATATTCTCACCTGATCTCCTGATCTGACCTCGGCTTGGCTAACAGATATTCTCACCTGATCTCCTGATCTGACCTCGGCTTGGCTAACAGATATTCTCACCTGATCTCCTGATCTGACCTCGGCTTGGCTAACGGATATTCTCACCTGCTCTCCTAATCTGACCTTGGCTTGGCTAATGGATATTCTCACCTGCTCTCCTGATCTGGCCTCGGCTTGGCTAACGGATATTCTCACCTGATCTCCTGATCTGACCTCGGCTTGGCTAACGGATATTCTCACCTGCTCTCCTAATCTGACCTTGGCTTGGCTAATGGATATTCTCACCTGCTCTCCTGATCTGGCCTCGGCTTGGCTAACGGATATTCTCACCTGCTCTCCTGATCTGACCTCGGCTTGGCTAATAGATATTCTCACCTGATCTCCTGATCTGACCTCGGCTTGGCTAATAGATATTCTCACTCGCTCTTCTGTGTATGACCCCAGCTATCCTATTGACTACATCTGTTCCAATCTCCACCCGGCATCTGGCCTTGACCTTGAACTGACTACTCTGTGGTACTGCAGACACTGTTCCAGTGCATCAGCTGTGCTCCTGGGTGTACCTCTGACAAGCACTCTTACAGGCGACCCGTGCTACTTTGGGCCCAACTCCTGCTGTCCCATATCCAGGGGAGTCTGGAACGTAGCTGCAAGGGAAGCCCTCTCTTCATTGACCTCTAACACCAGGTACGTCATAATAGCAGAAGAAGGCTAAGTTAAAAGACACCAACGCAATGAATTATCTTCAAAGATAATTTTAGTTTAGTTTTGGATAGACACGAGAAGGATTGGAACACATCTGTCTGTGCTGTTACTGGAGAGATTCTCCTTCTCTGTTTATTCTGGTGTCTATTATCAACAAGGCAGAAGGGGATTTAAAATACAAAATATTACAGTTTCAAGTGAACAGTAGTAACAGTTTAATCTTCCAACGGGGTCACTGGTTCAGATGCCAACTATCTAGAGAGGGATCACTTTGGAGAGGTTTTGTTTCCAGGATAGAAATTGAAGGGAAATTTTGCCAACCAGACATAGACAGCAACCATTTTACAGGGTTCTAACCCATCTCTACTCTATTGAAAAGTAAATGATGAAAAACAGCAGGGTACCAAATCTTAGACTCCTAGCTGCTCCCATCAGCTGCAGGGTAACAAGTCTCCTAGCTTCTCCCATCATCTGCAGAGCAATGGGTCTCCTTAGTCTCCTAGCTTCTCCCATCATCTGCAGGGTAATGGGTCTCCTAGCTGCTCCCATCAACTGCAGGGTAATGGGTCTCCTTAGTCTCCTAGCTTCTCCCATCATCTGCAGGGTAATGGGTCTCCTTAGTCTCCTAGCTTCTCCCATCATCTGCAGGGTAATGGGTCTCCTTAGTCTCCTAGCGTCTCCCATCATCTGCAGGGTAATGGGTCTCCTAGCTTCTCCCATCAGCTGCAGGGTATTGGGTCTCTTTAGTCTCTTAGCTTCTCCCACTAGCTGCAGGGTAATGGGTCTCCTTAGTTTCCTAGCTTCTCCCATCAGCTGCAGGGTAATGGGTCTCCTTAGTCTCCTAGCTTCTCCCATCAGCTGCAGGGTAATGGGTCTCTTTAGTCTGCTAGCTTCTCCCATCATCTGCGGGTAATGGGTCTCCTAGCTGCTCCCATCAACTGCAGGGTAATGGGTCTCCTTAGTCTCCTAGCTTCTCCCATCAGCTGCAGGGTAATGGGTCTCTTTAGTCTCCTAGCTTCTCCCACCAGCTGCAGGGTAATGGGTCTCCTTGATTTCCTAGCTTCTCCCATCAGCTGCAGGGTAATGGGTCTCCTTAGTCTCCTAGCTTCTCCCATCAGCTGCAGGGTAATGGGTCTCTTTAGTCTGCTAGCTTCTCCGATCATCTGCGGGTAATGGGTCTCCTAGCTGCTCCCATCAACTGCAGGGTAATGGGTCTCCTTAGTCTCCTAGCTTCTCCCATCAGCTGCAGGGTAATGGGTCTCCTTAGTCTCCTAACGTCTCCCATCATCTGCAGGGTAATGGGTCTCCTAGCTTCTCCCATCAGCTGCAGGGTATTGGGTCTCTTTAGTCTCTTAGCTTCTCCCACTAGCTGCAGGGTAATGGGTCTCCTTAGTTTCCTAGCTTCTCCCATCAGCTGCAGGGTAATGGGTCTCCTTAGTCTCCTAGCTTCTCCCATCAGCTGCAGGGTAATGGGTCTCTTTAGTCTGCTAGCTTCTCCGATCATCTGCGGGTAATGGGTCTCCTAGCTGCTCCCATCAACTGCAGGGTAATGGGTCTCCTTAGTCTTCTAGCTTTTCCCATCAGCTGCAGGGTAATGGGTCTCTTTAGTCTCCTAGCTTCTCCCACCAGCTGCAGGGTAATGGGTCTCCTTAGTCTCCTAGCTTCTCCCATCAGCTGCAGGGTAATGGGTCTCTTTAGTCTGCTAGCTTCTCCCATCATCTGCGGGTAATGGGTCTCCTAGCTGCTCCCATCAACTGCAGGGTAATGGGTCTCCTTAGTCTTCTAGCTTCTCCCATCAGCTGCAGGGTAATGGGTCTCTTTAGTCTCCTAGCTTCTCCCACTAGCTGCAGGGTAATGGGTCTCCTTAGTCTCCTATCTTCTCCCACCAGCTGCAGGGTAATGGTTCTCCTAGCTGCTCCCATCAGCTGCAGGGTAATGGGTCTCCTTAGTCTCCTAGCTTCACCCATCAGCTGCAGGGTAATGGGTCTCTTTAGTCTCCTAGCTTCTCCCACCAGTTGCAGGGTAATGGGTCTCCTTAGTTTCCTAGCTTCTCCCATCAGCTGCAGGCTAATGGGTCTCCTTAGTCTCCTAGCTTCTCCCATCAGCTGCAGGGTAATGGGTCTCTTTAGTCTCCTAGCTTCTCCCATCATCTGCGGGTAATGGGTCTCCTAGCTGCTCCCATCAACTGCAGGGTAATGGGTCTCCTTAGTCTAATAGCTTCTCCCATCAGCTGCAGGGTAATGAGTCTCTTTAGTCTCCTAGCTTCTCCCACCAGCTGCAGGGTAATGGGTCTCCTTAGTCTCCTCGCTTCTCCTATCAGCTGCAGGGTAATGGGTCTCCTTAGTCTCCTAGCTTCTCCCATCATCTGCAGGGTAATGGGTCTCCTAGCTGCTCCCATCAGCTGCAGGGTAATGGGTCTCCTTAGTCTCCTAGCTGCTCTCATCAGCTACCAGGTACCAGCCCCGACCTTGGAACTGTTTTTGGATTAAGCTTGTTTTCTACCAGCCAAGTACCTTAAAACTGTTTTCAGACTATGCTTGCTTTCTACCAGCCTTGACCTTGGAACTGTTTTCAGACTATGCTTTCTTTCTACCAGCCTTGACCTTGGAACTGTTTTCGGACTATGCTTGCTTTATAACCAGCCCCGACCTTGGAACTGTTTTTGGATTAAGCTTGCTTTCTACTAGCCCCGACTTTGGAATTGTTTTTGACTATACTTGCTTTCTAACAGCACTGACCTTGGAACTGTTTTTGACTATGCTTGATTTCTACCAGCCCTAGCCTTGGAACTGTTTTCAGACTGTGCTTGCTTTCTCCCAGTTTGGACCTTGGAACTGTTTTGGACTTTGCTTGCTTTCTACCAGCTCTGACCATGGAACAGTTTTTGGATTATGCTTGCTTTCTACCAGCACTGACTTTGTAAATGTTTTTAAACTATGCTTGATTTCTACCACTCGTAGCCTCAGAACTGTTTTCAGACTAAGCTTGCTTTCTACCAGCTCTGGCCTTGGAACTGTTTTTGGACTACGCTTACTTTCTACTAGCCCTGACCTTGGAACTGTTTTCAGACTATGCTTGATTTTTACCAGCTCTAGCTTCTGAACTGTTTCCTGACTGCACTGGCTTTCTCCCAGTTTGGACCTTGGAACTGTTTTCGAACTATGCTTCCATTCTACCAACTCTGACTGTTAAGGATTCGGGTATGACCAGAAATGTGTGGGAACACAGGCGTAGTCAGGGCTGGAGAGGTGGAATGGTCCGGCAGGCTGTTAGGTACTGTCAGGCACCGCCCGGCGGGATCTCTAGTACCCACCAAACGGGATTCCCCAGGGCGCGGAGTCTAAGCCCCAGTCTGCCTTTTCACCAGAGCCCCTGATGGTGGGGATGGACTTGACGCAGGACTGAGACCAGGTCGCGGCCCCTGAGTGCACCCAACTGTGGTAGAGGGGTCCACCGAGGGTATGTACCGGGGGAAAGCCTGACGTGAAGAGGCTGGCAGACCTGGTAACAGGGACAGATCCGTACGGGATGGATGGATGGATCGTCTGGGTAGCGTCAGGTGTAGTCAGGCAGGCCAGGTCAGCAACGTGCGGGCAGCGAGGTACCGGAGGAGCAGGCAGAGAATAGTCAGGGTCACAAGCCGGGTTCAGTAACTCACGGGCAGCGCGGTACAGAGGATCAGGCAGAAGGATGCTCAGGCAAGCCAGGGATCAAGCAGGAGAAGTCAGCAGAGGTCAGGATCAGGCAGGGTCGGCAACAAATAAGATAGTCAGCAGAACAGGAACACAGGATACATGGTACAGGGGGCTCATGGGAAACATACACCAAGGCACTGACTGCAGGTCTGGCCATTCCTTAAATACACCTCCTGCAATCAGCCCCAGGTGTTGGCTGATTGCAGGTGTGAGCTTCTGGCTGCTGAGAGCACCCGCTGGTCAGCCCTGGTACTGCAGCCCACACAGCAGGTGAGTCCCACCACCAGTGCTGAGTCCATTCCTGACACTGACCTTGAAACTGTTTTTGGATTATGCTTGCATTCTACCAACTCTGATTTTGGAACTATTTTTGGACTAGGCTTGCTCAATCCCTGCCCTGACCTTGGACTGCCCCCAGGATTTTGCTACCAGCTGCTGTCTAGTACCTGACCACCCTTGGGGCTACAGGTCCCCTTACTCGTCTCTCGCTCAGTGGTAACTGGCCAAGAACTATAGCTTTGTGTTATAAGACCTGGGGGCAACCAAGTACCAGTAAACCTTCTTGCCTAATGGGAACAGGGGCTGCTATAGGCTGAAGAAAATTATTATGTCTACATTTTTTTCCTGATAAAATTTCAAAGATTAACCGGGAGCTCAAAAGCTCCCACATTAAAGCAGAATAGAAATAATTTTTATGTTTAGGACTGTAAAGACAACTATGTTTACTGATTGGTGTGTAGTTGAGGGTATAAGTATGAGTGCATTTATGTAATGTATGTGTTTTCTAATATATGTTTGTATCAACCTCATAAAAAGTATTTTATATTTATTTAAAGCATAACCCAAATAAAAGAGATTTAATTTGATTTTATTTGACATCCTAAAAGATCTGGTGTAGATAAAAAGTCTGAGGTACTGAATATACTGTAATTATTTGACGGTGATGTGGTGCCTGGATAATTCACACGTCCAATGCATTTAGTGCTATATTATTTTATGTGTATTTTTTTTTTCTGTGGTTGAACTGGATGGACTTTTGTCTTTTCTCAGCCAGACTAACTATGTAACTATGTATGTCTGTCACCAGGACAGACAGTAATAACAATCTGACAAAATTTCCAAAACTAAAATAAAGTTTGGTTTAGAATTGGACATTAAACGGGCATGATAGTTATGAAACATATACAGTGAAGGAAATGCGTATTTGATGCCCTGTTGATGTTGAATGTTCGCCCCTCACAAAGAAATGATCGGTCTAAAAATCGAAAGTTCGGTGTATTGTAACATTGAGACAGAATAGCAACACAAAATTCAGCTAAATGCATGTCTAACAAATGATGACTGATTTGCATGTTCATGAGGGAAATAAGTATTTGATCTCCTTCACAAAACATGACTTAGTACTTGGTGGCAAATCCCTTGTTGGCAATCACAGAGGTCAGACGTTTCTTGTAGTTGGCCCCCAGGTTTGCACACATCTCAGGAGGGATTTTGGCCCACTTCTCTTGGCAGATCCTCTCCAAGTCATTAAGGTTTGCTGGCTGACGTTTGGAAAGTCAAACTTTCAGCTCCCTCCACAGATTTTTCAACCGGATGAAGGTCTGGAGACTGGCCAGGCCACTCCAGGACCTTAATGTCCTTCTTCTTGAGCCACTCCTTTGTTGCCTTGGCCGTGTGTTTTGGGTCATTGTCACTGCAGTTATGATTTAATTTACATGAGTAACATTTACTTTATGTTTTATTATATTCATTATTATAAAAATATAAAATGCAGAATCCTAAATGAAGTAACGTTCAAAGGCTTTTGTAATCTTGCGGACAGTTTACTGATTTAGATGAAGGATGAACAGGAAAAAAAACTTTACATGTATTAATTTTGTAAGATAAAAATAAAATTTGATATAAACTTTCACTTTTGTCTTTTTATAGTGATTATTTTGGAAAAACCAGGTAAGTGATCCTTCTTTACTAGATAATGAAACCTGTAATGACTTAAAGTGTTACTAAACGCAGGACCCTGCATTCACTATCTGGTCTGCCACAGTGCACAAAACATGGAAATGCAATTATATTAGGAAATATAAACTGATAAATACCTGTTCTCATCATCAGCAGTCTTGTGACTTCTATCAGTGTCCGGAGGAGCACTTGTTAATCTTGTAGGAGGAGTTTCCATTTTCCCCTGATTGTCCTATGAGGCTGCATGACCCTTGACCCTCTATCTGGACAATGCTAATTGGCCCTGTGTTGATCACATGCACCTTCCCAAGAAAAAGAAAACCTCTCTAGCAATACACACCAAACTGAGCGTGTGCAACTTTTCCCCAAGTCTCTGTTCTATCATCAGATGGATTGGGGACAGTGGAAGAAGGTGAGGATCAGAAAAGACAGGATCAGACAGTATTTCTACACAATATGGAGGATTAACCCCTTAGGTTCCACAGTGAGTATGACAAACATGCTTTACTGCATCTACAGACTGATTGTACCGTTGTGGGTTAATTAACACTTTAAACTTCAGCTGGCAACCCAGATCAGTGAATTGCTCCTGCTGCTCTGCGTTGCAGTGTTGATTCACCCTTAAAGAAAATTAGGTATGCTCTGTGAATGGGAACACATAACAAACACAGTGAGGTTTTCTCAAATTTGACTGCAAAACTGGAAACATACACTCACTGGCCACTTTTTAGGTCCACATGTTCAATGGCTTGGTAACACAAATTGCTAATCAGCCACTCACATGGCAGCCTTTAAGCATCTAGACGTAGAGAAGACAACTTGCTAAAGTTCAAACTAAAGCATCAGAATAGGGAAGAAAGGGGATTTAAGTGACTTTGAACATGGCGTGGTTGTTGGTGCCAGACGGGCTGGTCTGAGTAACTAAAAAACTGCTGATCTACTGGGATTTTCACGTACAGCTTCTCTAGGGTTTACAGAGAATGGTCCGAAAAAGAGTCCAGTGCAGGGGCGGACTGTCAACTCATGGGGCCCTAGGGTAATAGGGGATCATGGGGCCCCTGTGTCTTCGCCCACACTCAAACCACACCCAAAAAAGCCTATGAAAGGTACCAGGGGCATCTCATGGGGCCCCTTACTGACCCCGGGCCCACGGGCAGTGCCCGAGTTTCCAAATGGTCAGTCCGCCCCTGGTCCAGTGAGCGGCAGTTGTGGAGAAGAAAATGCCTTGTTGATGTCAGAGGTCAGAGAAGAATGGGCAGACTGGTTGCTGCAACATTCTGATGCTAGGGTCAAAATTTGGCGTAGACAACATGAAAGCATGGATCTAGCCTGCCTTGTATCAATGGTTCAGGTTGGTGGTGGTGGTGTCATGGTGTGGTGGATCCATCCTGCCTAGTATCAACGGTTCAGGCTGGTGGTGATGTCATGGTGTGGTGGATCCAGCCTGCCTTGTATCAACGTTTCAGGCTGGTGGTGGTGTCATGGTGTGGGGGAGATTTTCTTGGCACTAGCAAGGTGACCTACAGTAATAAAGTGACCGGTGGGTGTAGTTTGACCTAACATTTGGTAAAGTATAAATGATAAAAAGGTTAAACATTCTTTTTACCAGTTTAATATTTAGAAAAGTTACACAATGACTGGTCAAAGGACAACGTATCTCAGGGATTTTGTAGACAGAGGGGGGAATACAAATGAAAAAAGAAATTGTGGAAAAGTGGTCAATATAATTTTCCATGTCCAATTTCCATGCTGTTATGACAGGCAATGATTCCAACATATTCCTATTGGCTTCTGAGGCTGCCCATCACATTGATGAGTCAATAGCAATGTGTTGGGCAGGACTTAGTGACACACCAAGAGTATCTAGAAGAGTAGTAGTAACCTGAGGAGATACAAGTAGAACCAAGAGTTACCTGTGCCAGGATTTAAGCGATTTTCAGGCAGGTATACTTCACTTTATCCACTGAAAAATATTTTTTTCTGCTTTGACTAATAAATGCCCAGGAGATCGCTAATAACTTAAAAAATAAGATTGATATACAGTAATTTGTGACGAGACCTCCACTGTAGAGATATCTCCCTCACCCTACACTCCTTGTCCACCTGCACAATCTATACTTCCCTTGTTTAACCCAGCTACTATAGAAGAGGTTGGTAAACTTTTTTACAAAGCCCACCTGTCCCCTGGACCCTGTTTCCTCGTAAATACTACAATCAACCTCTGACTCTATCCTTCATTCTTGGAAACCATGGGAAGCTATCAGCTGACCCAACGACAGAAGATAACTCATATCTTCAATCTCTCCCTTTCTACTGCCATCTTCCCCAACTCTCTAAAGTAGGCGCTAGTCACCCCCATCCTTAAAAGGGCCTCACTGGACCCCACCAATCTTAGCAACCTAAGACCATTCTCCTTACTTCCTTTTGCCTCTAAAGTCCTTGAACATCTAGTCTACAACCGGCTGAGCTGCCACTTTATAGAGAATAACCTTCTCGATCCCCTTCAGTCTGGATTTCACCCACAACACTCCACAGAAACTGCTCTCCTAAAACTCACAAACGACTTACTAACCGCTAAAACCAATGGTCACTATTCTGTACTCTTACTCTTGGACCTCTCCGCTGCCTTTGACACAGTTGACCACCCCCTCCTCCTCAAAAAACTCTATTTACTTGGTCTCCATGACTGTACTCCCCATTGGTTTTAATCTTACCTATCTCACAACACCTTCAGTGTCACTTATAACTCTACTTCCTCCTCTCCTCCTCCTCTTGCTGTCAGGGTCCCTCAAGATTCTGTCCTTGGACCTCTCCTATTCTTGATCTACACCTCTTCCTTGGGTCAGCTGATAGCTTCCCATGGTTTCCAACACCACTTCTATGCTGATGACACACAAATTTATCTCTCTACTCCTCAGCTCAACCCATCAGTTTCCTAACGTATCACTGATTTACTAACAGACATATCAGACTGGATGTCACTCCACTTCCTAAAACTCAATCTATCCAAAACTGAGCTCATAATATATCCCCCCCACGTGCCTCTTCCCTCGATTTCTCGGTCAGGATCAATAACACCACTATCAACCCATCCCTGCATGCCAGGGTGCTAGGGGTAACCCTGGATTCTGAACTATCCTTTCAGGCCCACATCCAATCCCTGTCCAAATCATGCCGCATCAATCTCCACAACATCTCCAGAATACGCCCTTTTTAACCAATGATACCACAAAGCTCCTAATTCACTCCCTGGTTATCTCTCGCATCGAGTACTGCAACTCCCTCCTCATTGGCTTACCTTTACATAGGCTATCCCCCCTCCAGTCCATCATGAATACTGCTGCCAGGTCCATCCACCTTACCAACCGTTCAGTTTCTGCTACCCCTCTCTGCCAATCCCTCCACTGGCTTCCATTCAGTGTCCTCCACCCCTATCTGACAATCCCTCCACTGACCTCCACTCAGTGTCCTCCACCCCTCTCTGCCCATCCCTCCACTGGCTTCCACTCAGTGTCCTCCATCCCTCTCTGCCAATCCCTTCACTGGCCTCCGTTCAGTGTCCTCCACCCCTCTCTGGCAATCCCTCCAATGGCTTCTACTCAGTGTCCTCCACCCCTCTCTGCCAATCCCTCCACTGGCTTCCACTCAGTGTCCTCCACCCTTCTCTGCCAATCCCTCCACTGGCCTCCATTCAGTGTCCTCCACCCCTCGCTGCCAATCTCTCCACTGGCTTCCACTCACCCAACGAAAAAAATTCAAAATACTAACAACTTACAAAGCCATCCACAACTCTGCTCCCGGCTACATCACCAACCTGGTCTCAAAATATCAACCAAACCGCTCTCTTTGATCCTCGCAAGAACTTCTGCTCTCTAGTTCCCATGTCACCTCCTGCCATGCTTGTCTCCAGGACTTCTCCCAAGCTTCTCCCATCCTATGGAGCCCCCTACCCCAATCTGTCCATTTATCTCCTAATCTATCCATCTTTAGGCCATCCCTGAAAACATTTCTCTTTAAAGAAGCCTATCCTGCTTCTAACTGGTTAACTTCCTTTTATTTTCTCCATCAGCTCATCCCCCCCAAAGCTATTACCTTTTGTATCACTCAACTCTTCCTCCTAGATTGTAAACTCTAATGAGCCAGGCCCTCTGTTTCCTATTGTTCCAAATTGTATTGTAACTAATGTCTACCTTCATTTTGTAAAGTGCTGCACAAACTGTTGGCGCTATATAAATCCTGTATAATAATAATAATTGACATACAATGTGTTATCTTTTAGGAAATGCATTGAAACCTGTGGTGACCTTCAACCCAAACTGGGACAAGATCTTCACAACAGAGTCTCTAACAATGACTTGTGACGTGAGGCCACCAATTCCAGCAGTTATGAGCTATGCCTGGTATAAGAATGATAAATATATACACACAGGACAAAGCTTTGTAATCAGAAATGCAAGAAAAGGTGACAGTGGGATTTACCAGTGTGAAGGCAAATACACTGATAAAAGTGATCCTGTCAAACTGGATGTTAGTCATGGTGAGTAAATACAGAGCTTTACCCTCCTAGGTTAGGCTTCCTATTACCCACAGGATTTTTTTTCAGGAGGAACACTGGAGAACGCAGTTCTGGAACCTCCAGACTGAAAGTAGGTAATGGCAAGGGGTGCTGGGGTGTGTTGAAGGATCTGTTGATGCTGTTGGGTGTTGGGGTATCTATTGACACTGGAAGGTCTATTGCTGCTGGGGGGTCTATTTTTGCTGGTGAGGGATCTATTGTTGCTTGGGTGGGGCTTATGTTGCTGTGGAGTAAGTTGTTGCTGGGAGGGATGTACTGTTGAAGGAAGGGTTTGTTGTTGCTGGCTGCTGAAGGGTCTATTGTTGCAAGGGTGGATCTGTTGTTTCTTGGGGGTTATTTTCTTGTGAAGGATCTATTGTTGCTGGGATGGGGGTATATTGTTGCTTGCTGCAGGGGGCCTATTTTACTGCTTTTCTTGTCATCATTAGCAAATGCCATATAAATTATTTAGCACCACAAAATTATATTTGGCTCTGTATGCTCTAAAAGAGTCTGTACTGGTAGGGGGAGGAACTAAGGGACGGTGCTCGGAGGTGGGTAAGGGTGGAACCAAGGGATGGTACTCAGAGGTGGGTAGGGGGTGGAACCAAGGGACGGTGATCGGAGGTGGGTAGGGAGTAGAACCAAGGGATGGTGCTCGGAGGTGGGTAGGGGGTGGAACCAAAGGACGGTGCTCGGAGGTGGGTAGGGGTGGAACCAAGGATGGTGCTCAGAGGTGGGTAGGGAGTGGAACCAAGGGACGGTGCTTGGAGGTGGGTAGGGGGTGGAACCAAGGGACAGTGCTCAGAGATGGGTAGGGGTTAGAACCAAGGGACAGTGCTTGGAGGTGGGTAGGGGGTGGAACCAAGGGACAGTGCTCAGAGATGGGTAGGGGTTAGAACCAAGGGATGGTGCTTGGAGGTGGGTAGGGGGTGGAACCAAGGGATGGTGCTTGGAGGTGGGTAGGGGGTGACTTGGAAGGGGGGAATATCTACACATAATACTCAAGAAAATAGTAATAAAGGGCCTTCTATTTAGTGCTGAAGGTCCACTTACGGGTGGACATTGTCTGGAATAAGCACTTTTTGGGTTTTTATACTTCATGGATTCTACGTTGATATTCTTTCTTAGTTGAGTTCATTGCTCAAACATCATGTAGCTGTTACAAGTAACCTAAAGGAAGCTTATTTCGTAATAGTGAAATCAGAGAAATTGGTGGTTGTCTATAATATTTGCCTGTAGATCTAGCTTATCTTAAGAGAAACGCACCTTTTTAGTAATCTAATTAGTTCTAATTTTTGGGATTCTTTGATTCTCCTCATACTGTACAAATCTTCATGCATTTATTCGGAATATTCATATATGGTGCAGGGTTCAAGAATATGTATTTTACAATGTACCATTTAGAATGTAGGGGTTCAGACGATGTAACATCCAGCATAGTAAAATACAGTGCAGGGGTAAGGAGTAATTACTATCTTACACTGGTCAGTGGTCTGTGCCATTTGCATTGAAGGTCCATGGTGTGTGTCATTTGCATTGAAGGTCAGCAGTCTGTGTCCTTTATGTTGGTGGTCAGTGCAGGGGCGTATTTACCACAAGACAAACAAGGCATTTGCCTAGGGCAGCATTTTTTAGGGGGGCAGCACTGCCCTCTGGAAGAAGGGGCATATGCAGCATGGGGACCAGATGTGATAAAAGAGGCTGCGGGCTACTTGATGGCGTATGCAGAGCCCGACTCTCGTACCTGGGGATGTCCAGAGCAGTAAAGGTGAGTGCCTTTCTCTCTGTCACCAGGGAGGTGGGTGTTAGTGAAAGGCTTTCTCGGGTGGGGTGATGGGGCAGGGGTGTTGTTGGTCACTGTCAGTCTCTCTTCGTGGGGGGGGGGCATGGGGTCTGGAGTTGGTCAGTGTCAGGCTTTCTACGCCGGGGAGTAGGGGAGTTCAATTTTTGTGTTGCCTAGGGCATTACAAATCCCAAATACACCACTGAGTCAGTGGGAGCTTCAATGTTTACTGATGCAAGAGCCACTGGTGAATGTAGTCCTATTTCCCCACTTAGAGGTCACACAGCCAGGCACACAGTATTTTCTTAATTCTTCCATTGTCTCCAAAGAACAGCCTAGGGGTTTCTTTTTGGGTTTTTATTGGGAAAGTTAAACTTGAATAGGGTAAGGGAGCATGGGATACCCCAATAACTTTCAGAACTAAACAATTTGAGGACTCCATAAAGTATAACTAAAGGCAAAACTTAGTACCCCTGTCGGGTTTTAGTGCTATCTGTTTGTCCTGTTTACTGTTATCGTTGAAAATAAAAGTAAAAGAAAATCCTAAATTTAGGTTCTCCCTAGAAAAGTAATAGAGGGGAAATCTTTCAATGGGGACACTCTGGTGATCTGGGGGGTCACAAGGGGTTCCCTGTATTTATTTTCCCTGGGGAGGTGTGGCCAGTAGGTGGTTGGAGGGCCTCTAAATATTCTGAGGCCTGAGGAAGCAGGTGAAAGGTTCCGGGATCCACTCCTGCTGTAGGAGACCCCTCTGCAGAGGTTCTGCCTTGGTGCAGGATTCTAGAAGAAGCCTTCAAGAAGGCACCAAGGTCCCAGCTAGGCTCACCTAGGGGGTGGGGGTGGGTGTTTATTCGCAAAGGTCAGGGATCAAGTTTGGTCAGTAGAAGCTCATTGGAGAAAGCCAGGAGGAAGTTGTTGGAGAGAGCCTAGCTGTACTATGGTGGTGTGAGACTGCATCTCCTTCATTAGGGAGAGCCTGGCGGATATTGGCAGAAGGCATCACTTGCTGTTTGGCTATGGGACAGGAAGTGGAGTTAAATCCCCCCAATGGGACACAGAAAAAAATGACAAGGGATATACTGTAACTCTTCCTTGCTCTATCCAAAATGGAAAAAAAAATTGCCTATAGTTCTACTTTAACTTTCTTGCTGTACTGCCAAGAAAAGAAATGTCCCACAGGATCTCTATGCTGATTGTGACCTGTATTCCTTCCAGAGATTCCAAGCTACACATAGTCACAACCCTTAAGCACTGGGGTCATACTCACATAGCCACAGGATCATCAGATGCCTCCTGCCAATATCCACCAGGCTCTCCCTAATGAGGGAGATGCAGACTCACACCAGTATAGTACAGCTAGGCTCTCTCCCACAACTTCCTCCTGGCTCTCTCCAATGAGCTTCTCCAGACCCAACTTGATCCCTGGACTTTGCGAATAAACACCCCCCCCCCCCACACCCCCTAGCTGGGACCTTGGTATCTTCTTGAAGGCTTCTTCTAGAATCCTGCACCAAGGCAGAACCTCTGCAGAGGGGTCTCCTCCAGCAGGACTGGATCCAGGAACTCTTCACCTGCTACCTCAGGCCTCAGAATATTTAGAGGCCCTCCAACCACCTACTGGGCACACCTCCCCAGGGCTTGGCTGGTATCCCATAAATATTCTAGCTGTACACTCTCTACTTTTTCCTACTATACTTCTAAAATCCTTGAAAAGACAGGTGGAAGCAATATTTTAAAAATATTATTCCCAAATATATTGCCATATATTTGAAATGCTACAATTTTGGGGCCATATTCAATATATTTCAAAATATATTTCAATAAATATACATATCTATCTATCTATCTATCTATCTATCTATCTATCTATCTATCTATCTATTATCTATCTATTATCTATCTATCTATCTATCCATTCAGTCGTATCCGACCCTTGGTGACTGCATGGACCATCACTCGTAAGCGACTTTTTCCATGAATTCTCTTAGCAATTATTTTATACACATATATATATATATATACTGCATGTTGAAATGTGTTTCTATTACAAAATATATGAAAAATATTTTAAAAATACCTTTTTAAAATATATTCTTCAGATTTTTTTTAACATATAAAAAAGTAATTTTTACATATATTTGTAAATGCATTCCAAAAATGTAGATTTGTATTTTTAAAGACATACAATATATTTGAAATTTATTTCAAATATACTATATGTCTTTATTGTATTGGCCATATTCAATATATTTCAAAATATATTTCAATATATATATATATATATATATATATATATATACATATACACTGCATGTTGAAATGTGTTTCTATTACAAAATATATGAAAAATATTTTTAAAAATACATTTTTTAAAATATATTCTTCAGATTTTGTTTTAACATAAAAAAAGTCATTTTTACATATATTTTTACATATATTTGTAAATGCATTCCAAAAATGTAGATTTTGTATTTTAAAGACATACAATATATTTGAAATGTATTTCAAATATACTATATGTATTTATTGTATTGGTCATATTCAATATATTTCAAAATATATTTCAATAAATATATATATATATATATATACATATGTATACATATACACTGCATGTTGAAATGCGTTTTTATTACAAAATATATGAAAAATATTTTTAAAAATACATTTTTTTAAATATATTCTTCAGATTTTGTTTTAACATAAAAAAAAGTCATTTTTACATATATTTTCTAAATGCATTCCAATAATGTAGATTTGTATTTTTAAAGACATTTAGTATATTTGAAATGTATTTTTTAAAATATTTTTAAAATATTTTGTATTAAAAATGCATTTCAACATGCAGTATACTGTATATATATGTATATATATATTGAAATGTATTTTGAAATATATTGAATACGGCCAAAATTGTAGCATTTTAAATATATGTCAATATATTTGGGAAGAGTATTTTTAAAATATATTTCAAATATTTTTTTTCTTCCATATGGGTAGGTGCACTCTGCTTTGTTCTGTTGCTACTCTCAGTTATATATTGTACCTCTGAATATACACGAATCTTGAATGAAGAATCTGCTTTGGTTCCATCGAGGCGCACTACATCTGAAGATTTATCCCAAATCCAGCAATGCCTACAGTATGTGCAGCATTATGCCGTGTCAGACCAACTTGGTACAATGTGATGGCCTAAGGGTGTTGCACAGGAATCCCCTGGGAGGTGGGGATTTATATAAAGGGTGGGATCTGCATGGAAGGGTAGAACATTCTTTAGTGTTTGCTCTAGATCTATGCTCTTCTTAGATCTTTGCTCTAATATAGGTTGCCTATGGTTTTGTTTTTCAGTCTATGTGATCCTGCAGGTTCCTCTTAATGTTCATGAAGGTGACAATGTGACTCTGAGATGTCACCATTATCTCGGATATTCTGGAGAAAAAACTCGGTTTTACAAGGATAATGCTGTCATAAGAGATTGGGAAGTTGATCCTGAGTTAAAAATTAAAAACATAAACCTAGCAGATTCCAAAGGATATAAATGTACAAAAGAGATCCAGAATTCTAAGTACAACGGAGGAGCTTCTATACCTATGACAGGTAAGTCCTGAGCATTGATTTCTCTACTCCTCTAGCTTTGAATCCAGTTCCCACATGGAAGAAAAATATATTTTAAATATATATTAAAAATACATTCTTAATATATTCTTCCCAAACATATTGACATATATTTCAAATACTACAATTTTGGTCATATTCAATATATTTCAAAAATATATTTCAATATATTTGTAAATATATTATAAAAAATATATTCAGAACACACGCTGCAATATATATCAAAGTGTAATTTGGAATGCATTTACAAGTATATTTAAAAATATATGTTTAAATGCCTTTTTTTAGATGTTCAAAATTATCTGGAAATTACAATTGTATTGTAACTGTAATGTCTACCTTCATTTTGTAAAGCGCTGCGCAAACTGTTGGCGCTAAATAAATCCTGTATAATAATAATAATTTAATAATATCTGGATGTTAATTTATCTTAACTCGGGGCACCAGTCCAGCATAGTCAGCTCTAGTCCAGAGGCAAATGCCATAATGTTTTCCAATCTTGTCAACCCTTACCAAGGGTAGCATACAATCCACAACCCCCATAATGTTTCCGACTGTACATATTACATGCCTGTGTATAAAAAACATTTCCCAACAGAGGTCCCAACACAGTTTGTGAGATTTTGTTGTTGAAATATGTAATATGCATGTAAAGCAGAACCAAACCCCTGCTAGATGACCATAAATGGACTGAAATTTGGCCAGATCAGTGTGGCCATCTATGTTTATTATGAAATTGCTGTGGTGACTGTGGTAGTATTGGAGCAATTACTTGTAGTCCAACTTAGTGTGTGCAGAAAAGCAATATTAATTTTGTAGACGGAAATATTTTCGTCAACTAAATTAACACTATTTTAGTCGACTAAAATACGACTAAAACTAAAAAAAATTTCAGATGACTAAAATATGACTAAAACTAAAATGGCATTTAAGCCAAAAAACTAAATCGGCATTCAACATCAAAATTAATACTGCAGAAAAGGTGACAGCGCTGCAGCTGTACTGAGTGTTTTTCACTCCAGAAATGTGAGAGTCTGTGGATACATCTTTGCTGGTATGGAAAAAAGGAAAAAAGACTTGCCATAATATAGACATATGTAACAACATACACTATATTGGCAGAAGTATTGGCCCCGCCCTCCCAATCATGTGATTCAGGTGTTCCAATCCCCTCCATGGACACAGGTGTATACAATCCATCACCTAGGCATGCAGACTGCTTCTACAAACATTGGTGAAAGAATGGGTCGCTCTCCGGAGCTCAGTGACTCCAAGCGTGGTCCCGTGATAGGTGGCCACCTGGGCAATAAGTCCATCCGTGACATTTCCTGGCTACTAAATATTCCACACTCAACTGTTAGTGGGATTATAACACAGTGGAAGCAACTGGGAACAACAGCAACTCAGCCACCAAGTGGTAGGCCACGTCACATGACAAAGCGGGGTCAGCACATGTTGAAACGCACAGTGCGCAAAAGTGGCCAACTGTCTGCAGAGTCAATAGCTAAAGGCCTCCAAACTTGGTGTGGCCTTCAGATGAGCCCAACAACAGTGCATAGAGAGCTTCATGGAATGGGTTTCCATGGCCGAGCAGCTGCATCCAAGCCTTCCATCACCAAGTGCAATGCAAAGTCTACTGTAAAGCATGCCACCACTGGACTGTAGAGCAGTGGAGACGAGTTCTCTGGAGTGACCAATCATGCTTTTCTGTCTGGCAACGGTACTTGCCTGACTGCATTGTGCCAAGTGTAAAGTTTGGTGGAGCAGGGATTATGGTGTGGGGTTGTTTATCAAGGTTTGGGCTTGGCCCCCTACTTCCAGTGAAGGAAACTCTTAAGGCGTCAGCATACCAAGACATTTTGGACAATTTCATGCTCCCCATTTTGTGGGACAATTTGGTGATGGCCCTTCCTGTTCCAACATGACTGTGCATCAGTGCACAAAGCAAAGTCCATAAAGACATGGATGAGCGAGTTTGGGGTGGAGGAACTTGACTGGCCTGCACAGAGTCCTGACCTCAACCCCATAGAACACCTTTGGGATGAATTAGAGTAGAGACTGCGAGCCAAGCCTCCTCCCCCGACATCAGTGCCTGACCTCACAAATGTGCTTCTGGAAGAATGGTCCAACCTTCCCATAGACACCCTCCTAAACCTTGTGGACGGCCTTCCCAGAAGAGTTGAAGCTGTTATAGCTGCAAAGGGTGGGTCAACTCAATATTGAACCCTACGGACTAAGACTGGGATGCCAGTAAAGTTCATGTGCGTGTAAAGGCAGGCGGCCCAATACTTATGGCAATATAGTGTATTTGGTTTAAGTTTAATTTCACTTTAAAGCCCAATTGCAGCCATATTTAAATAATTGGGTCAGCCATGGTTATGTAGCTCCATCTACAGAACTGGCAAGGACAGCATGGACCTGACTGCCAGTTTCCTGTGTACAATGCTGCTTCTGTTCACTTTGGGGAAAAGGATTCAGATACAGTTTTGGATGCTGTCACAGAAGACATTGCAGTTAGTGTTGAGCAGCCATCCGTCCACTAGAGGGCGAACTGAGGACATGAACTGCTAGAGATGGAGGAGAAATGTGGAGGATTGTGGTAAATGTAGTCCCCAAGAAGACTTAGTCTCTTTTAGGTTTAAAGACACCCAACATCTTTGAACCCACTTCCTTTGAGCCCAAGGCACCCCAGAGAATGGGGTCATCAAGCCCATTCTGGAATCTCAAGGGATTTCTGCAGAAAATTGTGCCACGTTATTACATGCCTGCTTCTAGCTCAGACCACTGCTGGCTTGATGGTCAGCCATCCATTAGACTTTGGTCAATCCTACACATAGCACCTGCCATGATCCTTTCCCCTTGAAGGATTCTGACATGGTACAGGAACTCTCTGTCTTGAAGGGTTGCTGGGCAGTGTCCTGGTTCTGTGGATGTAGCATTGTGCCTTAAGCCCTGGAGGCATTCAAGTACCAGTAGGTCCAATTGCCTTAAGTGAAAGATAGCAGCTATAGATGAAACCATCCTTAATTCTTGCTATTTTTGGAGATCTAGAAAATCTTACACCATTACCCACTTTACTGGACCAAAGACCCCTTGGAAAAAGTGATGTATATAGCAATTGAAAAAAAAATTACTTGAAGGGGATGGGGTGTCCTGGGTGGGAGCATGTTTAATTGGAATTTGGCTTAGCACTCCAGGCCAATTGTTTTATGTCAACTGCACAATGTGGTTGATGAGCAACATGGCTATGGCCAAAAATAAGTTCACCAACTTTAGGCTCGGTTCACACTGGTGCCACTTGAGATCCGGCTTGTGAGACCCCCAAGTCGCATGACATAGGAAATCACATGTTTGTCAATGAGAGCTGTCTTAATTAGCACTACCGAAGTTGCTCCGACTTTAGAAAAGGTTCCTTTATTCGACTTGTGCCCATTGACTTTAATGGAAGTTGCCTGCAAGTCGGATCCTTATCTCTATTGATGTGAATAGGACACGACATTACAGGACATTACATTCTCATTGGCCAAAGGCAAAGTTGCATGGCATGAAAGTTTCTTCAAAGTTGCTCCATCACCAGCAAATCACCAGGAAGTCTCCTAGCAAATCTGCACTGTAAGTCACATGACTTTCAGGTCACAATAGTGTGAACCGTGCCTTCAAGCAACATCCAATTCTAAAAATGCAGAGAAAGTTACATTAATTAAGTACAGAAACTCTCAATAGTCTCATACTGTATATCTCGTGAAACGTAATGGTCAGGGGCGGACTGACAACTCATGGGGTCCCCGGGCAATAGGGGATCATGGGGCCCCTGTGTCCTTGCCCAAACTAAAAAAATCCTATGAAAAAGGTACCAGGGGCATCTCATGGGCCCCCTACTGACCCCGGGCCCTCGGGCAGTGCCCAAGTTTCCAAATAGTCAAATGGTTCTTTCCTCTCCTGGTATAATAATGAAGGTTTACTGTTTGATATTTGTATTTTACAGAACTGTTCACAACTCCAGAAATAAAAGTGACCCCATTGACGGTAATAGAAGGAGATAATGTAACGGTGACCTGCCACTCGAATGTGTCTTCATACAGACCAGACATAGAACTGCAGTTTGCTTTCTACAAAGATGGACGGACTGTTCAGAGATTTGGTTCCTCTGACCAATATGGATTCACATCCGTTAAGCTGGAGGATTCTGGGAAATATTACTGTGAAGTTTCAGGCAAAATGATAGAAAAGATGAGTAAAGAGCTTAACTTTGAAATAAAAGGTAAGTATAAATCAAGAATTGGTGAAATATTTGGTAAGGGTGACAGACAGCTTGGAAGTATATAGTTAATGTATAGGAAGCTGACCACTGGGCTGGAACCCAAGCTATGGAAGTGAAAGCACATTTTTTCGTAAGGAATGTCATCTACTGAAAAGACACCTACCAAAATGAACATATATGGAGTTCAATTGCTGATGGCCTTCAGACAATGCTAGTCACCTGGCTATTGTACCAAGTATGCACCAAGGGAAGCCAGAACTCCTAATGTACACAATTGTCCTGAATCAATCACTTCAACCCAGGGGTGGACTGACCATTGGAAACTCGGGCAGAGCCCGGGGTCAGTAGGGGGCCCCATGAGATGCCCCTGGTACCTTTTTCATAGGCTTTTTTGAGTTTGGGTAAGGACACAGGGGCCCCATGATCCCCTATTGCTCGGGGGGCCCATGAGTTGTCAGTCCGCCCCTGCTTGAACCATTCAAATGAAGAGGATCAACAAGAATTTTCCAAATAAGAATACAGTGGCAACCACAGTGGCTCTATCACATTTGGTTTCTAGGGTTGGGATTCCTGTTTGAGTCAAACATAAGTTCGATTCTAACATGGGCCATTTGTGTGTTCGGTGAAGGCCCCACAATTCACTGCACCCTGACAGTGTAATTTGGTTGGCCCAAGCAATGCGCCTGACCACAGGTCAGGTGCATTTCCTTGGCCAATCACAGCACATTATAACGTCACAAGGGGGCAGGGTGACCCCGTCTCCTAGTGACATCATCACGGTATTTAAGAACTGTCATCCCCGCACAGCTGTCAGATGGCGGGAGCCAGCGTCAATAGCAGAGCGGTTTTTTAATTTTTTTTTCAGGTCGGTGATGGCATTGGGCACCGTGATTGACGTTGGATCTACTTCAGGGGGCATGTTTTTTATTTTTGTTTTTAATAAAGAATTTGTTTAAGACTGTCTACTGTCATTTTTACACTACATTTTTTTTGTGAATGGGTAGCAGTACCATGTACCCCATACTCATTCACATAAGGGGGGGGGGCTGGGTTTCGAGGGCTTTTTTTACCTGAAAAAAAAATTGAATTCACTAATTTTGTCTAAAAAGTGAACTTTTATACAAAAAGCAGGGGACTCCAAACTTTCTAAACAAAAGGCCAATTTACTTTCCTTCAGACTTTATGTGGGCCGGATATTGGTATCTGTGGGGGGGAATATTGCCCCATTATTGGTGTCAGTGGGAGGAATGATGCCTCATCATTGGTGTCAGTGGGCGTAAAAGTGCCCCATTGTTGGTATCAGTGGGAGAAATGGTGCCCCATTGTTGGTGCCAGTTGGAGGACTAGTGCCCCATTGTTGGTGTCAGTTGGAGGAATAGTGCCCCATTGTTGGTGCCAGTGGAAGGAATAGTGCCCCATCATTGGTATCAGTGGAAGGAATAGTGCCCCATCATTGATGTCAGTGGAAGGAATAGTGCCCCATCATTGATTTCAGTGGGAGGAATAGTGCCCCATCATTGATTTCAGTGGGAGGAATAGTGCCCCACCATTGGTAGTGGTAGGAACAGTGCCCAGTTGTTGGTGTCAGTGTAAGGAATGGTTCCCAATTATTGGTGTCAGTGGGAGGAGTACTGCCTCATCATTGGTAGTGGGAGAAATAGTGTCCAATTGTTGGTGTTGGTAGGAGGAATAGTACGCCATCATTGAAATCAGTGGGAGGAAGAGTGCCCCATCATTGCTAGTGGGAGAAATAGTGTCCAGTTGTTGGTGTTAGTGTGAGTAATGGTGCCCAGACATTGGTGTCAGTGAGAGGAATAGTGCCCCATTGTTGGGGTCAGTGGGAGGAATAGTGCCCTATTGTTGGTGTCAGTGGGAGGAATAGTGCCCTATTATAGTTGTTAGTGTGAAGAATAATGTGTCTTATCAGTAAGAGAAACAGTGCCCCGAGGGCCACATAAAGGCAAGCAAAGGGCTGCATTTGGCCCACGGACCACAGTTTGGAGATCACTGCTTTAAAGGAACTTTAGACCAGACTCAGAACATTTAAAGCTTCAAGTGCTTGATTTATATTCACAGTAGCACCAAGTATAGTAGTTTAACTCTTACTGTCTAAATAAAGCTGCCCAGGTATACCTGTAATGGATATGAGTCCATAAATGGCATACCGCATAATTGGTAGGTATCAGTCCGGTGTTTCAATGCAGAACTTCTAGTGTCTCCAGTCCAAAACAGCTGGTAGCGTGCTTGAGAATTTTTGTAGGCTCATCCTTCCCCCTTTTTTGTAACAAACAGGGTTTGGAAGGCACAACCTAAAAAGGCCTGGAAAGGAGACCTAAGACCTTAACCCCTTCCCCACCTGGGCAGAATAACTCACTAACTTCACCAAAAAAAACAATTCATAGGCAACCTGCCTACAAGAAAACCTTCTGTGTCCCAGCACTATTTTTCCCCTTTCCTCAACTGATTAAAATAGGAGGAGTCAAGCACCATCAAGACACGATCCTAGACAAGAAGCACAGCATACCAAATTTGGTTGCCGCATACACAAGACATTTACAGCTAAAACGTTGTTTTTGAAACTTTAAAACATATGAAAGTGAGCTTTTCAGATTCACACGGGTCATAGTTTACAACTATTTCATTTTTGTTTCTTTTGTTCTCTCCTTCAGTGCCCTTCACTCAACCAGAAATCACAATGACCCCTAATCAGACAGCAGAAGGAGACACTATGACCCTGACCTGCCACACAAGTCTTCTGATTCCCAATCTCGGACTGGAATTTGCTTTTTACAGAGATGGACAAAATGTTCAAGGATTCAATTTATCTAACCTATACGAAGTCCAGTCCACCGAGTCGAAGCATTCTGGAAAGTATTCCTGTGAAGTAATGGCTTTAATTAATAAATTAACAAAGAGCAGTAAAGAGTTATACATCCAGATACAAGGTGAGCAAAACAGGTGCCATTGAGGAAAAATAGGTTTACCATCCATTTGTGAAATATACTTAATTCTCTATACTGTTCTTGTCTGAAAAGCTTACAGTTATATTTACTTTACAGAGTTCTTCTCCCAGCCGGAAATTGAGATGATCCCAGACGTGGTCATAGAAGGCAACCAAATGATCCTCATATGTAATACAAATTTAATAAGAAACAACACTGAAATTCAATTCGCTTTCTACAAGAATGGACAGAATATCCAGGAATTCAATTCATCTCATCAGTATGTAGTCCCATCAGCTCAGTTGGGAGATTCTGGGAATTATTACTGCGAAGTAAGAACTTCAACCAACAATGTGAAAAAGAAGAGTGGGGAATTTATTGTGGACATACAAGGTGATCATAACATATTTCAAATGGAGTCTTCAATAGCAGTTGACGATATACATACTGTGCAGGGGCAGACTGACAACTCATGGGGCCCCCGGGCAATAGGGGATCATGGGTCCCTAACCCTCAAGGGGTGTACAATCTAAGGTCCCTAACCCTCAAGGGGCGTACAATCTAAGGTCTCTAACCCTCAAGGGGCGTACAGTCTAAGGTCCCTAACCCTCAAGGGGCGTACAGTCTAAGGTCCCTAACCCTCAAGGGGCGTACAGTCTAAGGTCCCTAACCCTCAAGGGGCGTACAATCTAAGGTCCCTAACCCTCAAGGAGCATACAATCTAAGGTTCCTAACCCTCAAGGGGCATATAGTCTAAGGTTCCTAACCCTCAAGGGGTGTACAATCTAAGGTCCCTAACCCTCAAGGGGCGTACAATCTAAGGTCTCTAACCCTCAAGGGGCGTACAGTCTAAGGTCCCTAACCCTCAAGAAGCGTACAGTCTAAGGTCCCTAACCCTCAAGGGGCGTACAGTCTAAGGTCCCTAACCCTCAAGGGGCATACAATCTAAGGTCCCTAACCCTCAAGGAGTATACAATCTAAGGTTCCTAACCCTAAAGGGGCATATAGTCTAAGGTTCCTAACCCTCAAGGGGTGTACAATCTAAGATCCCTAACCCTCAAGTGGCACACAATCTAAGGTCCCTAACCCTCAAGGAATGTACATTCTAAGGTTCCTAACAGAGGCGGACTGACAACTCATGGGGCCCCCGGGCAATAGGGGATCATGGGGCCCCTGTGTCCTTGCCCAAACTCAAAAACGCCTATGAAAAAGGCACCAGGGGCATCTCATGGGGCCTCCTACTGACCCCAGGCCCTCGGGCAGTGCCCGAGTTTCCAAATGGTCAGTCTGCCCCTGATACCGTGCTTACTATCCAGAAAGTAAAATATGCGTAGAGGTGCTAACACTTATAAATGATCTGATTTTACAAAGTTTGTTGAGGGGGAAAGGAGATATGAGCCATTCATTGAAGCAGCACAAGCTGATCATCCAATGGGGTACGTTGGTGTATACAGTGAGGTATTTATCACAAGGCAAAGAAGGCGTTTGCCTAGGGTGGCAATTCTCAGGGGGGTCAGCGCCACTCCCTGGAAGAAGGGGCACACGTGGAAGGATTGGGGACCTGGTGGGGCTCTGCCATGGAATCCGAGGAGGCTGCACATTTCCCGCACAAGACACTGGGCTTGGCCCCGATGATAGCCGGCTGCTTTCTGGAGAGGTTAAGGTTAGTGATTGACTAACTCTTTCTCTCTGCGAGCGGGATGGGGGGGTGATTGGCGGAAAGTGGCGATGGCGGGGGGCCAGGGTGGTGGGTTTGGTTGGCGGAGAGTTGCTGGGGCCAGGGGGAGCGCCCAGTTTTAGTGTTGCCTAGGGCAGCACAAGACCTAAATACATCACTGGGTGTATGTGGGATATCTATATATAATACAAGGGGCGTTCAAGTAAAATTGGGACTTTTGAGTTTATATAATAAAAGAAACTGCATTTTTTTTTCGACATATTCCCCTGCTACATTTATACATTTATACCAGTGTTTAACTAATGCCTGGAAAGGTTCGGCATAGAAAGAATTGTCAGTACGCCTGAACCATCCTAGGACAGCCGGCTTCACTTCATCATCAGTGCTGAAATGCTGAACTGAGAAAGATTTGTCTCTTGTGCAATTTCACGACAGGTTATGCGTTGATTATCCATGTTTCGGCGTTCCACGCGCTGAATGTTCACAGGAATGACTGCTGTGGATTGGGAACCACCAAGGCCGGGGTCATCACTGATGAAAGTACGGACATCTTTGAAACGTTTACAACATTCAAATGTCTTACTGCGGCTGAGCGTCTCATCACCGTTCTGTGTTTGAAGTCTGAAAATATCTGCAGGTTTTACGCCTTCATTCACAAGAAATGTCCTGCTCCACGCACGCACTAACACTGTTGTCTGCCATCTTGATTAACGGTCTCTGGACTTACCCGCAACATGTGTGCCACCTATCAGTAATAGGACACACTTGCCACTTACTACTGCATGTGTTACCGTCACACTAGCATCCCGTTTTATACCTGTAAAGTTAAAAGTCCCAGTTTGACTTAAACACCCCTCGTATTACGTACTTTCAAGTAGAAATATACATATTCTGGGAAGTAATGCTGCCCAAAACCAAGTCTTCTCTTCGGAAACAAGGATAGGTCTTCATACTCCAACAGATGGGCTGCAATGTGTTAAGATGGGGATGGAGACAGAGTCTTGTTGGAAAGAATGGATCTTACTCTAGGATACCTACGTTCTCGAGAAGTCTTATGTGAGTGGGTAATTGATTTAAGTGGACTTGCCTTTTAAGTTATTTCTATGGTTATTTTTCCGTTTATGCTATCCCTCCCACTTGGTGCTTGGTTGGGGAGAACAGTGCTCAATCGTTTATAATCATGGAAGGAAATATGCCGCATTATTGGTATCAGTGGGACGAATACTGCCCCACTGTTGGTGTCAGTAGAAGCCTCAATGTTGATGTCCATGGAGGAATAGTGCCCCATATTAGTGTGTAGAATAGTTCTCCAAGGGATGGATAAAGGCAAGCAAAGGGCTTCATCTGGTCTTTAGTCTGGAGGCCACTGCTCTACAGGTACAAGGCTAACAGCGTCCTTTCAAGTTTTAATTTCTAAGAGTATGCATATCTTCACATATGGAGCTCATTGATGAAGACATCTAGAATTTGTTTTAATTTGTCAGCCTAGCTGATTCTACTACCTAGCGAAGGGATTTCCATGTTTTTGCACAAGGTTCACCCTTGAAATATTAGATTAAACCTCCTTTCCTCCAACCCTAAATTGTGTCCACATGTCCTATTCAAGAACCTAAGTTGTTACTACCTTTACAGGCACTGTTGGTTGCTGCCCTAAATTTACCAAAGATGAAGACACTGATGAGTATTGTTTCCCTACAGGTAACACAGGGCTCCTTACAATTCTTCTTCGGCTGGCTCTAGGAATGTTACTCCTCCTTGTTGCTATCCTGGTGACCATCTTCGTTTGCAGCAAACGTTGTTCACCTGTAAAAACCAAAGAATCAATAACAGGTAATTCTTCTTCCTAATTATTGTACAATTATGAAAAGAAACCTGTGCTGAGCAAATACCGAGGATGCCATTGCCGACATTCTTATGAAAAAGCTGAAAGCCTGGTTTTGCCAAGACTGTAGACTGCTTTGTCATGTTCAACACTTTCCGTATCACTGATCTTCAACAAGTGGGCAGTCATTGAATACAAAGTAAGAGCCAGGGGTGTGAAACTTAATTCTCAGTTTATTGCAAATCCACCTTCACACCAAGATTCACAGGATGAGTGATGAGTAGAGATGAGCAGACTGGGTTGGGTTTGGTTCACAGGAGGTTCAGCAAACCATGAAAGTTTATAGAGGGTGAAACTAGTTAATATTTCGGAAGTAGTCAACAATTTCTTTTGCTTTTGTAGGAAGATGCCTTCGTTTACAGTGTACGTTTTTTGTAACGTTTTAGTTTTGATGTTCCCATTTTCACTTGCTCTTCCATATTTTGATTACTGTATTTCCAATACAGTACTGTAAATGGACAGTGTCTAGCACAGGGTGGGGGGAAATGGTTTGGAGTTTCAATTTTATGACATGTTTGAAGCGACACCTTTTCCCTCTGTATCTCAGAAGTGTTGAACGCAACCAGTGACTATAATGTGCAACCTGACATCACATACTCCATTCTCGCCATACCCCCTGTGCCACAAGGTAAGTACTTTGTATATGTACATTATATGTATACAGTTTCGTATTTCCATAATTTATCAAAACTGTCCATTTTAGGTCAGTTTTTATTTGTCATTGAAAGGAAGAAGTTGCAGGGAGTGGATCTGTTGCTTAAAAAACTATCAGCTTTTCCTCTCTCTATGAATTCACATTTCTTGAATTAAATGGCCCCATGCACACTGGATGTTTAGCCACAACACATGGGGCTCCGATGTTTGATACCCATCCAGCCCCAGGGTATCAAACCCTGAGAGTCTTAACAGCTGCTCCAACTAGGTGGGGCACCTGAGGTATGTGGGTTTAGGGCAGTATGCATCCAAGGATGAATGTCTGGAATGCAACAAGTCTACATTCTGGGCATTTGTCCATGGCCACACACTGCCCTAAACAGAAGTACTGCTAGGTGTCCTGTTCAGCCACAGCAGCTGTCAGACCTTCATAGGTTTGTCAGCAGTGGGGCATCATCAGAGGTGTATTTACGACAAGGCACTTGCCTAGGGCGGCAGTTTTCAGGGGGGCTGCACCTCCCCCCAGAAGAAGGGATGAAAGAAGGGACACATGCGCTATAGGAACCAGGTGGGATACGAGAGAGGCTGCGAGCTGCTTGATGGTGTGTGCAGAGCCTGACTCTCGTTCCTGGAATGTCCAGAGCTGTGACTATGAGTGTCTTTTTCTCTATCGCCAGGGGGGTTAGTGGAAGGCTCTCCCGGGTAGGTTGCAGGGGTGTTGGAAAGGGGGCAAGGGGAGAGGAAAGGGAGGTGGTGTTGGTCGGTGTCTGTGGGGGCAGACAATTTTTGTGTTGCCTGGGGCAGCACAAAACCTAAAACACTACTTGGCTTCACGAGACCCCTGTGCCCTCCTCCTGAAGCTAAACCCTGAAGCCCTATATACCAGGGCTAAATGCCCAATGGCCCCATGGCCTAGGGAGTCCACTAACTCTTCTTAACAACTATCATGTACCTGGTGATGGAGGCCAATGGAGAGGGGGCTTCCCTTGCGGCTAAGTTCCAGACTCCCTTGAGTGGGAGCGGGAGTCAGGCCAAAAGTTGCACAGGTCGCCTGTAGGAGTGCTGGTTGGTGGTCCACCCAGAAGCACAGCTGGTGCACAGAGATAAGTCTGAAGACAGTTGGTGCCTGTGCGAGGTATGCAAGCCCTTCCGGGATTTAGAGCCGGTACAAGCCAAGGTCAGGTACCAGGTGGGAATCAGAGCAGACGTAGTCAGATGGGATAGCCGAGGTCATACACAGAGGACCAAGAGAGAGAGAGTATCCGTAAGCCAAGCCGAAGTCAGATCAAGGGTTAAGCAGAGTAGACAGGTCCATGAGCAAGCCGAGTCGGTAACAGGAAAGCACAGGTCACAATAACACAGGAACCAGGAACAGGGCACGGGGAGCTAGAGATCATCCAGCAACTTGAGGAAGTGATGAGCCTCCTTATAAAGGCCGTTTGGCACCAAACTGAGGCTAATGTGTGCTTCTGCGGGCATGCAGGGTACTGGCAGACGTGCCAGATCTTCCAGAACTTCTGCCGTGGACAGGACCCTGACAATAACCCTCCAGTTCATTTGCTACATAGTGGATAATTGCATTGTTAGCGGTAGTTTTTTTGCCAACTGGTAGAAGAGGCAAACAAAAGGGAAACTTTTTTTCTTAATTTTAAGGACTCCAAATGACCTGAGGCGCTGGCCCTTGATTTCCATTATAATAAGCACATTTCTATTCATTGTCAGTCCTGACATTCAGAGCATTCAGACATGAGTGCCTGCAGGGTGGACTGAATCAATGCATTCTAAAATAGTCCACTAATGACCTTACACAAACCAGCCTTTGAAGCCAACACCAAAATTACAAATTTCCCAATCTAGCCACCGGTCCTCACCTGTATCTTTCACCATATACTGGTTAGGGTATCAATGTAAGGCCCAGGGGTGGACTGACAACTCATGGGGCCCCCGGGCAATAGGGGATCATGGGGCCCAAACTCAAAAAAGCCTATAAAAAAGGTACCAGGGGCATCTCATGGGGCCCCCTACTGACCCCGGGCCCTCGGGCAGTGTCCGAGTTTCCAAATGGTCAGTCCACCCCTGGTAAGGCCAGCCATACATGGTTCAAAATTCAACCCATTTTTCATCTGAAAATTGGACCTAAGAATAAGCGGCCGATTTTCGCTCTGTTAGTGGGTCAGTGGCCCCAGACGATTTTCGTGGTTCCTCCCCTTTTCAGTGATCGGGCATGTTAGAAAATTCATGAAAAACAACCAATTTTCGACTCAATGATGGTCAAATCGTACGATCGTTTTTCCGAAAAGAATATGCGCATGAGCCGTGATCTGGAAGGAACAGAAGTTTCGCCTGATATATGGGGTGAACTTTATGACTCGGTTGGTCGATTTTCAAAATCATCGATGGCGCCATCGGATTACCGAGCGAACGACGTTTTTGATTTTCGGGAAGAAAAATCTTTCGGAATTCTAACCATGTATGGCCTGCATAAGTCTTCTGTATATATTACATACTTTATATATTGGATGACAATTTCAGTTTTTAATCTTTCAGATGTTCCGGTGACGACAAAGGAAAACCATGAAAATGTGAGTTTTGGAAAAGTTGGATGCTGTCTTGGATGGTTGACGTAGCAGACTTGATTCTTACAATTCTTACGAAAAAACAGCTTGACCTTAATTGCAGTTTGGGAGGAAAGAAAATAGATAGCAAGGTTGACTAGCACAAAACACTAGCTGATGTCTCCAACTTAAAACTCTAGTAGTGTTCTCAAAATTATCAGTGTTGGGTGAGGCAGGTGCAGGGGCGGACTGACAACTCATGGGGCCCCCGGGCAATAGGGGATCTTGGGGCCCCTGTGTCCTTGCCCAAACTCAAAAAAGCCTATGAAAAAGGTACCAGGGGCATCTCATGGGGCCCACTACTGACCCCGGGCCCTCGGGCAGTACCCGAGTTTCCAAATGGTCAGTCCGCCCCTTGGTAGGTGGGTAGAAAAACAAAAATGGTTAGACATGTGTCACCAGGGAGCCTCTGTTTTAGATTCAACTGTATAGGGCAAGAAGAGAGAAAGCAGCGCCACTCTAAGTATAGACGGTTAAAATCAGGCAGATTTCATGGTAAAATTGCACTCACATAGATAGGTAACAGGTAGGTATGTCAAGTGATGGAGGTCCAGTGGGAGCATCAGGTCCTTTGGCCACGCTCTGTGTGTTTTCCTGCCGCTCCGGTGGTGTCCAGGGCTCGTGGAGTAGCAGAGGAGGCTCACAGGGATGATGTCACCGCATGGAGCGGGTTTCCAAGATGGCGTGCGTTTGGAGCATGCTCACTCTTTCGTCAGGCCGATCACACTTTAACCGTCTAAACTTAGAGTGGCTCTGCTGTCTCTCTTCTCTAGCTGCATTAGGAGTATCTACAAGCTCTTACAGCCGGCTGCCCCCTCAGACAAGTCCGTACTACCACAAACCCCCCACTACAGATGGACTTGGACACCACCTCCACATGGACCTTCTACTAACCCCCATTGCTGATGGTCCATCCCCAAACGCACACAGGGTAGATGTGTCTTAGTGCGCCCTCCCCCCACTCACCTCTGAATATACTGTATAGGGCCACTGGCGGCCTAACAGAAACCAATCTCTTCAATCTGTAAGCTTCCTGAACTAAAGATAATCTAACCATTAAAGAAAAAGCTTGGGGTTCCAGAAAAAACAAATATACATACTCACCTTGATGCTGCAGCTGTTTCCCACCAGTTCTAAGCCAAGAACCGATCAATCACATGACAGCTGATTGCTCAGTTCTTTGTCAGCTTGGAGAGGAGAGCAGTGACTGTCAGTCACCGCTCTCTGCTCTGCCCCTCCAGCATTCGTTGGAGCATTAGGCAGGAGCAGCTGGCCCCAGTCAGGATCCTTCCAGAGCTTGGACCCAGAAGAGAAGTATGACCAAAAAAGTTTGGACCATACTTTTCTTTTAGAAGTGAACCTGCTGCTTTGCCCTGCATTGGCAAAGCATGGGTTGACTTTTAGAAATCCTAACCATTTGGTTTCATTCTCTTCTCTATGCCAGGATCCTATATAGGGGAAACTCAGCTTCCTCCGGTGGAAAACATGGACACCAAAGTTCCAATACTGGAATCTCATGTTTCGTGAGAAAACCAATTGTTTTTAGCTGTTGTGTAATCCTTGTCTGATTTTTGTATTCATTGTTTGTTGTGTGTTTTTTATTTTGTTAGGATGTCGTCTACACCACGGTGAAACCCAGATCAAGAAGGCAACCTGCTGCTGACCTTGATAGCATTTATCAGAACATCTAATCCTAAAGGAAGTCTCCACCGGGGTCCCAGATATTAAAGCTGAACTTCATTTATTGTTTGTATTGCATAGTTATAGTATTTTATGTTAGTATGCATATTCCATACCTGTGGGATCACGGTGAAAGTAGAAGATCACTGTAGTAGATACCACCACTACAGATATTGCTGTGGTCTTCAAAGTGGCTTCCCTGCTCATTCAGTACAACTGCTATTCACACAACACCTTGTATTTTAGCAACGAATGCAAAGCATTTTCTGATTGGTCCAAGTGGAAGTCAAGACGGATCATGGGATCAGGAAGGAATTTTTTCCCCTGCAGGAGCAAATTGGATCATGCTTTTGCTGAGTTTTTTTTGCCTTCCTCTGGATCAACTGTGGGTGTAGGATTATAAATATATATATATATATATAAACAGTTGTGTTCAAAATAATAGCCGTCAGACATCACTAACCGGATCAATCACTGTTTTTGGTAGAAATGATATTTCTACATGGCAAATAATTTTCTAGCAGGTGTAGTAGAGTAATAGAAATCCAACAGACCCGACAGTCATGACATGCATGCTGCTGATTCTGTGTCATTGAATCACTCATTGAAAGGGGCGTGTTCAAAATAATAGCAGTGTGGAGTTCTATTAGTGAGGTCATTCATTCTTTGAAAAACAGGTGGCAATTATTGCCCTTATTTAAGGAAGGAAGGCAGCAAATGGTGTACATGCTGGTTACAGTGCATTTCTCTCTGAAATTCTGAGGAAAATGGGTCGTTCCAGACATTGTTCAGAAGAACAGCGTACCTTGATTAAAAAGTTGATTGGAGAGGGGAAAACATATAAAGAAGTGTAGAAAATGATCGGCTGCTCAGCTAAAATGATCGCAAATGCTTTAAAATGGCAACAAAACCTGAAAGACGTGGAAGAAAGCGAAAAACGACCATTGGAATGGATAGAAGAATAGCCAAAATGGCGCGGACTCAGCCAACAATCAGCTCCAGGAAGATGAAAGAAGGTGTGACGTTCCCTGTGAGGACTGTTACAATTAGAAGACGCCTATGTGAAGCCAAGCTATCTGCAAGAAGCCCCCGCAAAGTCCCAGTGTTGGAAAAAAGACGTCTGCTGAAGAGGTTACAATCTGCCAAAGAGCACATTGACTGGCCTAAAGAGAAATGGCGCAACATTTTGTGGACTGATGAAAGTAAGATTGTTCTTTTTGGGTCTAGTGGGCGGAGACAGTTTGTCAGAGGACCCCCAAACACTGAATTCAAGCCACAGTACACTGTGAAGACAGTGAAGCATGGTGGTGCAAGCATCCTGATATGGGGATGTTTCTCATACTACGGTGTTGGGCCTATTTATCGCATACCAGGGATCATGGATCAGTTTGAATACATCAGAATACTTGAAGAGGTCATGCTGCCTTATGCTGAAGAGGAAATGCCCTTGAAATGGGTGTTCCAACAAGACAACCACCCCAAACACACCAGTAAAGGTGCAACATCTTGGTTCCAGACCAACAAGATTGACGTTATGGAGTGGCCAGCCCAATCCCCGGATCTTAATCCAATAGAAAACTTGTGGGGTGACATCAAAAATGCCGTTTCTGAGGCAAAACCAAGAAATAGAGAAGAACTGTGGAATGTGGTCCAATCATCCTGGGCTGGAATACCTGATCACAGGGACCAGAAGTTGGGTGACTCCATGCAACACAGATGTACAGCAGTTCTCAGAAACAGTGCGACTACAACCAAATATTCATGAAGTCATTCAAAGGAAAGCAAAATCTTCAAACATTTCTCAGTTTATATAGTGAATGTTTGAGTTTCTAAAGAAGAATACAAACACTGCGATTTTTTTGAACCGTCTAATATTCACTTTTCTTCAATTTTTTTAGAGGAACAACACAAATTTGATCTATTTTTCTTCATGTTGTGATTTGGAATAGAATGTGTCGTGTTCCCAATGCATTTGTGTGGATGGAAATAAAAGCTATTAGAAGGATTTTCAGCTTTATTCACTTTTTTCAACACACTGCGATTATTTTGAACACAACTGTGTATATATGATCAACATGCAGAAATACATCAGTGGTTCATATAGTGAACTCGGTGTAGAGTTATTCCCCCTGAGGTCATCACAGAGGACAAGGGGGCACTCTTTACGTCTGGAGGATAAGAAAATTATTCTCCAAACACAGAAAGGTTTCTTCACAGTGAGAGCTGTGAAAATGTGGAATAGACTCTACAGCGCTCCGACAGGTATGGGATTGGCATACCTACATCGGTCCAAGCTGGTTCAATGAAATTATGCAATACAAACCACACCTGGGGTTCAGCTTTAGACTATTCCACTGAGTTGATGGATAAATGTCCTTCGTTCCAATTTCAGGATACTGTGCAATACTGAGTTGCTGTCTTCAAAATTCTGGGGCAGCTCTGGATCACATGACCTCTAAATGTTACATTGTTGCAGGTTGCCAGAGCCAGTTTCTGTCTTGCGCTCCTGTTGTACAGACAGTTGCGTCCCTGTTGAAAAGTTATTAACTGGTTCTCTTCAAACCAAGAGCTGGCCATACACTAGTAGACTTCTAGTAGACTAGAAGGAACGTACGCATGAACAATTGTACGAAAACTTTCAGCACATTTGAAGACTTGAACCATTGGAAAATACCTCAAAATGTGTTTTTCTTTTAACATTCAATTTTGAAAAGAATGGATATTCCTGAACCAAAGCCACATGCACTTGTTTGTTCATGAAAAATGTTTAATTCTGCTCCTTCAAATATCGTTGTCACCGATTTGGTCCCACCAATGGTTAGAAAATCAAGCAATCACTTCCTGACATCATTGCTTACTACAATCTGTGAATAACCACAGAGGTCACATAGTACAGGGCTATTCACAACAGCCTTGTACCATGTGACAAGCTGTGACCAATCACAGCTCACACAGTATTTCTCAATGGCGGCAGGAATGCCGCCAGAGCGAAGGAGAAATGATTGCTTTTATAACCTTTATGGGTGTAAAAACAATCAGTGTAAAAAAAAAAAATCTTCATCACCCCCCACAAGTAGTATCACTTGGTAGCCTTTATGGGTGTAAAAGCAAACAGTGTAAAAAAAGAAAAAAAAAATCTTCATCACCCCCACAAGTAGTACAGTGTCACTATGGTGACACTGTACTGCTAGGGTGACAGTATGTTATAAAAAAACATAAATAATAATATAAAAAAATAATAAAAATGTAAAAAAATGTATTATTATTATAATTTTTGGTTATAAACTAATTTGTATTATTTATTTATTTTTTTTTTAAAAAGATAGACAAATACATGTTGGCCAAGATTTATGAAGAAAGATTATTTATTTGCAAAACTTTATAAGAAAAACACTTTTGTTTTAAAATTTTTTGGACTTTTTTATTTATCTAGCAAAAAAAAATAAAAAATCCCAGTGGTGAATAAATACCAGCAAAATAAAGTTTTATCTGTCTCAAAAAACGCTAAAAAATTCATATGGGTACAGTGTTGCATGACCGCGCAATTGTCATTCAAAGTGCGACAGCGCTGAAAGCTGAAAATTGACCTGGACAGGAAGGGTGTAAAAGTGTATGAATGTCTGTAGCTATGTATGAAGAATCGGCTCCCAGAGCTGAGATCATCCCAGAGCCTTTTGAACCTGTTGAGATGAGCAGCAAGGCCTCCTCTCTCAGGTGCCCAAACTCAAAAAAGCCTATGAAAAAGGTACCAGGGGCATCTCATGGGGCCCCCTACTGACCCCGGGCCCTGAGTTTCCAAATGGTCACACATGAGGGGTGGACTGACCATTTGGAAACTCAGGGCCCGGGGTCAGTAGGGGGCCCCATGAGATGCCCCTGGTACCTTTTTCATAGGCTTTTTTGAGTTTGGGCAAGGACACAGGGACCTCATGATCCCCTATTGCCCGGGGGCCCCATCAGTTGTCATTCCGCCCCTGCATGTATGTGCGCACATTGGGCACATCGCGGTGCTTCTTGGAGCCTTCAACAATCAACGTTGCTTTCTGGGTTTTTCGTCTTACTCATCAGCATCACGGCTGCACAGAGCCCCCACCCCTACTACGGGGACATTTCAATGTCATACTTCCTCCCTGTTATCCTCAGTACATCTGCGGTGTGTATTGTGACATTGCTGCTCTGAGCACAGACGGAGTCACACGGTGTCGTAAATCCCACACACCATCCATGATATTGCAATGTATTTATGATTGGGACCTAACGATCGGCTGAGCGAATGACAGAAGAGAGCCCTGTGTTAGTAAACAAAACAGACAGAGGCGACGTTCCCTTTTTTTTTTCAGGGAGTAAAAACCGGCACATCGTTTAGAAAACAGTAAACATTGTGAGGCTGCTGTTAGAAACCACAGGACCCCATACAGCCAACCTGACAGGGCCCCCCAAGCAAAAAAAAACACAGTTTACTATACTTCAGTTATTAATGAACGCAGCGAGTGATCGGTACTGATCGCTCACTGTGTTCATTCAGGAAAGGAAGGGGCTGGTAAATGGGACATATTTACTGGAACCATCCCCAGCTCTCCATCCTGAAAGATCCTATTGTCCTAGTGCTTGCAGCTGCCAAAAGGAAGGAGGGAAGCTAGCGTTCCCTTTTTTTTTTTCAGGGAGTAAAAACCGGCACATCGCTTAGAAAACAGTAAACATTGTGAGGCTGCTGTTAGAAACCACAGGACCCCATGCAGCCAACCTGACAGGGCCCCCCAAGCAAAAAAAAACTTAGTTTACTATACTTCAGTTATTAATGAATGCAGCGAGTGATCGATACTGATCGCTCACTGTGTTCATTCAGGAAAGGAAGGGGCTGGTAAATGGGACATATTTACTGGAACCATCCCCCGCTCTCCATTCTGAAAGATCCTATTGTCCTAGTGCAGGGGTAGGCAACCTGAGAGCCGCAGGACTACAAGTTCCATCATGCCTCTGCAAGTCATAGCTGTAACTGTCAGTTTTGTCATCTTTGCAATGCCTCATGGGAAATGTAGTTCCACAACAGCTAGAGAGCCGCAGGTTGCCTACCCCTGTCCTAGTGCTTGAAGCTGCCAAAAGGAAGGAGGGAACCTGGCAGCACTGTAGGGGTGTGGGGGGCCTGGGCAGCAGGGGGAAACATATGGTGCACAAGGGGGGTGATGTGGGGCAATTACTGGAACCGATCCCCTGCATGACTCTCTCTGCAGCAGCTGAAAGTCGACGGGAGGGAGAGGAGAAGAAGTCAGCTTTCAGCTGCTGCAGATAGAGCCATACAGGGGATCGGTTCCAGTAATGGCCCTTCCGCTGTTCCGATCAACCTCCCTGCCTATATCTGATTCACCCAGTTTCATGGGCCCCCCTGCTGGCCTGGGCCCCCTACAGGAGGATTGGTGGTACCCCTTTATCCATGGCCCTGCGCTCAGTTAACCCTTTGATTGCCCCTAAATGTTAATCCCTTCCCAGCCAGTGTCAGTACAGTGGCAGTGTATATTATTAGCACCAATCACTGTATTAGTATAATTGGAGATGTCAGTGCCATTTAGTCAGTTCCCAACCAGTGTCAGTTAGTGTCAGATTGCCCACCGCACTATCACAGTCCCATTCTAAGTCGCTGATCGCCATCATTAGCAGAATACAAAAATATATATATATATATATATATGTCACGGTCCACCCACACGCACACGCCCACAGCGACTAGCTAACCAAGGTGTGCACTTGATTTGGGGTAAGAGGGAATAAGGGGGACTTAATCTGAATATATCTAAGTATATAAGACCGGCCGTGATATACTTTCACAGCCCGCACTACCTCTTGATCACCACCGGAGGGAGACTCCACTCCAATCCAGCCGGTCGACCACACACTGGCAGACACGATCTTACATACAATCTGGTGCACTGATTAGAGTTGAGGAGCAGCTTAGCAATCACACACCCTTCTAGGATTCCTCTAGCTAGCCTCCAAGCCAGAACCCCGGTGTCAATCACTCTTCCACTGTCCACACACCCCCACATCAGACACATTACAAACGGTAGCTTGCCACCAAACAACAGTTTATCCGCAGAACGGTCTGCTGGGACACCACACACACACACAGATCTCCGTCTGGCAGACCTGTCACCCTTACAATCTGCACGCAATCTGCCAACACGCAGTGCAATTGCATACAGATTGGCAGTGAACTTGACCGAGCATATAAAGACACTAAAATACAATACAATCTAATCTCTCCGGAGATATGAGCCCGAGCTTAAGTACCCAGAAGTCACTTATTAATTTTATGGTTTAATATCCTGAAAGTGGGCAGTGCATAAAATATGTACAAAGTATAAAAAGTTACAGAAAATACAAGAAATACAAGAAGACACACAATTGGCTATTCACTATAAAATAAAAGGGAAATAAAACAGAAATAAAACTTTTACCAAGATTTATCCTGGGACTGGAGCAAGTCAGAGAAAGTCCGCAATTCGTCAGTCAAATAGAACGTGCTCCATACGAATCACAACGTCCATACCTCAAGTCCTCAATTTATGGGAATATGGACGTAGGCTGGACATGAGTCCTTGGCCAATCAATCCTGGGGGGGTGTTCCTGTACTAGCCCACAGAACGTTCTGAGTGCTGAAATGCCCAAAGTCAATTGGACCAGGAACGGTTTAAATCACCAAGTCAGGGATTGAATTTCCGACACCAGAGCATCAGTCCGATCGCAACAGTACCAATCACTGTTCAGCTTTTGTAATCCAGCGCCACATAACCATTTCCTGCATTTTTCTGGCATTCTACATAGGCCACAAATACTGTTTTTACATGCAGATGTAGCCCACAGAGTGCCCAATCAGAAGGAAGTATTTTCATCTCTCTGCAACAAATATTTTAGCTTTTATGAGAGATGAAATCTATTCCTTTGATCTGTGTATATACTTTAAAGCTCCCCAGACAGATCGGAGCCCCCCTGGTGTCATGAAGCCGAAATGTCTGCGTTCCTCTTTTAAACTTCAGGAAGGTGGCAAAGTCTGATTATATATATATATAGGCAAATCTTATTGGCACCCAGGTGCCACTTCCAGCCTGGAAGCTGCTCTGTCTTTTCAGATGCTAATGGGAGAGCATATGTCCCTGAATACCTATAACTGAATATTTCTTTAAAGACAAGGAATGAAACTAAATTTACAATTACATATTGCTACTGATCACATCTCAGTTTAATCACTTGAATCCCACATCTATGTTACAATCTGTGTATATATATATATATATATATATATATATATATATAAAATATATATACAGTCATGGCCGAAATTGTTGGCACCCTTGATATTTCTCCAGGAAATCATGTATTTCTCACGAAACGTATTGCATTAACACATGTTTTGCTATACACATGTTTATTCCCTTTGTGTGTATTGGGACAAAACAAAAAAAGGGAGGAAAGAAAGCAAATTCGACATAATGTCACACAAACCTCCAAAAATGGGCTGGACAAAAGTATTGGCACCCTTTCACAACTGCGGATAAATAAGAATGTTACAAGCATGTGATGCTCCTGTAAACTCACCTGGGGCAAGTAACAGGTGTGGGCAATATAGAAATCACACCTGAAAGCAGATAAAAAGGAGAGACGTTCACTTAACCTTTGCATTGTGTGTCTGTCTGTGCCACACTAAGCATGGACAACAGAAAGAGGAGACGAGAACTGTCTGAGGACCTGAGAACCAAAATTGTGGCAAAATATCAACAATCTCAAGGTTACAAGTCCATCTCCAGAGAACTAGATTTGCCTTTGTCCACAGTGCGCAACATTATCAAGAAGTTTGCAACCCATGGCACTGTAGCTAATCTCCCTGGTCGTGGACGGATGAGGAAAATTGATGAAAGATTGCAACGCAGAATAGTCCGGATGGTGGATAAGCAGCCCCAAACATGTTCCAAAGACATTCAAGCTGTCCTGCAGGCTCAGGGAGCATCAGTGTCAGCGCGAACTATCCGTCGACATTTAAATGAAATGAAACGCTATGGCAGGAGACCCAGGAGGACCCCACTGCTGACACAGAGACATAAAAAAGCAAGACTACAGTTTGCCAAAATGTACTTGAGTAAGCCAAAAGCCTTCTGGGAAAACGTCTTGTGGACAGATGAGACCAAGATAGAGCTTTTCGGTAAAGCACATCATTCTACTGTTTACCGAAAACGGAATGAGGCCTACAAAGAACAAAACACAGTACCTACGGTAAAATATGGTGGAGGTTCAATGATGTTTTGGGGTTGTTTTGCTGCCTCTGGCACTGGGTGCCTTGACTGTGTGCAAGGCATCATGAAATCTGAGGATTACCAAAGGATTTTGGGTCGCACTGTAGGGCCCAGTGTCAGAAAGCTGGGTTTGCGTCCAAGATCCTGGGTCTTCCAGCAGGACAATGACCCCAAACATACGTCAAAAAGCACTCAGAAATGGATGGCAAAGAAGCGCTGGAGAGTTCTGAAGTGGCCAGCAATGAGCCCAGATCTAAATCCCATTGAACACCTGTGGAGAGATCTTAAAATTGCTGTTGGGAAAAGGTGTCCTTCCAATAAGAGAGACCTGGAGCTGTTTGCAAAGGAAGAGTGGTCCAAAATTCCGGGTGAGAGGTGTCAGAAGCTTATTGATGGTTATAGGAAGCGACTGATTTCAGTTATGTTTTCCAAAGGGTGTGCAACCAAATATTAAGTTAAGGGTGCCAATACTTTTGTCCAGCCCATTTTTGGGGTTTTGTGCGACATTATGTCATATTTGCTTTTCTGCCTCTGTTTTATATTTGTTCCAATACATACAAAGGGAATAAACATGTGTATAGCAAAACATGTGTTAATGCAATACCTTTTTTGTGTGAAATACTTGATTTTCAGGAAAAATATCAAGGGTGCCAACAATTTCGGCCATGACTGTATATACAGTGGGGATCGAAAGTTTGGGCACCCCAGCTAAAAATTTGTATTAGTGTGCATAAAGAAGCCAAGGAAAGATGGAAAAATCTCCAAAAGGCATCAAATTACAGATTAGACATTCTTATAATATGTCAACAAAAGTTAGATTTTATTTCCATCATTTACACTTTCAAAATAACAGAAAACAAAAAAATGGCGTCTGCAAAAGTTTGGGCACCCTGCAGAAATTATAGCATGCACTGCCCCCTTTGCAAAGCTGAGACCTGCTAGTGTCATGGATTGTTCTCAATCATCGTCTGGGAAGACCAGGTGATGTCAATCTCAAAGGTTTTAAATGCCCAGACTCATCTGACCTTGCCCCAACAATCAGCACCATGGGTTCTTCTAAACAGTTGTCTAGAAAACTGAAACTGAAAATAGTTGACGCTCACAAAGCTGGAGAAGGCTATAAGAAGATAGCAAAGCGTTTTCAGATGTCAATATCCTCTGTTCGGAATGTAATTAAGAAATGGCAGTCATCAGGAACAGTGGAAGTTAAAGCAAGATCTGGAAGACCAAGAAAATTATCAGACAGAACAGCTCGCAGGATTGTGAGAAAAACAATTCAAAACCCACGTTTGACTGCACGATCCCTCCAGAAAGATCTGGCAGACACTGGAGTTGTGGTACACTATTCCACTATAAAGAGATACTTGTACAAATATGGTCTTCATGGAAGAGTCATCAGAAGAAAACCTCTTCTACGTCCTCACCACAAAAATCATCGTTTGAACTTTGCAAATGAACATATAGACAAGCCTGATGCATTTTGGAAACAAGTTCTGTGGACCGATGAGGTTAAAATTGAACTTTTTGGCCGGAATGAGCAAAGGTACGTTTGGAGAAGAAGGGACACAGAATTTAATGAAAAGAACCTCTGTCCAACTGTTAAGCATGGGGTTGGATCAATCATGCTTTGGGGTTGTGTTGCAGCCATTGGCACAGGGAACATCTCACGAGTAGAAGGAAAAATGGATTCAATAAAATTTCAGCAAATTTTGGATGGTAACTTGATGCCATCTGTGAAAAAGCTGAAGTTAAAGAGAGGATGGCTTCTACAAATGGATAATGATCCTAAAGACACCTCAAAATCCATGGGGGATTACATCAAGAGGCGTAAACTGAAGGTTTTGCCATGGCCTTCACAATCTCCTGACCTCAACATAATTGAAAATCTATGGATAGACCTTAAAAGAGCAGTGCGTGACAGACAGCCCAGAAATCTCAAAGAACTGGAAGACTTTTGTAAGGAAGAATGGGCAAAGATACCTCAAACAAGAATTGAAAGACTCTTGGCTGGCTACAAAAAGCGTTTACAAGCTGTGATACTTGCCAAAGGGGGCAGTACAAGATATTAACTCTGCAGGGTGCCCAAACTTTTGCAGACGCCATTTTTTTGTTTTCTGTTATTTTGAAAGTGTAAATGATGGAAATAAAATCTAACTTTTGTTGACATATTATAAGAATGTCTAATCTGTAATTTGATGCCTTTTGGAGATTTTTCCATCTTTCCTTGGCTTCTTTATGCACATTAATACAAATTTTTAGCTGGGGTGCCCAAACTTTCGATCCCCACTGTATATACCAATGGCCTCCAAACTGAGGCCTGGGGGCCAGATATAGCCCTTGGCTTGCACTTATCTGGCCTACTGACACCAATGATGGGACACCATTTCTCCTACTGACACCATCAATGGGGCACTATTCATTTCATTAAAACCAATAATGGTTCACTGATGCCGGGGCATTTACTAACCTCACTGGCCACAGTCTGGCCCCCCCCCCCCTAAAGCCTGAAGGACAATAAACTGGATCCATGCTTGGTAATTTTGGAGACCCCCTATCATAGTTTGCAGATGCTGTAATTTTCATGCAAACCAATCAATATACATGTATTATTCATTCCATTAAAACCAATGATGGTGCACTGATGCTGGGGCATGTACTAACCCCACTGGCCACAGTCTGGCCACAGTCTGTCCCCCACTGGTGGGCGGGGCGAATCACATCAGAGGGTGTGGCCGGAGCTGCACAGGAAAAAAAAAACAGGGACCAGGGCTGTGGATAAGGGGGCACCATCAATCCTCTTGTACGGGGCCCAGGCCAGAAGGAGGGCCCAGGCAGCTGGGTGAAGTGGATATGGGCATTGATTGGCATGGTGGGGGGGGGCAATTACTAGAACCGATCCCCTGTATGGCTGTGTATGCAGCAGCTGAAAGCCGGCTTCTTTTCCTCTCCCTCCTGCTGCCTTTCGGCTGCTGCAGAGAGAACCATACAGGGGATCAGTTCCAGTAATTGTCCCCCCCCCCTTCCCCCCCGCTGCACCTACCACCCTCACTGTGCACCATACGTTTTCCCCTGCTGCCCATACTCCCCTGTGTACACCCATAGTGCTGATGGCTTCCCTACATGGATTCCTTCACTGGATTATGAACACTAATTTGAGTATCTAACACTGATATTGCTGTGCTTTGTAGTACCACAGACGCTCTTTATACTCCATTTGAATATTGGATGGACATATATGCATCACATCAATACTATTATACACGTTTTATTATAATTAGGTGTTCACATTGTTTACCTTAATACTTCATTGTACATGTTTTGTGGGTTTTATTGCCTTTGCCCTTTGTGCTAGCAGCTCTTAATTTTCAGCTCCCGTCATATATTTTGCAGTATATATATATATATATATATATATATATAATTAAAATAAATAAATAATATAATAATTATATTAGTTACATATTTAGGTTGATAAAAGACGCAAGTCCATCCAGTTCAATCAATAGAAAAAATAAATAAAATATGTATAAAACCCTTCCATCCCTCTTGTATTGAACTGTATTGTTGCTGTATTTTCTCCCGTTATAATGTAAAGTGCTGAGCAAACTGTTGGCGCCATAAATCCTGTATAATAATAATAATAATAATAATAATAATAATAATAAAACCTTCATATACTGAACCCTATATCCACAGTTCAGAGGAAGGCATAAAGCATGGTCAAATTTTGGGGAAAAAAATCTTTCTTGATCCCCCCCACAAGGCAATTTTATACTGAACATCTTCTACTTAGGCTGAGTAGTAAAAAAAAATAGATTTATCTACACGACCTGACGCTAGGAAACAGCTACAGTATCTCCCAGAAATGAGTCCCCCCCCTCACATGTTTGAAAATATTATATCTTTTCATGTGACAACACTGAAGAAATGACTCTTTGCTACAATGTAACATAGTGAGTGTACAGCTTGTATAACATGTAAATTTGCTGTCCACACATAGCCATTAATGTCTAAACCGCTGGCAACAAAAGTGAGTCCACCCCTAAGTGACAAGGTCCAAATTGAGCCCAAAGTGTCAATATTTTGTGTGGCCGCCATTATTTTCCAGCACTGCCTTAACCCTCTTGGGCATGGAGGTCACTAGAGCTTCACAGGTTGCCACTGGAGTCCTCTTCCACTCCTCCATGACGACATCACGGAGCTGGTGGATATTAGAGACCTTGTGCTCCTCCACCTTCCATTTGATGATGCCCCACAGATACCCAATAGGGTTTAGGTCTGGAGACATGCTTGGCCAGTCCATCACCTTTACCCTCAGCTTCTTTAGCAAGGCAGTGGTGGTCTTGGAGGTGTGTTTGGGGTTGTTATCATGTTGGAATACTTCCCTGTGGCCCAACCTCCAAAGGGAGGGGATCATGCTCTCCTTCAGTATGTCACAGTACATGTTGACATTCATGGTTCCCTCAATGAACTGTAGCTCCCCAGTGCCGGCAGCAATCATGCAGCCCCAGACCATGACACTCCCACCACCATGCTTGACTGTAGGCAAGACCCACTTGTCTTTGTCCTCCTCACCTGGTTGCCTCCACACACGCTTGACACCATCTGAACCAAATAAGTTGATCTTGGTGTCATCAGACCACAGGACATGGTTCCAGTAATCCATGTCCTTAGTCTGCTTGTCTTCAGCAAACTGTTTGCAGGCTTTCTTGTGCGTCATCTTTAGAAGAGGCTTTCTTCTGGGACGACATCCATGCAGACCAATTTGATGCAGTGTGCGGCGTATGGTCAGAGCAGTGACAGGCTGACCCCCCACCCCTTCACCCTCTGCAGCAATGCTGGCAGCACTCATACGTCTATTTCCCAAAGACAACCTCTGGATATGAAGCTGAGCACATGCACTCATCTTCTTTGGTGGACCATGGCGAGGCCTGTTCTGAGTGGAACCTGTCCTGTTAAACTGCTATATGGTCTTGGTCACCGTGCTGCAGCTCAGTTTCAGGGTCTTGGCAATCTTCTTATAGCCTAGGCCATCTTTATGTAGAGCAAAAATTCTTTTTTTCAGATCCTCAGAGAGTTCTTTGCCATGAGGTGCCATGTTGAACTTCCATTGACCAGTATGAGAGAGTGAGAGCGATAACACCAAATCTAACACACCTGCTCCCCACCTGAGATCTTGTAACACTAACGAGTCACATGACACCTGGGAGGGAAAATGGCAAATTGGGCCCAATTTGGACCTTGTCACTTAGGGGTGGACTCACTTTTGTTGCCAGCGGTTTAGACATTAATGGCGGTGTGTTGAGTTATTTTGAGGGGACAGCAGATTTACATGTTATACAAGCTGTACACTGACTATGTCACATTGTAGCAAAATGTCATTTCTTCAGTGTTGTCACATGAAAAGATAGAATCAAATATTTACAAACCTGCGAGGAGTGGACTCACTTCTGGGAGATACTGTAACCAGTTTCACTATTTCTACATTTTCTATATTGGGTCCGCAGATTACAAAAGTTTCCCCAAATAGGTTTTCACACGTTTGCTTCACACTTCTTGTTAAATACAGGAAGAAAGATAATTTTGCTCTCCTATTAAAATTTTCAGCATTGCTTGTCTACGCATTTCTCGACAACATGACAAAAATCTCTGCGCTGTTAGTCTGTAAGTAAATGAAATGTAATTCTTCTTTTATTATATCCAGGGCTTTTTTAGCGAGAGCGCACGGGGGGGGGGGGGCGCAGTTCCAGCACTGAACATATATAATGACAAGGGGTACTGACATGTGCTGGAGGGTCTATTAATGCTGGCTGCTGGGGGATCTATTGTTGCTGGTGAGATCTATTGTTGCTGGGGGGAGGGTAACTGTTGCTGGAAGGGCTCTGCTGTTAAGTTAGGGGTCTATAGTTGCTGGCTGCTGGAGAGTCTATTGATGCTGCCTGTTGGGAAATCTGTTGTTGCTGCTAAGGGTCTATTGTTACTGAGGATGGAATCTATTGTTGCTGGAGAGGGTCTATTGCTGCTGTTGGGGGATTTATTGTTGCAGGGAGGTCAATTGTGGCTGGAAAGGATCTACTGTTGAGTTAAGGGTCTATTGTTGTTGGCTTCTAGAAAGTCTATTGTTGCTGGCTTCTGGAGAGTCTATTGATGCAGGCTTCTGGAGAGTCTATTGATGCTGGCTGTTGGGAAATCTGTTGTTGCCAGGGATCTATTGTTGCTGAGGATGGAATCTATTGTTGCTGGAGAGGGTCTATTGCTGTTGTTGGGGGATCTATTGTTGCAGAGAGGTCAAATGTTGCTGGAAAGGATCTACTGTTGAGCTAAGGGTCTATTCTTGCTGGCTTCTGGAGAGTCTATTGATGCTGGCTGTTGGGAAATCTGTTTTTGCCAGGGATCTATTGTTGCTGAGGATGGAATCTATTGTTGCTCCTTAGTAAGTACGGTCTGCCAGGTGGTTTTGTCGATTGGTTGAAAGTCTTGTATAAGGGGGCGGAAAGCTTTCCTCTTGCTAATGATTGGTTTGGGCAGTCCTTTGAGGTTGGCTCTGGGGTGCGCCAGGGTTGCCCTTTAAGTCCCCTGCTCTATGTGTTTGCAATCGACCCCATCATCAGGAGGCTAGAGAGCAGCATGTTGTGTGGGGTACCAGTGTGGATCCTGAACAGGGGCGGACTGACCATTTGGAAACTCGGGCACTGCCCGAGGGCCCAGGGTCAGTAGGGGGCCCCATGAGATGCCCCTGGTACCTTTTTCATAGGCTTTTTTGAGTTTGGGCAAGGACACAGGGGCCCCATGATCCCCTATTGCCCGGGGGCCCCATGAGTTGTCAGTCCGCCCCTGATCCCAAATGACCTATATCGACCACTGCGAACCCTTCAGGTATACATACCAGTCTATCTACTTCCAGCATTCTATAGTATATTGAATATATACCAACTAGAGTGTTTAAATTTGGAATCGAACCAGAAAATGCCTCCAAAATATAATTGTGGCCCATGAATAGAAAACTAATCGTATATTCATACAAAATATATCACTATAGATAATATGTCAATGGGTTCAACATGGGAGTAACATCATCTAGCTCCATGTGATATTGGCAGGAATAGGGATAGGATGTTAAGTGATTGTCCCCACCCATTGTGGGCGATGACCACACAGCACCACGTGACACTGGTCACAAGTATGGGCACCCAGTATGGCCCCTTATGGCTCTGAGGAAGAAGCAAGGCCTCGAAACGCATCAGACAGTTGGGTCTTTCCATGTTCTACCACCAGTCGCTATGCTTCGTGAGCTGGCACTTGTGGTTTTATTATGACAAGCTGTGACACGTCAGTTGGTTTGTTACTACGTTTTTATCAATCAAGTGAAGCTTGGAGCAGGGGTGGACTGACAACTCATGGGGCCTCCGGGCAATAGGATATCATGGGGCCCCTGCGTCCTTGCCCAAACTCAAAAAAGCCTATGAAAAAGGTACCAGGGGCATCTCAAGGGGCCCCCTACTGACCCCGGGCCCTCGGGTAGTGCCCGAGTTTCCAAATGGTCAGTCCGCCCCTGGCTTGGAGGATAATGCACTAGGCTGGTGCACCCTCTTCTTTGCTCTGTCTTTCTTGGGCAAAAGATGCTGCCTGCTATGAGCGTGGAGTAGGGCTCATTTTCTCCAAAATTACTTGGTTACTCGATCTTCTTCCACTCGCCCTCCAGAGGATTTTTCCGCCTCCTTCCTGGCCAGGCCATTTTTCCATTTTTCGCTGCACCCAAATTAAATTTACGCCCTTTTTTTCTCACGTATAAAGCTTTCTTTTGGTGGTATCTGATCACCTCTGTGTTTTTTTATTTTTTGCGCTATAAAAAAAAAAGGCCGACAATTTTGAGAAAAAAAAACAATATTTTTGACTTTTTGCTATTAAACATGACCAGTAAAAAAATTTTAAATAACAAATTTCGTCATAAATTTAGGCCAAAAGGTATTCTGCTCCCTGTCTTTGCTAAAAAAAAATCCCATTCCGTGTAAATTACTTGGTTTACGTGAAAGTTATTGCATTTAAAAGTGGAGGTATAGATAATGAGATTTTTAAAAAATAGATATTTTTACTAGTAAAGGTGGCGATCAGCGACTTACAGCGGGACTGCAGCGGGCATTCTGACAACAAGGGGGGAGGGGGACTGACTTGGTGTCACTGACATCCCCAGTGCAGTGGCAGACTGACCATTCGGGCACGAGGGCCCAGGGTCAGTAGGGGGCACCATGAGATGCCCTGATACATTTCATAGGCTTTTTTGGGTGTGGTTTGAGTCTGGGTGAGGACACAGGGGCCCCATGATTCTCTATTGCCCAAGGGGCCCCATGAGTTGTCAGTCCGCCCCTTCCCCAGTGACAGAAATACAGTGATCAGTGCTAAAAAAAAAGAACTGACACTGTACTAATGGCACTGGGCAGGAAGGGGTTAAAGGGGAAATTGGAGTTCAGATTGATACTAGACTGCATGAGAGAGTGAACTCTGTGTTCATCACAGAGGACAAGGGGGGGCTCTTTACATCTGCAGGAAAAGAAATTTAATCTCCAAACACGGAAAGGTTTCTTCACAGTGAGAGCTGTGAAAATGTGGAATAGACTCCCTCAAGAGTTAGTTCTGGCCAGCTCAGTGGATTGCTTCAGAAAAGCCCTGTATTCTTTCTTGGATACACAGAATATAACTGGATATAACATTTATAGGTAAAGTTGATCCAGGGAATATCCGATTGCCTCTCAGGGGATCAGGAAGGAATTTTTCCCCTGCAGGAGCAAATTGGATCATGCTTTGCTGGATTTTTTGCCTTCCTCTGGATCAACTGTGGGTGTAGGATTATAACTTTTTTTTTTTTTTGGTTGAACTGGATGGAATTTTGTCTTTTTTCAGCCAGACTAACTATGTAACTATGAGAGATGACCAAATGCCTAGTCTCCAATGGAATCCCCGAACAGGATTTTCTCTGGCTAAGTTAAGAATTGTGCCGTCTTGACTTCCATCCTTGAGTTCAAAGGGTAATCAGGTGGCTGGGGGGGGGGGGTTGTTTTCTTCGGTTTTGGATAGCGTGAGGAAATGTTAAAGCAAAGTTCAGGTTTTCATTGTTTATGACCCCATAGGGGAGATTATCACATCCTTCTTGGTCAACAGGACGGGAAGTAATGGGAATCTCTCATGAATACAGACAGCAGTTTAATCACTTTAGATGTGGGGGCTGGTTATGTTTTATGATATTTCCATCAATATTTGTGTCCTGTTGGGTGATTTCCCCACACGTGTGTACCAGTAAGGCACTTTCTATGCACACTGGGGACTTTCAGCGTGTTCTGTTAACATACAAAAAATGATATCGCATTAAATTAAATCTCTATTACCCCCTGGTTCACATCTGTGCGGGCTGCAATTTGCGTGGGCACGAGAGCCCATTCATTTGAATGGACACCTGTGCCCTGGGAAGGAGTTCCTGCACTCCTTGTGAAATCGCAGCCCGCACGGGAACTGAGGTTGGGATTTCCAGTGCTAGCAGCGTGCCATTAGAACTAATGGTACTCGGATGCAGGTCCCGCTTTGCTCTGTGTGGGTGGTGCGGCTGCAGGTTCTTGTGTGGGTCCCTCAGCAACACCACCCTTACAGATGTGAGCCAGGGGTAAAATGTATTATTCTTTTTTGAGGTTTCTACAAACATTTGTATTAGCAAAACACATACAGTATATTAAATAAATGACCCCATACAGTATGTATTTATTTATTACAGGTACTTATATAGCACCATCAATTCACAGAGCACTTTACATATATATTGTACATTCACATCGGTCCCTAACCCTCAAGAAGTGTACAATCTAAGGGCCCTAACCCTCAAGGGGCGTACAATCTAAGGTCCCTAACCCTCAAGGGGTGTACAATCTAAGGTCCCTAACCCTCAAGGGGTGTACAATCTAAGGTCCCTAACCCTCAAGGGGCGTACAATCTAAGGTCCCTAACCCTCAAGGGGCGTACAATCTATGGTCCCTAACCCTCAAGGGGCTTACAATCTAAGGTCCACAACCCTCAAGGAGTGTACAATCTAAGGTCCCTAACCCTCAAAGGGCGTACAATCTAAGGTCCCTAACCCCTTAAGGGGAGTACAATCTAAGGTCCCTAACCCTCAAGGGGCGTACAATCTAAGGTTCCTAACCCTCAAGGGGCGTACAATCTAAGGTCCCTAACCCTCAAGGGGCGTATAAAATCTAAAGTCCCTAACCCTCAAGGGGCGTACAATCTAAGGTCCCTAACCCTAAAGGGGCTTACAAACTAAGGTCCCTAACCCTCAAGGGATGTACAATCTAATGTCCCTAACCCTCAAGGGGCGTACAATCTAAGGTCTCTAACCCTCAAGGAGCGTACAATCTAAGGTCCCTAACCCTCAAGGGGCGTACAATCTAAGGTCCCTAACCCTCAAGGGGCATACAATCTAAGGTCCCTAACCCTCAAGGAGCATACAATCTAAGGTCCCTAACCCTCAATGAGCGTACAATCTGAGGTCCCTAACCCTCAAGGAGCGTACAATCTAAGGTCCCTAACCCTCAATGAGCGTACAATCTGAGGTCCCTAACCCTCAAGGAGCGTACAATCTAAGGTCCCTAACCCTCAAGGAGCGTACAATCTGAGGTCCCTAACCCTCAAGGGGTGTACAATCTAAGGTCCCTAACCCTCAAGGGGAGTACAATCTAAGGTCCCTAACCCTCAAGGAGCGTACAATCTAAGGTCCCTAACCCTCAAGGAGCGTACAATCTGAGGTCCCTAACCCTCAAGGGGCGTACAACCTAAGGTCCCTAACCCTCAAGGGGCGCACAATCTAAGGTCCCTAACCCTCAAGGGGCATACAATCTAAGGTCCTTAACCCTCAAGGGGTGTACAATCTAAGGTCCCTAACCCTCAAGGGGTGTACAATCTAAGGTCCCTAACCCTCAAGGGGTGTACAATCTAAGGTCCCTAGCCCTCAAGGGGTGTACAATCTAAGGTCCCTAACTCACATCTATACATACACATACTAGGGCCAATTTAGACAGGATCCAATTAACCTACCAGCATGTCTTTGAAGGGTGGGAGGAAACCAGAGTACCCACAGGAAACCCACACAGACACAGGGAGAAATAGCAAACTCTAGACTGGTGGTTAAATTGTGCAGTCTTGAATTTGACATTTATTTCCATTCAGTTAAAGCTGGTTCCTTCAGTGGGGTAAAGTTAATTATTAACATGTCATGTCATAAATCTGCTTCATCAAGAGGCATATACAGTATATTGCCAAAAGTATTGGCCCCGCCCTCCAAATCATGTGATTCAGGTGTTCCAATCCCCTCCATGGACACAGGTGTATACAATCATCCCCTAGGCATGCAGACTGCTTCTACAAACATTGGTGAAAGAATGGGTCGCTCTCAGGAGCTCAGTGACTCCAAGCGTGGTCCCGTGATAGGTGGTCACCTGTGCAATAAGTCCATCCGTGACATTTCCTGGCTACTACATATCCCACGCTCAACTGTTAGTGGGATTATAACAAAGTGGAAGCAACTGGGAACAACAGCACCAAGTGGTAGGCCACGTCACATGACAGAGCGGGGTCAGCGCATGCTGAAGCGCACAGTGCGCAGAAGTCGCCAACTGTCTGCAGAGTCAATAGCTAAAGACCTCCAAACTTGGTGTGGCCTTCAGATGAGCCCAACAACAGTGTGTAGAGAGCGTCATGGGATGGGTTTCCATGGCCGAGCAGCTGCATCCAAGCCTTACATCACCAAGCGCAATGCAAAGCGTTGGATGCCGTGGTGTAAAGCATGCCGCCACTGGACTCTAGAGCAGTGGAGACGTGTTCTCTGGAGTGACCAATCATGCTTCTCTGTCTGGCAATCTGATGGACATGTCTGGGTTTGGCAGCTGCCAGGAGAACGGTACTTGCCTGACTGCATTGTGCCAAGTGTAAAGTTTGGTGGAGGGAAATTATGGTGTGGAGGTGTTTTTCAAAGGGAACTCTTAAGGTGCCAGTATACCAAGACATTTTGGACATTTTCATGCTCCCAGCTTTGTGGGAAGAGTTTGGGGATGGCCCCTTCCTGTTCCAACATGACTGAGCACCAGTGCACAAAGCAAGGTCCATAAAGACATGGAGGAGCCAGTTTGGGGTGGAGGAACTTGACTGGCCTGCACAGAGTCCTGACCTCAACCCCATAGAACACCTTTGGGATGAATTAGAGTGGAGACTGCGAGCCAGGCCTTCTCGTCTCCTCTGTCTTCAAACTGTTCCCATCAGCTGCCGGGTAACAAGTCTCCTCAGTCTCTTAGCTATCTCCATCAGCTGAAGGGTAACAAGTCCCCTCAATCAGCTAGCTGCTCACATCAGCTGAGGGTAACAAATCTGACCCCCCCCCCCCAGCTTGATTGGTCCTCAGAGCAGGAGACTCCTTATTTAATCCCCATCTGCCTATGCCTCTGTAAACTAAAAATGTAATTTTGTAATAACTTTCTCTTATTTGTTTTTTTAGTGATCATTTTGAAGGAAGCAGGTAAGTGATTCTTCGTTACCAGATAAAGAATGTACTGTATAATTCTATTCAGAATCTTATATTAGAAAACCCAGTGCATTGTAGGAGTTCAAAGGGTCCCCCTTTATAAGAGCTTGCTCACCACCGTCTGGAAAAATCATACTAATTACCCCTCAGGATCCCACCAATGTTATCAGCCCAGTGCATGCTTTGTTCATTAGTACTAAGCTCTGATGAAAGATAATATATTGAGCTCCAGAGGACTGGAGCAAGGCCTGGTCAGCTGTAGCCAAATGTTTGTTTAATACCATTACTATGGAGGCGTCATTCAAGGTCCTTCTCCAATGGTACTGGGTCCCGGCTTGTATTGCACATGTGAAGGCTGTAGCCTTTGTGGAGATGAGATTCATATATGAAGCTGGTGGACATTCCCCCATTTGGTGGGCTTTTGGTCCCAGGTCTATGGCCTTTTATCCCCTCTTTTCCATATTACTTATCGTAGAGACCCTCATCATGCGCTCCTCCATTACCCGCTACCTGGCCTCCTGTCCAACCAGCAGAAACTGGCCACTTATCTCTTTATAGCGGCTAAACAGGACATCGCTAGAACCTGGAAGAAACCAAACGTCCAAATCGCAGAATTGAGGAATATTCTCTCATGGTCCATAAGAAAATGTCAAGTGTAATGATTCCCACCCTAAATATCTAAAAATATGGAATCCATGGTGGTCTTATGCCCACCCCTCACTTCCTACGTCGAGTTTAGGTACTTATCGTGACTAGAGGAGGTTCTTGCTTACAGGTTCTGCTCCTTTTTTCAATTCTTTCTTTCCACCTGCCCTTTTTTCTACCTTTGTCTTCTTCTCCGCTCCTTTCCCTTACCCCCCTCATAATTATTTTTTGTTTTTACCACAGCCTTCCTCCTTGTTTTACTACTTTTTGGTGTTTTCAGCCAGTTGACCATACTGCCCCTATTTTGTGGCACCCTTTGTTAAGGGCTTCACTTGTCTACGTATTTGTTCATGTGTTGTTCAATTTCACTTTGGTTCCCTGCGAGGGACCTTATTATTTGCTTGTATTTTGTTATTAAAAAAAAAAAAGAAAACCAATAAAATTAATTGTACTAGAAAGATAACATATTGGCTTTTTATGACATAGGAGACTGACTAAAATGTAATCTGAACTTCATATGTTCTGTTTTTGACTCTTGCCTCCTTGCATTCACAGTTCCCTACCCAAGCTAAGATCCCACTTTTGGTCACCACTTCTGGGGGATCTCCTTAAGGATAATAATGTTCTTTACACCGCCTGACTGAGAACTTTTTCTTTAGATAAACAGGGGGTGCAGCGCTATAGAATCATAAATAATACATCAAATAAAATGCTAAAAAACAAGTGTCTATAGGTGCATAAATAAATAAATTATGGTGAAAAAAAAACCACATTAAAGTGCAAAGTGTAGAGTCCACACATAAATAATATATGTCACTGTGTCGTGACTATTCAGTAGTATTCGTTAGTGCCCAGTCCACAATATTCCAGTGTTGAGAGGATCATGAGGATCTCTTATGATGAATATTAACGTGGTGCAATCCAAAATGATATAAGACTGCACACTCACCAGATGCGCAATCAATATGCGCATGTAAGAGATAACCCCTCTTAAGGTTTGAATCCAGGAAACCCTTTGGAGTACGGTCTGGTCTAATCTCCTGCTCTGCTCACCCAGTTACCAAGCATGGCTCTGTCCTCCTTAGACTTGGCCAGTTGTGTTATCCGCAGTCCAGATGCTGGGCTCCCCTCCCCGGCAGGCTCGGGATGTGATCTCGGTGCAATCCTGGGCAGATCCCGGGGATCCAGTGCGGGGAAAGTTAGTTGTAGAAGTTGGGTGATCTCCGGGCTGTGTGATGGATGATCTCCTCCTCCATCACACAGACTTCCGCTTCCCTGTCCGGACACAGATCCACAGACACCACTGCTAGCCATACAAGACGAGACACACCAGTCTTGGAAGGAAACCAGGAGATAGACTGTTTTATTTTAACATAGATACAAGATATATACACAGGGCGGGGAAATACACCCAGTAACAGGAAACACATCAGCAAGCCGTCCCATCAGGGGGAAGGGCTGCTGGAAACACCCCCCACCAAGCCAGTACAAACACATATATCCTATAATAGTTTGCTCCCAAGCAAGACACACAATAGAACAATGGGATACACCATGTGGCAGTAGACAATACACAAACCCATACATCCCATAATAGTTTGCTCCCACGAAAGACACACAATAGAACAATGGGATGCAGCCCCATGGCAGTGAACAATGAACACCCCCTCACCCCAATATTAGAACATTCAACCCTGTACCCCTAACAGGCACAGGGTGACTTACACATAATAGGGATATGGGGAGCTGAGACAGGGGTCCCCCCACCCCCAAAAGTCACTCCCGTCACACCATGTATTTGGTGCGCTTTCTGAAATCATACCAAAACGCCTGCATGCTGCATCAAATTTGAATTTGTTCCCATTCTCATGACCAAATCACAAGCAGCTGCGACAGGCAACGATTCAGCTATTGCTCAAGCTTGCACATTTTCTCCTGCCTCCAGCACGTATTGGCCGGAGAGGCTGCCCATCACATTGATGAGCCAATAGCAATGTGTGGAAAAGGGCTTAGTGACAAGTCCCAGAAGTGGACAGAACTGGCAGACAGGAGGGAAGGTTTGGGAGATTGATGCAGGTAAATGCACCTATAGGTGCCCGCTGTTTCCTTCTTTTTTTTTTTAAGTCTCTTGAAGGAAGCGATGTAGCATGAAGGGAAAGTAATAGAACCAAGGGTTGCCCATGCAGAAAATGAAAACATTCATAAGCGGAAAAACTTCATTTTATCTGCTGAAAAATAATTAATAAGTTCTAACTAATAATTGTCATGTACAATGTGCTATCTTGTAGGATCTTCGGTGAGACCTGTGATGACCTTCAACCCAAACTGGGACAAGATCTTCACAACAGAGTCTCTAACAATGACCTGTAATGTGACGTCACCTATTCCAGCAGTTATGAGCTACACCTGGTACAAGGATAGTACCCCGATACACACAGGACAAAGCTTTGTAATCAGAAAAGCAGAAAAACAGAACAGTGGGAATTACCAGTGTAAAGGCAATGAGACGGACATAAGTGACCCTGTCAGACTGGATGTCAGTCATGGTAAGTAATTATAGAGTTTTGCCCTCGATAGAATTACCCATAGGAACATAGATATTTATAAAGGTCTTTCCATTTAGTGCTTTAGTGGTGGCCATTGCTTGTAATGACCAATCTTTGGGTTCTTATACTTCTGTGTCTCCTTTAGATGATTCATTGCTCAACCAACCTATAGCCATGGTGGCATCAGGAGAATGAACAATCATTCACCATTTTGTAGATCTGGCTGATCTTCATAGAATCATACAATTTAGGACTCTAGTTAGTGGGAAGTCTTTAAATCTCTGCATATTGTACAAATCTCCATGCATTTATTCAGGAGGATTTAAAGTGGAGTTCCAACCAAAAGGGGAAGTTCCACTTTAAAGATTGGTCCCCCGCTATCAAGGTCCTACCTTTCCTCTGGGCTTGTGCTGCTCCATGTGCTGGCATCCATCTTAGGTCTGCAAAGCATTGTGGGATCCTTTATGCTTTCAGCCCTCTGCAACTCCTCCAAGGAGGTGGCGGCTTATCACATTTAAGTCTGCTGTTTGTAGCTGCCCATTGCATTCGTGTCCTGTCTGTTGCACAGCAGCAAGCTCCTGTTCAGTTAACCCTTTACTCTCCTGGATACCGACTCGGCTTTGGCTAAGACTCCTCCTGGCTTCTGACCCCGGCTCTGGCGACCATTCTTCTGACTTCTGACCCCGGCCCTGGCGACCATTCTTCCTGGCTTCTGACCCCGGCCCTGGCGACCATTCTTCCTGGCTTCTGACCCCAGCTCTGGCGACCATTCTTCCTGGCTTCTGACCCCGGCTCTGGCGACCATTCTTCCTGGCTTCTGACCCCGGCTCTGGCGACCATTCTTCCTGGCTACTGACCCCGGCTCTGGCGACCATTCTTCCTGGCTTCTGACCCCGGCTCTGGCGACCATTCTTCCTGGCTTCTGACCCCGGCTCTGGCGACCATTCTTCCTGGCTCCTGATCCCGGCTCTGGCGACCATTCTTCCTGGCTTCTGACCCCGGCTCTGGCGACCATTCTTCCTGGCTTCTGACCCCGGCTCTGGCGACTATTATTCCTGGCTTCTGACCCCGGCTCTGGCGACCATTCTTCCTGGCTTCTGACCCCGGCTCTGGCGACCATTCTTCCTGGCTTCTGACCCCGGCTCTGGCGACCATTCTTCCTGGCTTCTGACCCTGGCTCTGGTGACCATTCTTCCTGGCTTCTGAACCCGGCTTTGGCTATGATTCCTGCTGGTTCTCGACTTGATTATCCTGGAAGACGACCTCGGCAGGAGAACTTCTGTCCTACCAAGTCATCCGCTGTTGCTGTCAGACTTGCATAGACTCTTGCCTTGTTTCTGTGTAAATAAACCTACCTTTAATTGCACCTCCTTGTGTGTCTGGTTCCTCGCTCCCTGACACCCGCTCCCCATTAAGGCTTGGCACCTTTGGGGAGTGGGGGAGGAACAGGTACCCGAATTTGACAGGTACCCGCTCCCACTTCCGCTGCGATTACCTAGGCGATCGGAAACTGAAGTTGTCCTCCTACCCTCCCTCCCCGAAGTCTTGTGGGACACGTGACAGGTCCCAGAAGACGATGGGGCCAATCAGGAAGCACAGCGCTACTCGTGCATGCACAGTGGGCACCCAGCTGTGAAGCCACAAGCTGTCACAACCGGGTGCCCACACCGAAGATGCTGGCGCCTGGAATACAGGACGGCCGGTGAAACGGGCTATGGCGGGGGCAATGCGGGATCATGGGACGGGTGAGTGGCTGTTTTTTAAAAGTCAGCAGCTACAGTTTTTAGATGTTTGTAAGTGCTTACTGTAGACATAAAGTCCTTTTTATGGGTAGTTTTATCTTTATACAATGTGGAGTGTCTCTTTTATCATGTGTACATCGGTCCTGCTGAGCTCATTCCCAGTGGTGCAGCGGTTCCATGCAATGTGTGTTTAAATATGGTGAAAACCGGCAGCTGGTGTCTCCATGGAAGAGTAGAGGCTGGAGAGAGCACCCTTCCCCTGGGGGAATTTCACTTTGTGCATGTGACCACTCTTATATGGAGGATCGCATTATTTGGTAAGCCTTGTGTTTGACCAATGACACCTGGGAGGCCTTACAAGTGTTTGATGGTGACAGCCTGAGGAGCTCATCCTTTTTTCTCATCATGGCTTGTAGGACCCCTTTTATTTTGGAATTTCCAGTGTGTATGCCTCTATATTAATTCCTGGATTTAAGCACTTTGTTGATCTATGTTTTTGTTTTTTACCACGATCTCACAGTTTATATAAAGTATTTTGATTACACATATTGCTGTTAACAATAGACATTGGGGGGACAGGTCTTTTTTTTAAATTATATCTTTTATTAATCTTAATTAATCATTAACCTAAAGCCGTTTGGCGGCCGCAAAAATGCATCATCTTTCCTGGTGCACGCCATTTGGCGTCCTCCCGCACATGCGCAGTTTGCGCGGTTGCAGAGCCGCGCAGCGGCGCGATCTGTCACCGGCCGTGTACCTCGGACACAGCCGATGACAGATCTGAGTACCGGCCCCCGTTGCCGGTACCATGTGACCTGCTGTGACCAATCACAGCAGGTCACATGACAGCTGTATACAATGGATGGCTTCATTCATGCCATCCATTGTATACTAGTGCCTAGCTGTGAATGGTTACAGCAGGTCACATGCACATGTCATGTGATTAGCTGTGGCCAAATCACAGCTAAGCACAAAAAAAAAAAACCTGAATTAATCGATTTCATTCAGGTAAATCCTTGCTTATAGCAAAGTAATTCTTTGCTATAAGCAAATTGTGTAAAAAAAAAAAAAGGTTTTACTTCCCCAAAGTAGTACAGTGTTATTATGGTAACATTGTACTACTTTGGTCATAGTAAAATATGAAAAAAAAATCTTAAAATTTTTTTAAAAAATGTAATAAAAAATTAAAAATAATAAAAAAAATTTAAAAACAATTTAAGAAAAATATGTATAATTTTTTTTTCACACTGTCACCAGTCAGTGTCCCTGTTCACCGCCATGCCAGTTATATGATGACGCTGTACTGCACTGGTGACAGTATGTAAAAAAAAAATAGTGAAAATAATTTTTTTCATTTTTTCATTTTCCGAAAAATTATGACAAAAAAAATACAACTTCAAAAAACTTGCCATTCCTCTTATGAAGTACGTCGGACTGTCTACTCTGCAAAAAGGGGTTATTTGGGGGATATCTGTACCGTCCTGATATTTGGGAGATATCTGTACTATTCTTCTGACATTCTTGGACCTCAAGAAATTAGATTGGCTGTCAGTACTTCAGGATTGATCAATATTCAGATCTATACCATAGTTTGTGAACTCTATAACTTTCCTACAAACTAAATAATACATCCTAATTTAGGTTGTTTTCACCAAAGACATGGAGCAGAATACATCTCGGCCTAAATTTATGAAGAACAAATATTTATTTGTAAACTTTTATAACAGAAACAAAGAAAAACGTGTTTTTTTTTCAAAATTTTGGGTCTTTTTTTGTTAATTTAGCAAAAAATAAAAACCCCAGCGGTGATTAAATACCACCAAAAGAAAGCTCTAGTTGTGTGAAGAAAATGATAAAATTTTAGTTTGGGTACAATGTTGTATGACCGCGCAATTGTCATTCATAATGTGAGAGCGCTGAAACGTGAAAAATGGCCTGGGCAGGAAGGTGTAAAATTGCCCGGTATTGAAATGGTTAACATACATTATTTTGCATTATACAACAATATTTTTTCCATATCAAAAATTCTTACACTAAACAAACAAAGAAAAAATCCTACTCACCCCCCTCCCCGGTCACCTTAACCCTCAACTAACCTCATTCTTTCCTTTACCGCAGACTTCCCCTTCTCTTTCTTCTTCCTTCCTCTTCCTTCTTCTTCTCCTTTTCCTTTTTCTTTCCTCCACATTCCTTTCAGTTCTGCATAACTCTTAGTTGTTTTATAAATTATCCACTCCCGCTTTTTCCTAAATTCTTTGGTTTTAGCTTCTCCAATATGGTAAAGTTCCTCCATCCTATACACATATTCCACTCTGCTAAACCAATCTTTTATTTTAGGGGTTTCCTTACTCTGCCAAAATTTCAGAATCAACATTTTAGCTGCATTTATTAACGTATTCTTATATTGCTTCACCGCAAAGTCTCCTTTGTGAAAAATACACATCCAGGGGTTATTTGGTATTCTTGTTCCTGTTATCACCTGAATTTGTTGAATTATTCCTTGCCAAAACTCTTGGATATTAGGGCAATCCCAACCATATATGTGCCATGGTTCCTTCAAACCCACATCCCCTCCAACATAACAGTTGTTGTTCATGTGCTACACTCGGTGTACAGTCAGTGGTGTATTTAGGTTTTTTCCTGCCCTAGACAACACAAAAATCATCTGCCCCCCACAGACGCCGACCAACATCACCTCCTTCCCCCCTCCCGCAGAGAGAGCCTGGCATTGACCAACAACACCCCTGCCCCCATCTGTGAGAGCCTTCCATTAATCCCCCTGGCGATTGAGAGAAATACACCCATCTTCACAGCTCCGGACATCCTCGGAAATGAGAGTCAGGCTCCACGCACACCATCAAGCAGCCCGCAGCCTCCCACCTGGTTCCCATGGCACGTCTTCCATCCCTTCTTCTGGGGGGAGGTGCTGCCCCCCTGAAAAATGCCGCCCTAGTGGTAAATACACCCCTTTGTACAGTACCATCTTACTAGATATTTATAGTTTATCTATACTATATTCAAATTTACAGTACTCTGGGCCAATCTAAATATTTTCTTCGTATCATGCTCCTCTAGTTTTGTTCCAAGCTCTTTTTCCCATTTGTCAAGGTACGGTGGACAGACAGCTCCTGCAATATTAGTAAGAATCTTATACATACAAGAAGTTGTATGTTTACATTTCGTCTCCTGACCAAATAATCGTTCCAGAGGATACATACTGTCCACCGTCCTTAACCACTTGAGCTCCTGAGGATTTACCCCCCTTAATGACCACGCCTCTTTCTGCTACTCGGCGCTGCACTAATTCAACTGATAATTGCGCGGTCATGCAATGCTGCACCCAAACGAAATTTACGCCCTTTTTTTCCACACAAATACAGCTTTCTTTCGGTGGTATTTGATCACCTGTGCGCTTTTTATTTTTCACGCTATAAACAAAAAAAGGCCAAAAATTTTGAAGAAAAACAATATTTTTTATTTTCAGCTATAAAAAATATATAGTAAACTCAAAGTTGGTTATAAATTTTGGCCAAAATGTATTCTGCTCCATGTTTTTGGTAAAAAAAAATTCCAATAAGTGTATATTGATTGCTTTTTGTGGAAGTTATAGCGTCTACAAACTATGGTATAAATACTGCAATTTATGCCTTTTTTCTGCTATACAGCGCTGTGCTAGTTTAACGTACAATTGCGCGGTCATGCAATATGGTACATAAATGAAATTTACATCCTTTTTTTCCCCACAAATTGAGCTTTCTTTCGGTGGTATTTGATCGCCTGTGCGGTTTTTATTTTTTGCGCTATAAAAAAAAAAGGCTGACAATTTTGAGGAAAAAAAAACAATATTTTGGACTTTTTGCTATAAAACATGTCCAGTAAAAAATAAATGCAAAAATCAAATTTAGTCATAAATTTCTGCCAAAATGCATTCTGCGACATGTCTTTGCTAAAAAAAAAACCAATATGTGTAAATTAATTGGTTTACGTGAAAGTTATAGCGTTTACAAATGGCGGGAAAGATACTGGGATTTTTAGGGGTTTTTTTATACTGATAATGGCGGCGATCAGCGAATTATGGCGGCGATCAGCGACTTATGGCAGCGACTAGCGACTTATGGTGGGACTGCGGGAATGCGGCCGACATTTTAACATTGGGGGGTACTGACTTGGGGTCACTGACATCCCCAAAAACACTAATACACTGATCAGTGCAAAAAAAAAAAAACTGACACTGTACTAATGGCAATGGGGAGGAAGGGGTTAACTTTATTTAGCAGGGAAGGGTTATAGGAGTGAGGGGAGTGTTTTACTAGGGGGCGGGGTGTGTGCTGGGCGGGACAAGGCTGATCGAGAAAGAAAAACTGTTCTTTCTCGATCAGCTCATCCTCGAGCTGTCAGGGAAGTGACAGACAGCACAGCTACTGCAGCTGTGCTCTCTGTCACTGTTTGCCGCCGATCACCGGGAGATAGCCGCTAAGGAGCGGCTGTGACCCAGCGACTGACATCTGCGGCAGAGAACCGCGGGACAGATAGGGCGGCGGCGCGCCTTGCGCGCGACCCCTATTTGTTTACAAAACACACGTCCTAAAACGTGGTTTTGCCTGTGAGTGCCGCCCTGCCGCCGTATATGTACAGTGGCTGGGCGGCATGCAGTTAATGGTTGCGGAAGAACTGATTCAAAATGCCTCAGTTGGTGGTACCACCACACATCTAACCTAAAAAATTCATCCCTCTTATCTTTTAATTCTAAAAAAGAAAGCAACTCCCCCTTTTTCCGTGATATCCTTCAAACGTGCATTTTTATTTGTTATCCAGTTACCTGCAACGTCTTCCTTCCCTGTTGGGAAAAAAATCTGTTCCCTCCAGTGCAATTAATAGTGAATTATATTCCCATCCCATTCGCATGTAATCTATGCCATTCTCTTAAAACATTCCATGTTAAAATACTTATGTTTTTCGAAAAGGTTCGGTATTGTTGTGGAAGCCATGTTATCTGATCTGTGACCCATTTAGTGTATTTTCTATTTTTACTCATATCTTCTCCAGTGTATTGTAAATCCAATCAATCATTCATGAAATCGGTACAGCGCAATAATACCTCTAAAAATCCGGCACGCCTAAACCACCATTAGCCTTAATCTGTACATAATAATTCAAAACTAACCCTTGATTTTTTTATTTGACCAAATGAATTTACTTATCATTTTTCTTATGGTCTTAAGAAAGGACTCCAGTAAATATATTGGAAGCATATGAAACTTATACAGGATTTTCGGAACTATGACCATTTTTATATTTATGAGGCCCAACCACGAGAGTATCCCTACAGACATTTTCCTCAATTCTTCCTTAACTTCATTTACAAGTGAGATAGTTTATTTGGTAGAAATTTTTCAGAGAGGGAGTGAGCTTTACTCCTAAATAACTTAATTCTCTTTCTCTCCAAACAAAAGGGAAGGTTTCCTGCAAGTTCTGTTTTTCTAACTTTGAGACTGAAATATTCAATATCTCTAATTTTGAAGGATTGATCTTCAAATTTGATAGTTCGCCATAGTATTTTAAATTTTTCATTAGATTAGGTAACGTTACTCTTGGGTTCGTGACATAGAATAACATGTCATCTGCATAAGCTGCAACCTTATGTTCTTCCTTCCCAATCATAATTCCTTTTACATCTAAAGACTTTCGAACGGTCGCCAGAAGTGGTTCCAGTGAGATAACAAAAAGTAGTAGTGACAAAGGGCAGCCCTGCCTTGTCCCGTTATACATTTTGAAGAATTGATATAATGAACCATAACTGCGGCTGAAGGAAAGCTATACAATTTTTTTATCCACTGCATCATCTTATATCCAATACCCAATGCTTCTAGTGTGCATATCATGAACCCCCAATCTACCCTGTCCAATTTTTTTTTTTTAGAAATAAAACACCTTTTAATTGATCAAATAATGATAAATTGCACTTACAAAGTTGAAACCTGATCAGAGTAAGTAATCAGGAAACTTAACCTCCATTGGATGCCGGATCACTGTGCAGACGCAGCAAGTAACACTTCAGTCAAGCCAGAAAAAAGAAAGGTGGCATGCAGATGGAAAATCACAGCAAAAGACACTGAGCACACCAGGGGTAAAAAAAAACTGCTAAACCTTCTTGAGAATGGTGGGCACTGCTAAATTACTGAGATTGCAGGCTGGACTGAGGTATTACCCTACTTTTATGATTTGGGATCCTATCCCTTCATAAAAGAGGAGTTTAGGAGGTACATATGGTGCTGAAATAAGAATTAGGGATTGGGAACTGGTCCCCAAAAATGGAGCTTAGGGAGTAGGGGGCTGAGAACGAGGCTGAACAAAAGCGAGGCAGGACCGGGAAACACTTTTGGAAGTTACAACAACAGTTAGCCAGCTCACAATCTCCCACCACTGCTATCTCCTGATGACCTGACATCTGATGGAGGTTCATTTTCCTGGTTACATGCTCTGATCAAGTCTCACCTTGTAAGTGCAATTTATATTTATTTGATCAAATTTAAGGGTGTTTTACCTGCACTGTCCAGTGTGTTCTGTTTTGTTCTTCTTTTTCTCCACGTTATATATACCGTTGAATATACAGTACATGGAGCTTGCAAGGAAGAGCAGTCTGCTTTGGTTCCACAAAGGAGCACTACATCTGAAGATTTTATTCTGGGTCTAGCAATGCCTATGCACAGCATTTCTGCCATATCAAGGACAAGGCTGGTGCAATGTGATGGTCTGAGGTTGTGGTACAAGAATCTCTTGGGAGATAGAGATTTACAATAAATAAAAGGTGTGAACTGCATGAGAGGATAGAACAATCTTTGTTATCTTTGCTATAATATTGGTTGTCTATTGTTCTGTTTTTCAGACTATGTGATCCTGCAGGTTCCTCTCTATGTTCATGAAGGTGACGACGTGATTCTGCGATGTCACCATTATCCTGGATATCCTGGAAGAGAAACTATATTTTACAAGGATAATGCTGTCATAAGGGATTGGAGATCTGATCCTGAGTTTCGTGTTATAAACATGAATCTAAGAAAATCCCATGGGTATAAATGTAAGAAAGAGGTTTTTCACAATATCATCTATTATCATCACAGTGGAGGAACTTCTATACCTATGATAGGTAAGTCTTGCAAATTGATTTGGGTGGTGTGGGGTAGATTTTACTTCCTCAAGTGTCAATTATTCCAAAAGACTTCCTCTACTCATCTAGCCTTAAAGTGTTACTAAACCCCAGACCCTGCATTCACTATATCTGGTCTCCCTGGACCCTGCATTCACTATATCTGGTCTCCCTGGACCCTGCATTCACTATATCTGGTCTCCCTGGACCCTGCATTCACTATATCCGCTCTCCCCGGACCAGGCATTCACTATATCTGGTCTCCCTGGACCCTGCATTCACTATATCTGGTCTCCCTGGACCCTGCATTCACTATATCTGGTCTCCCTGGACCCTGCATTCACTATATCCGCTCTCCCCGGACCCGGCATTCACTATATCTGGTCTCCCAGGACCCTGCATTCACTATATCTGGTCTCCCCGGACCCTGCATTCACTATATCTGGTCTCCCTGGACCCTGCATTCACTATATCTGGTCTCTCCCGGACCCTGCATTCACTATATCTGGTCTCCCCGGACCCTGCATGCACTATATTCGCTCTCCCGGACCCTGCATTCACTATATCTGGTCTCCCAGGACCCTGCATTCACTATATCTGGTCTCCCCAGACCCTGCATTCACTATATCTGGTCTCCCAGGACCCTGCATTCACTATATCTGGTCTCCCAGGACCCTGCATTCACTATATCCGCTCTCCCTGGGCCCTGCATTCACTATATCTGGTCTCCCAGGACCCCGCATTCACTATATCCGCTCTCCCTGGACCCTGCATTCACTATATCCGCTGTCCCCGGACCCTGCATTCTCTATATCTGGTCTCCCAGGACCCTGCATTCACTATATCTGGTCTCTCAGGACCCTGCATTCACTATATCTGGTCTCCCAGGACCCTGAATTCATTATATCCGCTCTCCCCGGACCCTGCATTCCCTATATCCGCTCTCCCCGGATCCTGCATTCCCTATATCCGCTCTCCCCGGACCCCGCATTCACTATATCCGCTCTCCCCGGACCTGGCATTCACTATATCTGGTCTCTCCGGACCCCGCATTCACTATATCTGGTCTCCCCGGACCCTGCATTCACTATATCCGCTCTCCCCGGACCCCGCATTCAGTATATCTGGTCTCCCCAGACCCTGCATTCACTATATCCGCTCTCCCCGGACCCTGCATTCACTATATCTGGTCTCCCCGGACCCTGCATTCACTATATCCGGTCTCCCCGGACCCCGCATTCACTATATCCGCTCTCCCTGGACCCTGCATTCACTATATCCGCTCTCCCTGGACCCTGCATTTACTATATCCGCTCTCCCCGGACCCTGCATTCACTATATCTGGTCTCCCCGGACCCTGCATTCACTATATCTGGTCTCCCCGGACCCTGCATTCACTATATCTGGTCTCCCCGGACCCTGCATTCACTATATCTGGTCTCCCCGGCCCCTGCATTCACTATATCTGGTCTCCCCGGCCCCTGCATTCACTATATCTGCTCTCCCCGGACCCTGCATTCACTATATCTGGTCTCCCACAGTTATCATGGAAATGCAGCAATTTTAGTAAATATAAACTGCTAAATTCCTTTTCTCATCAGCAGCTAGAACAGTTTTGTGACTTCTATCAGTGTCCAACAGAGCACTGGTTAAAGCTTGTAGGAGGAGTTTTCTCCAGGAGGATGCAGAACCCCTGACCTCTCTCTGGACAGTGCTGATTGGCCCTGTGCTGATCACATGCGCACCCCCAAGAAAAAAACAAACCTCTCTAGCAATACACACCATGTGCAGAGTGTCTCCACATGATATGTCTTATCAGGAGATAAGAGAACACTGGAAGAAGGGGAGGATCAGAGAAGACAGGATCAAACAGCATTTTTACACAATGCAGAGGATTAGCCCATTAGGTCCCACAGTGAGTATAACAAGCATGCTTTACTGCCTATACAGACTGATTGTACTGTTGGGGGTTTAGTAACACTTTAAATCTGAACAGTGCCTCACTTTGATTCTCCACATAGTCTTGAAGAAAAGTGAGAAAAATGACACGACAATGTTTATAGTATGTATTTGACAATTAAAACTGCAACACCTTTGGACTGATGGGTTGATTTACTAAAGGCAAATAGGCTGTTCACTTTGCAAGGGAAGTTTCCTAGAGCTTTGTGAATGTGGTGCATTTGACTTGCAAGGAAAATTAAAAAAATATATATATATTTTTTTCTTTGCTTGTACATGATTAAATGATGGAAGTCAGCAGAGCCTCACCTCATTCGCTAAGCTCTGTGTCACATTCCCTTGTAAAGTGCAACTGCCTTTTAAAAGTAAGCAGCCCAGGGGCGGACTGACCATTTGGAAACTCAGGCACTGCCCGAGGGCCCGGGGTCAATAGGAAGCCCCATGAGATGCCCCTGCTACCTTTTTCATAGGCTTTTTTGAGTTTGGGCAAGGACACAGGGGCCCCATGATCCCCTATTGCCCGGGGGCCCCATGAGTTGTCAGTCCTCCCCCTGGAGCAGCCTATTCATTTTTATTAAATCAACCCCAGAGACTCTGGGAATGGGATTGTGTTTGGCTAACTTTCTCCTGAACTGAGTGCTTTGTTCTGGGTTACCTCCATTTGTCTGATCCTCCCATCTAGAATACAGATTACACTACTGACTGCTGCCTGTCTTGACCCTTACCTAAATAATAGATTATGCTACTAACTATGGCTTGTCCTAGTCCCTACCTGGATAATGGACTATGTTACTAACTATGGCCTGTCCTAGTCCCTACCTGGATAATAGATTATGCTACTAACTAAGGCCTGTATATATATATAGTATATTGCCAAAAGTATTGGCCCCGCCCTCCAAATCATGTGACTCAGGTGTTCCAATCCCCTCCATGACTAGTGCACCCGAGATAGGTTCATCCAGACCCCACTACACCGTTACCCTTTACCCTTCCGTACCAATCCCCTTTACTTACTATACTTACAGAAAACACAACACCAATTTTGGAGTAAAATGGCCAGCACGGCCCTTTATTAACAAATCAAGTTTAAACACATCAACCATTCCTTATAACAGAAAACATAAAGAGTTGTCGTTGGTCTTTGAAGGCACCCCCAAAACGATCCGAAATGCACCTGCGGACAACCATATTCCACTAGGGCTCCAGCCGCAACCAACTAACTTGGAGACAACCATACTGTCCGCAGTGCAGCACCACCACCTTCCAGTTAAACCTCGGTTAACTAGTAATGTTCCCGGGCACACCATACCAACGATGGGTTCCACACCATTTTGTACCTCCAAGATAAGAACCGCCTCCAAAGACCAACCACCGCCACAGCACGCTGGGTGAGCCCTTACCCATGCGTGCCACACCACAAACAAACCCCTCCGAACTCCATCCTGTAGACCCAGAGACCATAAATCCGATCCATCCGCATTCAGATGTACCCCAGCACTCCAAAAATACCTCCAAGTATCCACCTCCAGCTCCAGATGCCGGACCACCAGCCCCCCATTACGGATAAAGAAGCGCCCCACCTCCTTGTCGACCTTCAGATCGTTGCCACCCGCAGGAAGCACCAGGACATCCAGTGGGCCATCCCATCGATTCAAACGCTGCCCCTCCTGCAGCACACGACCCCACAACATACCCGGCACACCCATCCAGCCCCCAGGACAATACATCACCCAGACAGGACCGACACTCCCCCCAGGCCATGACAACAGAACACAAGACCCCACCAGTCCCCCAACAGATGCGGACGAACGCACAGTCGAAATCTCCGTGAATCCCACCTACCAATACGTGTGAACCATATCCAACAAACCCCACCCGGCAGCTTCCGTAGCAGCCCCCATCCAAAGCAAATGCGAAGCGCACAAGGACGCATCCAACCAGCCGCCTTTAAACACCGTCCGAAAACTGACACAAAGTGAAAGTGAAATAAGAGGACCCCTCAGCTCGCTGGAAAAAAGGACCCCTGCCCCACCGGACGATAGGATAGAAAATCTGGCACCGCACCCACCGGGCACACATGAGATGCTGGAAGAGCAAAAAAAAAAAAAACCGCACCCATGCACCACGCCCCAATCGGTCCGTCCCAGACCGATGGACGAGCACCTCCACCCGAGTAAACCCAGCACACGACCTCATCCCCCAATAAACCCCCCAATAACTGACTGAGACGGACTACCGATCTCACCAAAACGCAATGCCCCAAAAAGGCCACCGCAAAGGCCGCCCGAAACAAACACCTCGAAGCCCAAAAGACACACAGACCGCAGGTGCACAAACCAAGACCCTAACAACTCAACGGACACCTGACGCCGTGAATCCCTTCAGCGATGAGCCCTACGGGAACCCCGAAGGGCCTGTCGAACCCAAAAAGACTTTCGTGAAAACCCTGACACCCCCGCAACTTAAGAAGAAGGCCAAACGCAATCCAACGCAGCAGCCGACACCCCCCGCTCTAATTTCCATGCCAAAATTACAACACAGCGAAACCCAACTCAGGCCCCCACGGATCAATATTGACCCTCTGCAGCAGGTCCACCACTCCCACCAGTCAAAATGCACCTGCGGACAACCATATTCCACTAGGCCTCCAGCCGCAACCAACCATCTCGGAGACAACCATACTGTCCGCAGTGCAGCACCACCACCTTCCAGTTAAACCTCGGTTAACTGGAATGTTCCCGGGCACACCATACCAATGATGGGTCCCACACCATTTAAGTCGAGTATGCAGACCATGTTGCCTCACTCACCGACTACCGGATCCAGCCTGCAACGACCCCAAGGCAAAATCCCACAGCCAGTCGGGACAAGGAACCCCACGATGCTCCTCCCCCAGCGCCAACCCTCGGAATGTGTCCCACTGAAAATGAGACAAAGCGACAGCCAGAGTGTGCTCAACCCCAGGGAGCTGCACAGCACGAAGAAAAATGGTCAGCTGCAGGCAGCGCCACACGAAATGGCGAAGCAGGCCAACCACAGGCCGCGAAGAAGCTGAGACCCGATTGACGACCTGAACCACCCCCAAAATGTTACACCGAAAATGAACCCTTACTTCCGAAAATCCTCCCCCCACACTGCAACCGCCAGCACCACCGGAAAAAATACCAACAGCACCAAGATACGAAGAAAAAACCCCCCGCCTCCCGCCAGGAAGCAGGCCACGGAGCCGCACTCCACCGACCCCGGCAAAAAGCCCAATATCCCACGGAAGCCGCCGCATCCGGGAACAAATCCAGGTCAAAATGGCTCCCAGGGCCAGACATCCACAGAGCTCGCCTGTTGAAGGAATCCAAAAAGGTGAGCCAAATCTGCAAGTCCGCCCGATGCTCCCAAGTCAAGCGAATAAAATGTAAAAGGGGAGGTACCCCCACCGTCGCCAATCGGCGGCAGAACACCCAACCCATCGGCAGTATACGGTAAGCGAAGGTAAGCAATGCCCAACAACGACTGCCAGGCCCGCAGCCCAGCACCCCACGAATCTCAACTTGTAAGGCCAACAGCTTGTCCTCAGGCAGCCGGCAATCCACAGCTCCTGAATCCAAACAATGCCCAGGAAAGTAATCACCGAAGCCGGGCCCTCCGTCTTGTCCAACGCCAGCGGAATAACGAAACGTTGTGCAATGTGTTGCAAAGTGGCCAGCAAAAACTGCACATACCCCGGAAGCTGGCGGACCCACACAAAGAAAATCATCTAAATAACGGATGACCGCATTCACCCCCGAGATATCCCGCACCACCCACTCCATGCACGAACTGAACTGTTCGAACAAAGCGCAGGATATAAAACACCCCATGGGAAGGCACTTCACAACGGAAAACGAGCCCTCCCAATGACAACCCAAGGCACGAAGACCGTCCGGATGTACCCACCACAGCCGAAACGCTGACTCAACATCCCATTGCGCCAGGAGCGCACCGTGCCCATACCGACGAACCCAGAAAACTGCCGCCTCGAACGACGTATAATACAAGGCACCCGACTCTGTATCGATGGCGTCGGTCACCGACCCCACTGTCAGGAAGGACAGGTGAGGAATTAACCGAAACGCATGAGGCTCCTTTTTGGGCCCAACCCCCCAAGGGAAAAAAAGAAAACAGGCCGCCCATGCGGTCTAACCCCACTTCCTTACGCAACTTAGCTGAAACCACCTCTGCATACTGCAAGGCCAACCGTGAGTTCCGCACTAAGAGGAGGAATCGAAGTCAAAGTACACGGGATGCGGAAACCCTCCGAACAAACCTTGCCGCCAGCAGCACGGCGGGTGCCTGATCAGGGTATCTATTTAGGAACGGCCGCATCCTTTTCACCCTCCCTGGCGTCGTCCTTTATACCCGCACGCTCTTCGGAAAGGCCTCTACCCCGCTTGAAACTGCGCCACAAAGAATGGGTGTCACTGCACCCGGAACATTCGTGCCTAAAACGGCCGGACCCTCCAAAACGTCAAGCACCCCAATGGAACCGCCTGCAGAACCCCTACGCTTTGAGGCCGATTGTCCCGGGGAGAACGAACCACCGGCCCACCCCGAAAACAGACCAGAGGGCCTCGCGGAGTAATAAGCCGCATCCAAAGCCACGGACCTTACGGTCCCAGCGCCACGACGGGTGAACCGCCCTACGCTGCCGAAACTGTTCATCGCACCGTAGCCCTGCGATCCCCCCTAAACCCAGTGAGCTTTGCTAATAGCGTCAAGGGAACAGAAAAGCGCTGAGCAATGCTCAGGGGCCGTTTCCCCAATGACACTGGCCACAATCGCGAAAGCCTGCAACCAATTAGCAAAAGCACGCGGGATAAAACGAAAAGAACGCCACTTCTCCGCGTCCTCCCGCCTGCCCTCGTCAACCCTCGACCCATCGACAGGCACGCTCCAAGATCAAGAGCGTGAAGATCTCGACATACACACCTCACCCAATCTACTCTCGTACATCCGAATGTCAATGCGCACCAACGGGCCCTCGAACCACACGCACACTGCGAAACCGCCCGGCCCTGGCACCCCCCGCACCCTCACCCAAAACCGTGGATGGGGCCGCCAAGCCCAGAGCACCGGACACCGCCGTAACCACCCCTGACCCTAACCCGGAGAAGCAGAAACACCAGGCCCCGGGCGTCCCCATTATCCTGCCCTAGGCCCCCGCAAACATCCCCACCTGCAGGCGGGAAACACACAGAAGCAAGCCCAGCGCCCCCACTACCGCCCAGTGCAAAGCGCCGCAACAAGTCCCCAGCCGGACCGTAAATCGCAGACCCCCGCACCAATACCCAACGAGATGACGCCCGCCCCCCAACAGGTCCTGGAGAGCAGCTGAAAAGAAGAGAGCAAACCCAAAAAAAAACGGTAACTCACCAGGCTGCCCTGGAGACGTCCCAGCAGCCGCGCGTCCAAAATCCACCGGCGCCGAGCGGCCAGCTGTCGCCTCCGGATCGGGTTTCCGACAGCTCGCCCTCCGATTGGTCCTCCTCCGCTCGATGACTGGATGGCCTCCCAGTCCCAGGAGCCACGGGTCCCGCAGGTCTGTGCCGCTGCTGCCGCCCAGCACCAGCCACACTCCCGGACGACCCTGGGCACTTGCCAGCCCTCCGCCTAGCACTGCACCTGACGAAAAATTTGTTTGTTTTTTTTTTGTTTTGTTTTTTGTTAATGGAGCTGCTGCTCCATGCTGCCAGGGGGCCCGCCGGCTGCAGCACCAGACAGCCCGGCAGTCGCAGCAGGACATCTCCCCCCGCCGGGCACCCTCCCTGACAGGTACCTTGTCAGCGGAGGAGCCGCTGTCATCCTGTCCTCACTGCCGTGCGGGCGGGAGGCGGGCTTCGTCCACGAGTGACCCCGCCCCCCCCGAACTCCGCCGAAGACAAGGATTCCTCCCGGCCTCCCCCGGAGCAGAGGCAGGAGAGCGCCCTGCCAGCGGGGGCCGGAGGGTCCTGAGTGGGGCTCCCATCGTGGAGCCGAGCCCTGGGGCTTGTGGGGAGACCGGGGGAAAGCTCTCTGGAGGCGCAGACCTCCCAGCACATGGGCGCTCCCACCCAACTAACTCTGATGAGCCCGGGTCCTGCAGAAAAGCAGAGACCCAGCTCTGCTGCCAGGCCCTCCCCCTGGAGGCAGCAGGCCCACCCGTCCCTCGCATGGCCCTGCCATGCAAAGCCATGCAAACCAGTGTGCAGGAGGCAGGGGCGGACCGACAACCCATGGGGCCCCCGGGCAATAAGGGATCATGGGTCCCCTGTGTCCCTGCCCAAAATCAAAAAGCCTACAAAAAAGGGTACCCGGGGGATCCCATGGGGCCCCCTACTCACCTCGGGCAGTGCCTGACTCTCCTAAGCTCTCTCTCCCACGTCCAGCTCACAACTGACGCCCCTCCCCAGAACACCCCACCCTAAAGTGCAGGAGACCCCACCTACACTCTCCTCTACCAACCAGATCCCCCAGCTATCCTTTACCAACTCTAAACAATCATTACCCTCACACGTCTTCCTTCCCACTCTGGGCCTAGTCATGCCTGCCCTTCGCTAATTCTTTTCTTCTTTTATCGCTGCGAGCATTTCTTTAACACAGGTGTATACAATCAAGCCCCTAGGCATGCAGACTGCTTCTGCAAACATTGGTGAAAGAATGGGTCGTTCTCAGCAAGCTCAGTGACTCCAAGCGTGGTCCCGTGATAGGTGGCCACCTGTGCAATAAGTCCATCCGTGACATTTCCTAGCTACTAAATATTCCACGCTCAACTGTTAGTGGGATTATAGCAAAGTGGAAGCAACTGGGAACAACAGCAACTCAGCCACCAAGTGGTAGGCCACGTCACATGACAGGGCGGGGTCGGCGCATGCTGAAGCGCACAGTGCGCAGAAGTCACCAACTGTCTGCAGAGTCAATAGCTAAAGACCTCCAAACTTGGTGTGGCCTTCAGATGAGCCCAACAACAGTGCGTAGAGAGCTTCATGGAATGGGTTTCCATGGCCGAGCAGCTGCATCCAAGCCTTACATCACCAAGTGGAATGCAAAGCGTCGGATGCCGTGGTGTAAAGCACGCCGCCACTGGACTCTAGAGCAGTGGAGACAAGATCTCTGGAGTGACCAATCACGCTTCTCTGTCTGGCAATCTGATGGACGTGTCTGGGTTTTGCGCTTGCCACGAGAACGGTACTTGCCTGACTGCATTGTGCCAAGTGTAAAGTTTGGTGGAGGGGGGATTATGGTGTGGGGTTGTTTTTCAGGGGTTGGGCTTGGCCCCCTAGTTCCAGTGAAGGGAACTCAGCATACCAAAACATGTTCTAACATGACTGCGGTGCAAAGCAAGGTCCATAAGGAAAATATTAGCACTCCAAGCCCATTGCTGTGAGGAACTGCATAATGTCATCGATAGGCACCATGGCAATGGGCAAAAATGTGTTCACCACTTGTAAAGCAAAATCAAATTTTAAATATGCACAGAAAGTTGCATTAAATAACTAAAGGCACTCTAAATAGTCTCACTCACAGATGAATCTTGTAAAACCTAATGGTACCTTTGTGTGTTTTTAAAATATTGGAGGTTTTCTGTTTGATATTTGTATGTTACAGAACTGTTCACAACTCCAGAAATAAAAGTGACCCCATTTCCGGTAATGGAAGGAGATAATGTAACGGTGACCTGTCACTCCAATGTGTCACAATACAGACCAGACACAGAACTGCAGTTTACTTTCTACAAAGATGGACGGAATATTCAGAGATTTGGTTCCTCTGACCAATATGGATTCCAGTCTGCTACAGTGAAGAATTCGGGGAAATATTATTGTAAAGCAAAAACAATTTCTGGCAGAATATTAGAGAAGCAGAGTAAAATGTTGAACATTGAATTAAATGGTAAGTATAAATTAAGAATTGACAGATGTGGTAAGGGGGGGTACAATTGGGGGAATCAATGGTGGAGAAGGATCTGGGGGGGATCAATGGTGGAGAAGGATCTGGGGGGAATCAATGGTGGAGAAGGATCTGGGGGGGAATCAATGGTGGAGAAGGATCTGGGGGAATCAATGGTGGAGAAGGATCTTGGGGGGAATCAATGGTGGAGAAGGATCTGGGGGGAATCAATGGTGGAGAAGGATCTGGGGGAATCAATGGTGGAGAAGGATCTGGGAGGGAATCAATGGTGGAGAAGGATCTGGGGGGGAATCAATGGTGGAGAAGGATCTGGGAGTTCTGGCAGATCACAAGGTTAATAATGGCATGCAATGCCAAGCTGCGGGTTCTAAAGGGAAAAAAATCCTCTCTTGTATTAGGAGAGGTATGGACTCCAGAGAGAGAGATATCATCCCCCCCCCCCCCCGCCCCGGTACAAATCATTAGTGATACCTCATCTGGAATATGCAGTTCAGTTTTGGGCACCAATTCACAAAAAGAACATTGGGGAACTGGAGAAAGTACAGAGAAGGGCAACCAAACTGATACGAGGCATGGAGGAGATCAGCTATGAGGAAAGATTAGAGGAACTGAATTTATTCTCTCTTGAGAAGAGGAGTTTAAGGGGGGATATGATCTCCATGTATAATACATAAGGGGGGATATGATCTCCATGTATAATACATAAGGGGGGATATGATCTCCATGTATAATACATAAGGGGGGATATGATCTCCATGTATAATACATAAGGGGGATATGATCTCCATGTATAGTACATAAGGGGGGATATGATCACCATGTATATTACATAAGGGGGGATATCATCACCATGTATAATACATAAGGGGGGATATGATCTCCATGTATAATACATAAGGGGGGGATATGATCTCCATGTATAATACATAAGGGGGGATATGATCACCATGTATAATACATAAGGGGGGATATGATCTCCATGTATAATACATAAAGGGGGATATGATCTCCATGTATAATACATAAGGGGGGATATGATCTCCATGTATAATACATAAGGGGGGATATGATCCCCATGTATAATACATAAGGGGGGGATATGATCACCATGTATAATACATAAGGGGGGGATATGATCACCATGTATAATACATAAGGGGGGGATATGATCACCATGTATAATACATAAGGGGGGGATATGATCTCCATGTATAATACATAAGGGGGGATATGATCCCCATGTATAATACATAAGGGGGGGATATGATCACCATGTATAATACATAAGGGGGGGATATGATCTCCATGTATAATACATAAGGGGGGATATGATCTCCATGTATAATACATAAGGGGGGATATGATCTCCATGTATAATACATAAGGGGGGATATGATCCCCATGTATAATACATAAGGGGGGGATATGATCACCATGTATAATACATAAGGGGGGATATGATCACCATGTATAATACATAAGGGGGGATATGATCTCCATGTATAATACATAAGGGGGGATATGATCACCATGTATAATACATAAGGGGGATATGATCTCCATGTATAATACATAAGGGGGGATATGATCTCCATGTATAATACATAAGGGGGGATATGATCTCCATGTATAAATACATCAGTGGTTCATATAGTGAACTCGGTGTAGTTATTCCCCCCTGAGGTCATCACAGAGAACAAGGGGGCACTCTTTACATCTGGAGAAAAATAGAAATTTAATCTTCAAACACTGAAAGGTTTCTTCACAGTGAGAGCTGTGAAAATGTGGAATAGACTCCCTCAAGAGTTGGTTGTGGCCAGCTCAGTGGATTACTTTAAAATAGTCCTGGATTCTTTCTTAGATACACAGAATATAACTGGATATGACATTTATAGGTAAAGTTGATCCAGGGAATATCTGATTGCCTCTCGGGGGATCAGGAAGGAATTTTGTTTCCCTGCAGGAGCAAATTGGATTGTGCTTTGCTGGGTTTTTCGCCTTCTTCTGTATGAACTGTGGGTATAGGATTATAACTTTTTTTTTTTTTTTAATGGTTGAACTGGATGGACTTTTGTCTTTTTTCAGCTAAACTAACTATGTAACTATGTGGTGAAAAATCAGACAACTCATAAGGTTGACCATAGAGAAATGCCTTCAAAGAGCCATATACACACAACTTTGGACGTACATGATAAATATGTAAGAAACTGACCACTAGGCAGGAATCAAAGAAGAAAGGGCAATGATGGAAATGCATTTAACCTATTGAAAAAGGACAAATGGACAGAGCCCTAAAAAATGACCTCCAGCAGGCCACTGATGTGAATGTCTCTGACCAAACAATCAGAAACAGACTTCATGAGGGTGGCCTGAGGGCCCGTCATCCTCTAGTGGGCCCTGTGCTCACTGCCCGGCACCATAAAGCTCAATTGGCATTTGCCATTGAACACCAGAATTGGCAGGTCCACCACTGGCACCCTGTGCTTTTCACAGATGAGAGCAGGTTCCCCGTGAGCACATGTGACAGACGTGAAAGGGTCTGGAGAAGCCGTGGAGAACGTTCTGCTGCCTGTAACATGGTTCAGTATGACCGTTTTGGTGGTGGGTCAGTGATGGTCTGGGAAGGCATATCCATGGAGGGACACACAGACCTCTACAGGCTAGACAACGACACCCTGACTGCCATTAGGTATGGGGATGAAATCCTTGGACCCATTATCAGACCCTACGCTGGAGCAGTGGGTTCTGGGTTCCTCCTGGTGCACAACAATGCCCGGCCTCATGTGGCGAGAGTATGCAGGCAGTTCCTAAAGGATGAAGGACTTGATACCATTGAATGACCCCCACGCTCGCCTGAACTAAATCCAATCGAACACCTCTGAGATATTATTTTCGGTCCATCCGATGCCACCAAGTTGCACCTCAGACTGTCCAGAAGCTTATTGATGTCCTGGTCCAAATCTGGGAGGAAATCCCCCAGGACACCATCTGTCATCTCATTAGGTGCCTCCACCGACGTTGTCAGGCATGCATACAAGCACGTGGGGGCCATACAAACTACTAAGGACCATTCTGAGTTGCTGCAATGAAATTTCAACAAAATGGACTCGCCTGCTGCATCATTTTTTTTCACTTTGATTTTCGGGATGTCTTTGAATTCAGTCTTCTATAGGTTGATGATTTTCATTTCCATCAAACGATGAGGCATCCTTACGTTCCTAACACATCACCCCATCTATATCAATATAGAGATGTGTTTTCAAAGTGTTCCTTTAATTTTTTGAGCAGTGTATAACCCAAATGTTGGTAAAATATAAAAGATGATGTTATGCCATGTAAATAGATACCAAACATGTCATGTTTTAAAATTGCACACACTCGTGGAATAGCGCCAAACTTCGGTACTTAAAAATCTCCATAGGTGAGGCTTTAAACATTTTACAGGTTACCAGTTTAGAGTTATAGAGGAGGTCTAGCACTAGAAATATTGATCTCGCAATATGCATGTAAACATCCCTTTTAACATGAATAAGGCATGACAGGTCCTCTTTATGGAGAGATTTGGGGGGCAGTATTTGCATCTGCCAGAGCCAGAAGTGACGGTCACTTCCAGCCTCAGAGGATCATAAAGATAGCCGAGGACCATCTGGTCTACGGCCAGCTCTATAGTAAACTGGCACCTCCGTCAAATTGGATCTCCCGCCCCCCGATCACATGGGAGAACACAGACAGGCACCGTTGGGACGCGGGAGGGGATGTCTCCCCCTCCCGCCGCCTGTAAAAGCAATCCAGCAGCTAATCAGCCGCTAGGATGGCTTTTACTAAAGAGGGAATTGCAGGCTGAAAACAAAGATATCTAGATGATGCCTGATATCATCCAAATATCTCCACTCAAACCCAAGGACTAGATATGAAGTCCACTTCTGGGGGAATTGCTTAAAACCTTACAACATATGTAAGTGAGCTTATCACATTCACTCAGGTCACATTTTACCACTAATGTGTTTTTTTTTCTTTTATTTTCAGCATCCTTCACACAACCAGAAATCATAGTGACTCCAAATCAAATGGCAGAAGGAGACAACATGACCCTGACCTGTCACACAAAACGTAGTCAACTCATTCCTGATACAGGTCTGGAATTTGCTTTTTACAGAAACGGACAAAATATTCAGGAATTCAATTTATCTAACCGATATGAAGTCCAGTCCACTGAGCCAGAGAATTCTGGGAATTATTCCTGTGAAGTGAGAGCTTCAACCAACAAATTAACAAGGAGCAGTGAAGAGTTAGACATCCAGATACAAGGTGAGCAGAACAGGTGCCGTTGTCATCACAGAGGAAAAATAGCTTTATTATTTACTATACAGAGTAAGGCCTGGAGCTAGATGGGCAGAAGGTGGAAGGCCTGACATGACCAGGTTTGCAGGACAGGCCAGAGCAACATAGAGTTAATAAAGGAGATTTTGTTTAAGAAGGGAAAAAAGTGTATTAGCTGATAGAGTGAATTTCGGGTGTGGCTTAAGAGGAGATGGGTGGCTCCTGTGGAGCAAGCGGGGCGTTGCCAAAGTGGTCGGAGTCAGTCGGAGCTGGTACTGCATAGAACAAGCTTCTCCCGATCTCCATCCCGTACGACATATCTTGCAGCACTTGGTTATGTGTTAGAGAGGACACTAGTAGCTTGTGATGAGGCAGAACTTGGTTTACTTGTGTGGCTTAAGTTGCAAACATACAACACATTTCAGCAGACTGTAACAGCAGACATCTTGGTTTTTAAAGAGAGAGAGAGAAGAGAGAGAACCAACAAGTTTTTCAGCTCCGTGTTCTTGGTGCTTACTTTGTTTTTTTTCCTGCCTTGCTATGGTGGTGGTGCTTGAGCAGTTTCATATATGGGGGATTGCTTGGCCATGTTACTGTGTGTTTTGGGGGTTTACTTGTTTTCTCTGGGTTCTGTCATAGCAGTTTTTGGCAGGGGTCTCAGGGTCTTGGAAGGCAGTGACGGTTTAAATTTTGGAGAATGGTGGGCTGGGCCCATCACAGGTTACATAGTTACCTAGTTAGTCTGGCTGAAAAAAGACAAAAGTCCACCCAGTTCAACCATTGAAAAAAAAAAGTTATAATCCTACACCCACAGTTGATCCAGAGGAAGGCAAAAAAACCCAGCAAAGCATGATCCAATTTGCTCCTGCACAAAATAAAATTCCTTCCTGATACCCCGAGAGGCAATTGGATATTCCCTGGATCAACTTTACCTATAAATGTTAGTATCCAGTTACAGTCTGTGAATCTAAGTAAATTTAGTGTAAATTTATGGCAGTAATGGTTCAAGAGTAAGTAGGCTGTGTCAAAGGTATTTTTTAGTAAATTGTCCCTGAGTTGGTATATTTTCAGCTGGGGGCCTTAAAGTCTATTTTGGTGGTAGATACAGCCGGTTGGTCGATACACAAGTTGCCTTCTAAGAACCTAGACCAGGGGCGGACTGACCATTTGGAAACTCAGGCACTGGGTCAGTAGGGGGCCCCATGAGATGCCCCTGGTACCTTTTTCATAGGCTTTTTTGAGTTTGGGCAAGGACACAGGGGCCCCATGATCCCTATTGCCCCCGGGGTAAGTAGGCGGCCCCATGAGATGCCCTTGGTACCTTTTTCATAGGCTTTTTTGAGTTTGGGCAAGGACACAGGGGCCCCATGATCCCTTATTGCCCGGGGGCCCCATGAGTTGTCAGTCCGCCCCTGCCCTAGACTTTAATGAGGTCATTTCCATAACAACATAAGGGTGATTAATGTACAGAGAGTTACAAGAATTTGTATTTTGGTAACAAAGTTGTAATCTTGTTCTTTAATAAAATGGCTGCTATGGCCTTTTCAACTCCAAAGCGGGTCAGCGTCGTCTGTTGTTTGGGGAGGTCACAAGAGTAGGTTGGGGTTTTAAAAGGTGAAGAACAGTCGTAATATCTGCAATACCTTAGTCATGTCCATTTGTGAATTGTACTATATTATACCTCTGTATACTGATCTTGTCTGATATGCTCACCGCTATATTACTTTCCTATGCAGAGCTCTTCTCTAAGCCGGAAATTGAGATGATCCCAGATGTGGACAGAGAAAGCAATCAAATGATCCTAAAATGTAATACAATTGTAATGAGAAATGACATTAAACTGCAGTTCGCTTTTTATAAGAATGGACAGAATATTCAGAAATTCAGTTCTTCTAATCACTATGAAGTCCCATCAGATCAGATGGACAATTCTGGAAATTATTATTGTGAAGTAAGAAGTTCAACCAAGAGTGTGAATAAGAGGAGTGAGGAATTAACTGTGGACAAACAAGGTGATCATAACATATTTTCAAATAAAGATCTCAATAGCAGTTGCCTATATACAGTACATGCTGTGCTTACCATCCCAAAGCAATGCATGCTTGGAGGTATTATTAATATTTATACAATTGGCCAAGTCTGTTGAGGGTGGAAGGAGGTATGAGCCATTCTTTGAAGTAGCACAACAAGTTGAATTTCTGACAAAGCTCATCATCATCTGATGCAGTACCTTGGTAAATATGAGATATCTATCTATCTATATATATATATATAATATTACATACTTCCAAGTAAAAATAGGAATTCCTATATCCTGGGATGTAATGATACACCCCAACCTAAGTCTCTCGGAAATCAGGATAGGTCTCAATGCCCTAACAGATTAACCATAATGTGTGAAGACGAGGAGAAGACAGTCTTGTTGGAAGGAGAGGATCTTGTTCTAGGATACCGAAAGTCTTGAGAAGACTTATGTGAGTGGGTAATTGGTTTAAGTGGACTTTTCAGATATTTGTATGGTTAGTACCTTTGTAAAGCACATAAAGGGAAATAGATTTGTAATATCAGGACATTAGGAGAGCACATGTAGCTATTATGGGGATTGAAGTCAGACATGTATGTACTGTTGTTGCTGTTTTCTCCAGATGATGTCTATATTAGTGTGGGCAGGTGTTGTAGGTATGGCTTTCTGGTTCTCCAGAATTTGAGATGGTACCATGAAGGATTTGTACAAATGAACATGATACCATTGGTGACACGAAGGGGAAGACCTACCATTATCAGCCAGCATTTGATCCAGTCTAGTAAATGTACCTCCTTGAGACCACTAGGGGAACTCATAGTAGGTACATTTTGGCACCCATTTTTGGGTGCCATTTTCCACGTCTTCGTCCTTATTGGCTGAATGGTGCCCAGAAATGGAGAAAGAGAAGGAACCAACAGGAGGACACGAGCTAGTGGAAAAGCTCCATCAGATTTCTATGGGGGAACTGATTTGTCATAACGCCCCAATTGCAATCAAAACATAACAATATAAATATATTTCCCTAAAGTGGTTGTAAAGGCTCAATGTTTAGAATGCATGAAGGTAAAAAACCTGTGTACAGTAGCTCCCCCAGCCCCCTCAATACTTACCTGAGCCCCTTCGAGATCCAGCAATGTGTATTGCAGCCTCGGCTGTCCCGTGTCTCCTCTTTGGCTGAGACAACAAGTGTCTCCTGCTGCTGTCAATCACAGCCAGTCAGCCAATGAGGAGGACACACAGAGCAGCAAGTGCCCCCATAGCAAGCTGCTTGCTGTGGGGGCACTCGACAGGTGAAAGGGGCCAGGGGAGCCCGCAGGGGACCCGAGAAGAGGAGGATCCAGGCTGCTCTGTGCAAAACTATTGCACACAGCAGGTAAGTATAGACATGTTTATAATTTTACAATAAAAAAGAACATTAGTATCGCGTTAAATACATAGTTGATAAGGTTGGAGAAACACACTGGTCCATCCAGTCCAACCTCTCTGTGTGTGTCTATCAGGAGCTGAGTGTGCCAGGTCTTGATCCAGGGTTTCCCATGGACTGGAGCATGATTTATTTGTTCTGCCTTTACAGCCCTTGTTTTTACAATTGGAATTGTTATAGTTCCACAGAACTGTATTGCAGTTGCAATGACTCTCACCTGCTTCTGATCATGTGGCAGTCGGAGTGATTGACCAGCATTTTCAGTGATCCCTGTTTCCTGGTTACTTGCCAGTTTATTGTGCTCCACACATAATCATGCCTACTAGCCTATGATGCCTCTATTGCTAAAATGACCATGATTCTCAGCCACTGGAACTAACCCTGGCTTGTGACCCTGACGCTGGCTCTGTGCCTTGTGATATGGACCACTTGAATATTCTTTTACAAAGCCTGACATTACAAAGCCACTGGTCTCCACTCTCTACAGCAATGGTTTCCAAACCTTCTAATTAAAGGGCCAGTTTACTGTCCTTCATACTTTGGGGGCTGGACGGTGGCCAGAGAGGGTAGTAGTTGCTGCAGCATCAGTGGGAGTGAACAATGAATCAGGCTTGGTGGTCAGTGGGAGTAAATAAATTACATAGCGCTTATGGCCAGTAGGAGGAATAGTGTCCCATCATTGCCATCAGTGGGAGGAATAGTGCCCATCATTGGTATCAGTGGGGGGAATAGTGCCCATCATTGGTATCAGTGGGGGGAATAGTGCCCCATCATTGGTATCAGTGGGGGGAATAGTGTCCCATCATTGCCATCAGTGGGAGGAATAGTGCCCCATCATTGCCATCAGTGGGAGGAATAGTTCCCCATCATTGGTGTCAGTGGGAGGAATAGTGCCCCATCATTGGTGTCAGTGGGAGGAATAGTGCCCCATCATTAGTATCAGTGGAAGAAATAGTTCCCTATCATTGGTATCAGTGGGAGGAATAGTGCTCCGTCATTGGTGTCAATGGGAGTAATGGTGCCTCATCATTGGGATCAGTGGGAGGAAAAGTGCTCCATCATTGGTGTCAGTGGGAGGAATAGTGCCCATCATTGGTATCAGTGGGAGGAATAGTGTCCCATCATTGGTATCAGTGGGAGGAATAGTGCCCCATCATTGGTATCAGTGGGAGGAATAGTGCCCCATCATTGGTATCAGTGGGAGGAATAGTGCCCCATCATTGGTATCAGCAGGTGGAATCATGCTTAATCATTTATATTCATGAGATGAATTATGCCCCACTGTTGGTGCCAGTAGAAGGAATGGTACCTTATAGCTAATGTCACTGGGAGGAATATCAGGTCTACGAGCCACAGTTTGGAGACCACAGCTCTACAGGTACATTGCTAATAGTGTGCAGACATACAGTATATTTGAAATGTATTTTTAAAAATATTTTTCATATATTTTGTAATAAAAACGCATTTCAACATGCAGTATATATGTATATCTTTATTGAAATATATTTTGGAATATACTGAATATGGCCAAAATTGTAGTATTTCAGTTTACCATACATTGAAGACAGTGATGTGTATTGTCTCCCTACAGGCATCAGTAACATAGAGCTCCTCAGTCTTCCGCTGGCTCTAGGAATGTTACTTCTCCTTGTTGCTATCCTGGTGACCTTCTTCATTTGCAAGAAACATCGTTCATCTGTTGAATCCCAAGAACCAACAGCAGGTAATCAGATCCATCTTAATAGCATCATGGGCCCCTAGGCAAAGAAATGCATTGGGGCCCTTACCAGCCTGCCTCAATTTATGCACCTACTCTCAAGAATTAAAGTATAAATTGTTGATAGGATCAAATATATATTTTTTAGTACTTTCAATAAAATAGATTTTAAACAAGTACACGTGCCATAAATCAAAGACTAATCAATACAAAGGGCACAGTACGGGGGGTAGTCAGGAGGGCACAGTACAGGTTCTGGGATGCTGCCTGGGCCATCCCGGGACAGTTTAAAAAAAAGCTTGACTGTCCCAGCAAATCCGGGACAGTTGGCAAATATGATGTAATGCAAGATTATCATGGGGCCCCAATGCATTTGGGGCCCCTGGGCAGTGCCCAGGAGTGCCTATGCATTAAGACAGCCCTGCAGGTAATTTTACAACATACTTCCTAATTCTTGTGCAATTATTAACTGCTTTCCTGCCACCCTAGAGCACAAATACTGCTACAGAGCGGCAGGGGTCCGCAGATATCACCTATATATATATGTGATTTAGCAGTTGCAGGTAGGGGGGCTCGCCAGGCCTCGGCTGTCAATCACCGGGTCTCGGCCTGTGATTACTCACCGTCACTCGGTGATCACCGAGTATTACCGATGGGGGAGAGAACTATATGTAAACTATGCAATTCTCTTCCCTGTCAGCTCCAGCACACTGCTTTGTATGGCTCTGCATAGCAAAGCCATGCAAAGCAGTGTGCTTACAGTGGAAAGCACACACACAGCCCCCATAGTAAAACACACACAGCACACAGTTAACCCTTTGATAGCCCGAGATGTTAACTCATTCTTGTCCAGTGCCATTAATAATGTCAGTGATTTTTATTAGCACAGATCGCTGTATTGGTGTCACTGGGGATGTCAGTGACACCAAGTCAGTTCCCCCCAGTCTCAGAATGCCCGCCGCAGTCCCGCTATAATTCGCTGATCGTCGCCATTAGTAGTAAAAATAAAAAACAATTCCAGTATCTATACCGCCATTTGTAAACGCTATAACACGTAAACCAATTCATTTACACGTATTGGGATATTTTTTAGCAGAGACGTGTCGCAGAATACATTTTGCCCTAAATTTATGAAGAAATTAGATTTTTTTACATTTTTTATTAGACATATTTAATAGCAAAAAGTCAAAAATATTGTTTTCTTCTCAAAATTGTTGGTCTTTTTTTGCTTATAGCGCAAAAATTACAAAAACACACAGGCGATCAAATACCACCGAAGGAAGGCTCTGCCACTGTACTAATGGCACTGGGCAGGAAGGGGTTAACATGACATCATCCTGTGTACATCGGGGGCTGTGCAACTGGTGCTATTCTGACCACGTGTGTTAGCACAGCAAGTTGGAATAAAGAGCAAACGTGAAATTCTGTGTGAAACTGGGTAAATCTCTGGATCTCTACAATGTTGTCAAAATGGCGACCTTTGAGCTGGATCTTCATCTTCGAGACACGGGCATTTTTAGGGGTTCAGCTCCTTGAAGGTCTTCCTAATTTCTCGTCATCTTCCAGTGATGTTCTTCCACTCTTGAAATGCGCGTGACACTCAATACACCTCAAACAACTCAGTGCAGCATTTCCGTGAACTTGCTGAGTCAATGGTCTCTGTGGCAGATTTGCCCAGTTTCACGCAGAATTTCACGTTTGCTCTAACTTACTGTCCATGATGGAATAGCGGACAATAGCGCCGATAGTTCACTCAGCGCTGTACATTACAAAGGGGGACAGAACATGTGACAGAACAATACCAATACAATGCAAAACATGAGGGGATCGAGCTTACAATCTAGGAGGGAGGGGATGGTGGCACAGGAGGAGATAGCTGTGGGGGATGGAGTGGTAGGAAGAGTGGAGGTCATCGGCAAGTTAGCAGGGGGTGGGGTAGGCTTCCCTGAACAGATGGGTTTTCAGGGTGTGCCTAAAGGAGAGGAGAGTAGGTGATAATCTGATGGGTTGGGGCAGGGAGTTCCCGAGGATGGGTGACACCCTGGAGAAGTCCTGGAGGCGGGCATGGGAGGAGGAGACCAGGGAACTAGAGAGAAGGAGGCCTTGTGAGGAGCGGAGTGTGCGTGTAGGGTGGTACTTGGATATTAGGTCGGTGATGTAGTTCGGGGCAGTATGGTGGACGGCTTTGTACGTCAGTGTTAGGATTTTGAATTTGATCCGTTGCGCAATCGGAAGCCAGTGGAGGGATTGGCAGAGGGGGGTGGCGGAGATGGAGTGGTTGGAAAGGTGAATGAGTCTGGCTGCCGTATTCAGGATCGACTGAAGCGGGGATAGCCAGCGGCGAGGCAGGCCAGTGAGGAGGGAGTTGCAGTAATCGAGTCGTGATATGATGAGGGAGTGGATGAGCTGTTTAGTGGTTTCTGGGGTTAGGAACGTGCAGATTTTGGCGATGACTAGATATCATTGCAATTATATACCTTACATCCAAATGGGTAATAACACCAGAACAAATCACATACCATACCGTTTTAGATGAAGTGACGGTATACAAAGAGGTACTGTAGTTTGATCATAAACCTATCAGCTTAAATATATAATCTCTATTAAGGAAATGGAGTTGCCCCCATGGACAAAACTAATTAGATAGTATAATCTGTCTTGCTACAGATATGTAATACGGGTACACTCATCCACGGGCTTAAATGTCAGCCTCTCATGGAAAAGCCCCATACATCACCATATCCAGACAAAAATTCCTCACTATGTTGAGGAATGCAAATGATGCACTGAAAAATGCAGTACAGACCTCTCCAAAAAAAGGGGAGAGAGGAGTGAATACCATGTGCATTCAAAAAGTGCTCCCAAAAAAAAGAAGCTCTACATGTTTCACTCCAGGTAAAGCACGTTGTCAGAATAGCACCAGTTGCACAGCTCCCGATGTACACAGGATGATGCCATCTGTTGGCGTGTTACAAATCTAATCCCCAAACTTTTTGATACCACCTCGTAGAAGTAGGCTTTGATACCACGTAAAAGTAGGTTAGAAATAATTGAAATACGATGTTTAAATATATTATTTTACATTTTGACCATAAATACTCTTTAAAGCAGATGTAAACCCAAGCTGATTAACATTTAGGTTACAAAAGCATTTGTTCTCATAAATAATTGTTAATTGAAGTTGTAACTATCTTATCTCAATGTGCCGTTCCATATTTTTATTTCAGTATTTCAAATACAGAGCTGTAATTGGACAGGCTAGCACAGGGTGGGGGAATTGGTTTGGATGTTCAGATATATGAATATGTTTGCATTAAGTGATTCCTTCCCCCTATGTATCTTAGTAGAGCCCACTTCATCCAGTGACTGTAATGTACAACCTGAGATCTCATACGCCGTCCTCACCATGTTCCCTATGGCACAGAGTAAGTACCTTGTATATGTATTTGTTTTCATATCTCCATCATTTTATGAAGACTATCAGTTTTTAGGTCACAGTTTTGATTTGTCATGGAAATGAAGAAGGAGGTGGATCTGTTGCTAAAAAATTGACCAAAATATCAAAGGATTATTGAACTGTAGGGTCCCATACACATTAAGCTTTTATGCCCAGTGCATGGGGCTCCAGCGTTTAGCTGTGGGCAGAGGGCACAGGTGGTCCCAATCAGCCCAGCCTGTCAAACTTAGTATGTTCTGTTAGGGCAGTATGTGGCCGGGGACAAATGCCCAGAACGCAAGAAGTCTAAATTCCGGGCGTTAATCCCTGGACGCTCACTGTGCTAAATGGGAGTACTGCTAGGTGCACCATCCAGCCTCGTCCAGCCACAGAAGCTGTCAAACTTTCAAAGGGTTTGATAGGCTGCTGTCAGCAAGACTGGAGAAGACACCTGTGCCCTCCTCCTGCAGTGAAACCCCAGAGCCCCATATCCCTGGAGCTAAACACCCAGTGTACATGGGACCTAGGGAGTCTACTTGTGGGAATGAGCCACACTGTTGCATGACACATGCACCCTCAATGAATGTGACTTTTGAAGGAGACACCACCGAGTCCCATTCCACCAATTCAGCCTTCCTATCACCTCAGTCCCAGTCATAGCCTGTGGTTCTGTCATGTACTTGAACAAACTCTTATGAATGCATGACTTGTCTTGCTTAATTCCTTCTGTACCTGCAACTAGGTCTCTAGAGTCTCCACCATGTGGGTTCAGTCCTGGTTTGCTGGGGCACCAACCGCTAGGGAGGGGACCTGCAAACTGACCTCCTTTCTATGCCGAGTACCCTGACGGTACTGTCCTTCCACCAACTGGATATCATATTCCCTTACGCTTGTTGCCATTCGCAACGGCATGTTCTTCACTTCACCCCGTGTATGCGTTTCAGGCCTTGTTCTTCAATATGCCATGTACCACCACATACCCCTTTTAAGAAACTTCAGACCAGACTTTTGAACGTTTAACAACTTTACTTGTAACTCTGCAACATTACAGTACAAAGTTCACATCAGTCCCACTCTAGCTAACTAATCCCAGGCTGCCGATCATACCTTTCCAGGTAGTAGTCCATATATGGAAGGGTCCTTATTAGGTAGTTTTCTGCTCGGGGTGCTAGCAGGTTGCTTGTGGTTACATCTTCTCCAGTGGACTTTTTGCGCCTTTTCCCATGTGTTCCCTCCTGAGCAGCACCTTCTCCCTACTTATATGAATCACAGGGTGGAGGGCAGTTCCCAGGAAAGCCCGGGAAAGACATAGATTTAGCATTAACCCTTACCCAACTGGGCAGCCCAGAAACTCTTCTAATAGAACCATTTGTAGGCACCTGCTTACATACTGACTCTTCTCAGCAACCCTCCAGTTCATTTGCCACATAGTTAATAGTTGCATTGTCAGCCATAATTTTTCATTGTTTGATAGAAGAGGGAAACTAAGTGGGGGGGGGATCAAATTTATAGGCCCACATACTGTATGTCCTTAGGCACTGTCCCATAATTTCCATTATGGCAAGTACAATTCTGTCCACTGAAGTCTTGCCATTTAGAAAATTCAAATGTGGGGTTATTTTTTAAGAAGTGGAGAAAATGGGAAGATTTTGTAGCAAGATCTACGAAGTAATATCTTAGGAGGAAGTTCTTGTATATTTATTTAGGGAAAAGTTATTAGAAGTATGCAGAGTGGGAGGGTTTATTAATTGGGAAAATGGAGGCATTGTAGGGGGGGGGGTGGGTTTTTGGGTGGGCGTTCGGGGGTGGTTGAGGGAAGAAATTAGGGGTTGTAAAGTAATTTTAGGGTTTTGGAAAATGATCTTTTTGTATATGAAACTGATGAAGAAATGTGTATATTATACTGAAAATAAATAAATATTTAAATGAAAAAAAAAAATGTGGGCATTGCCTGCAGGGTGGACTGAATCAACACATTTCAAAATGGCCCATGAATGACCTTCGAAAAACCAGCCTTTGAAGCAAACACCAACATTACCAATTTAAATTCTTAAATTTAGCCACCAGTCATCACCAGAATCTGTCACTATATACTGGTTAGTGTATAAAGTGTAAACTTTCTGCATATATTACATTCTTTATTTATTGTATAACATTTTGTATTTCAATTTTTCAGATGCTCCATTGACAAGAAGTGAAAACCAAGAAAATGTGAGTATTGGCAAATGTGGTTGGTGTATTGGATGGTGGATATAGCAGACTTGACTCTTGAAATAAAAAAAGTGCATGGCCCATGAAAAAAAAAAACATTTTGGCCCAGCCTTTTCATAAGTATCAACAAATTTGATTGCAATTTGATGAGAAGGGGTGAACATTCAAAATAGGCTCAGAGTGCTTTTACTGGCCGGAGACGAAAAAAAAAGGGGCCAAGCACGGGTGACTAGCACAGTACACTATCTGATGTCTCCAGACTAAAAATGGAGTAGTGTCCTTGCAAGCATTGGTATTGGGTGAGGCTGTTAGGTAGCAAGGGGGGACTGACCATTCAGGCATCCGGGCACTGACCATTTGGGCACCTGGGCACTGGCCGGGGTCAGTAGAGGGCCCCATGAGATGCCCCTGAAACCTTTCATTGGCTTTTTTGGGTGTGGTTTGAGTGTGGACAAAGACACAGCGGCCCCATGAGTTGTCACTCCACCCCTGGTAGGTAGACAGCAAAATGGGATAGACAGAATGTAGATGTGTCACCAGGCAGAGATGTGAATTCTAAGAAAATATTGGATGCAATAAATGAAAGGAGTCCCAGTTTGAGAGCCAACTGTACTGTATAGGGCCACTGAGGCCCTGACTCAACTGATATGTCTAAGCTGTAGGTTTCCCGAAACTAAAGAAGTGGCCTTCATATGTTTCTTGCCCTATGAGATGATAGAGAGCAGGGGCGGACTGACCATTTGGAAACTCGGGCACTGCCCGAGGGCCCGGGGTCAGTAGGGGGCCCTATGAGATGCCCCTGGTACCTTTTTCATAGGCTTTTTTGAGTTTGGGCAACCATGATCCCCTATTGCCCGGGGGCTCCATGAGTTGTCAGTCCGCCCCTGATAGAGAGATGTCCTATCCTAAAGTCCTGCTCACTGTAACTCTCTCTGTAATCATCACACCAACCCTTCTTGTTTACAGAAACCTCTGTCTCCTGATGAAGGGCGAATACTCACGTCTCCCTAATTGGTGGCTCCACCAGCAGCACATACATACGTTTTTACCCTACTCTTCCCTGCCACTCTGTTTGGTCATCAAAAGGGAGTAGAAAAAGACAACTTGGAGCTTATGTGGGGCTGAGGATCTTCTTCTCACCCCAATGAGATGGCTTGAAAAAAATGGCCAACCACCAAAAAACATCCTTATCACATGAAAGGAAGGGTGTGAATCACATGCTACCTCAAGTATTTTGTACTTTTCTTCTTCCGGGCAGCTGAGTGGCAGCGGAGTGAAGGAAATGTTTGTGTGTGCAACTGGAGGGGCCATCATTAAAGCATTTAAAGGGTTAGTTCTCCTTTAATGGACATTTTCTAAAAAAGATCCCCATGGATTCCAACATCCCTACTACAATACATACCACTTCTCTACTGTCCAAATAGTTGCTCGTGTCCCCCTCCATACATACTGTAAAGGCCATGCACAGGCTGTCAGAGAAAAGCTCCTTCGTAGTTGACCCTTCTTAGTAGCTGGGTTGGATGTTAGAAGTACACCCCAAGTGGCCTCTCTGGCTTGTTCAGTGTGCTCCCTCGCCACTGTGCATGTGCTGTGTTGGAATCAGATACATTGGCCACGAGGGGTGTACTTGTACCGTCCAGAATATACTGCCGTTAAGATAGGACAGATGGGGATCAGCTACTAAGGAGGTATTTCGGACATGCTATTCACAGAAGACATGTATAGAGGGGGGCTGGAACACCTACTTGAACAACGGAGGAGTGGTATGTACTGTGCTGTGCTGGAATACACTGGGGATTTTTTGAAAATTGAAGCCTATAAAGGTGAACTAACCTTTAAAAGTGAACCTGTTGATGGGCAGCACAGTGGCGGTCAGCACTTCACTCTGGCAGTACTAGGGTTGTTGGTTCAAATCCCAGCCACTGCACCCCCTGCCTGGAGTTTGCATGTTCTCCGTGTCCCTGAGTGGGTTTCCTCTGGGTATTCCGGTTTCCTCCCACACTCCAAAGACATGCTGGTAGGTTAAGTGGATCCTGTCTAAATTGGCCCTAGTATGTGTACTGTATGTATGAATTTGAGTTAGGGACTTTAGATTGTATGCTTCTTGAGGGTTAGGGACTTTAGATTGTACGCCCCTTGAGGGTTAGGAACCTTAGATTGTACACACCTTGAGGGTTAGGGACCTTAGATTGTACGCCCCTTGAGGGTTAGGGACCTTAGATTGTACATACCTTGAGGGTTAGGGACCTTAGATTGTACGCCCCTTGAGGGTTAGGAACCTTAGATTGTACACACCTTGAGGGTTAGGGACCTTAGATTGTACGCCCCTTGAGGGTTAGGGACCTTAGATTGTACACACCTTGAGGGTTAGGGACCTTAGATTGTACGCCCCTTGAGGGTTAGGAACCTTAGGTTGTATGCCCCTTGAGGGTTAGGAACCTTAGATTGTACACACCTTGAGGGTTAGGGACCTTAGATTGTACGCCCCTTGAGGGTTAGGAACCTTAGATTGTACGCCCCTTGAGGGTTAGGGACCTTAGATTGTACGCTTCTTGTGGGTTAGGGACCTTAGATTGTACACACCTTGAGGGTTAGGAACCTTAGGTTGTATGCTCCTTGAGGGTTTGGGACCTTTGATTGTATGCTCCTTGAGGGTTTGGGACCTTAGATTGTACATCCCTTGATGGTTAGGGACTGATGTGAATGTACAATATATATAAAGCACTGTGTAAATTAACAGCACTATGTAAGTACCTGAAATAAATAAATTACTCTGCATGGGCTGAGTTTAGGAAAACCTAACAAGTGGTGTATTTAGGTCTTGTGGTGCCCTAGGCAACACAAAAAACAGCCGCCTTCCACCTACACCCCCCCAACCCCCCTAACACCAACTAAATACACCCCCCCAGCCAAGAGAGCCTTCCACCAACATTAGCAAAAAGCTGCCCTTCATCCCCCTGACACTGACTAATTCCACCCCCTTCCCCCAGCCAAGAGAGCCTTCCACCAACACTCTCAAAAAGCTGCCTCCTGGCCATTAAAGTCCTCCACTAACACCCCCCCCAGCCGAGAGCGCCCTCCACTACCACTGCCCCCCATACACCCGCCACCACCCCCCCTCCAGCGAGAGAGAGAAAGACACTCACCTTCACAGGTCCGGACATCCCCAGGAACAAGAGACGGGCTCTGCATACAATATCAAGCAGCCCACAACCTCTCTTGGATCCCACCTGGTCCCCATGCCAAGTGTGTCCCTTCTTCCGGGGGCCAGCGCCGCCCCACTCCCCCGAAAAATGTCGCCCTAGGCAAATGCCTTGTTTACCTCATGGTACATATGCACTTGAGCTCAACCAATAGTTTTCATCTTACGTAGGGGAAACAAACCTTCCTCTGGTGGAAAAAAAAAGGGACACCAAGGTCCCAAAGCAGGAATCTGGTGTTTTGATTTGAGAAGATGAGGGAGCCAAGCAGAACTCAGAATGAGGAGATGCAACTCAAAACAGAAGATGTGGCTCGCTTTTTAGAGTCAAGTTGTTATATATCTTGGGGTTCATTGAGAAAACCAAAGAATGGCTGTGCAAAAAACAGGACTGTATTGTTAAGCCATAGGCATTCATACCAATTAATTGAAACATTTAAATGTCTTTAGATAATTTATAATTGTCGGATTTTTGCATTAATTGTTTGGTGTGTTTATTTGTTAGAATGTTGTCTACGATGCGGTGAAGTCCAGGTCAAGAAGACAACCTGCTGCTGACCCTGACAGCATTTATCAGAACATCTAATCCTGAAGAACTCTCCTGGGGTTCCATATATTAAAGCTGAACTCCAGGTTTGGTTTGTATTGCATAGTTAGAATATTACCCATATGGAAGAGAAATATATTTCCAATATATTTAGAAAAAAAAAATTATACATGCGACATATATTTACAATTAGAGATGAGCGAATTTTTCAAAAATTCGATTCGGCTGATTCGGCGAAGTCCAGGAAGAAATTTGATTCGATGCGAATTAATTCGCTACGAAGTTAACTTATAAAAAGGGTTTCTAGGCTTCAGAGAGCCTTTAAATTAGTGCAGAACACTGTACCTTTAATTTAAATGCCCTTGGAGATGAGGAAGGAGAAGGAGAAGGAGAAGGATGAGAAGAAGGAGAAGGATGAGAAGAAGGAGAAGGATGAGAAGAAGGAGAAGGAGAAGGAGGAGAAGGAGAAGGATGAGAAGAAGGAGAAGGATGAGAAGAAGGAGAAGGATGAGAAGAAGGAGAAGGAGAAGGATGAGAAGAAGGAGAAGGATGAAAAGAAGGATGAGAAGAAGGATGAGAAGAAGGAGAAGGAGAAGGAGAAGGAGAAGGAGGAGAAGGAGAAGGATGAGAAGAAGGATGAGAAGAAGGAGAAGGATGAGAAGAAGGATGAGAAGAAGGAGAAGGATGAGAAGAAGGAGAAGGAGAAGGATGAGAAGAAGGAGAAGGATGAGAAGAAGGAGAAGGATGAGAAGAAGGACAGTTCTGTGACAGTTTCTGTCTATTTCTGACAGTTCTGTGACATTCACTCCATACAGCGGTTTCAACCGCTGTATGGAGGGAATGTCCCAGAACTGTCAGAAATAGTCTATTTCTGACAGTTCTGGGACATGTATGGAGTGAATGTCCCAGAACTGTCAGAAATAGTCTATTTCTGACAGTTGTGGGACATTCCCTCCATACAGCGGTTTCAACCGCTGTATGGAGGGAATGTCCCAGAACTGTCAGAAATAGTCTATTTCTGACAGTTCTGGGACATTCACTCCATACAGCGGTTGAAACATTGTATCTATTTGTTTCCATAAATGACATTCTGCAGATACACTTAGAGGAGCTCTGCAGATACACTTTTTGCCGGCTTGGAATTATTCTTATTTTCATCCTACTTCTTCTTCTTCTTCTTCTTCATCCTCATCCTCATCCTCTTCTTCTTCTTCTGAGGATGAGGATGAGGATGAAGAAGAAGAAGAAGAAGTAGGATGAAAATAAGATTAATTCCAAGCCGGCAAAAAGTGTATCTGCAGAGCTCCTCTAAGTGTATCTGCAGAGCTCCTCTAAGTGTATCTGCAGAATAGAGGAACTCTGCACATACACTTTTTGCCGGCTTGGAATTATTCTTATTTTCATCCTACTTCTTCTTCATCCTCATCCTCTTCTTCTTCTTCTGAGGATGAGGATGAAGAAGTAGAAGAAGAAGAAGAAGTAGGATGAAAATAAGAATTCCAAACCGGCAAAAAGTGTATGTGCAGAGTTCCTCTATTTCTGACAGTTCTCTGACAGCTTCTTCACATGTACAGCGGTTGAAACATCTGTATCCTAAATGGAAACTAATAGATACAATGTTTCAACCGCTTTACATGTGTTCCTTCTGTCAGAGAACTGTCAGAAATAGCGGAGCTCTCTGCAGGGACACTTTTGCCGGCTGATCGGGAAAAATCCGATCCGCGCACCCGAAGTAGGCAAATATTCGGATTCGACGCGAATCGAATTTTTCCTGAAATTCGTATCGAATTCCGGTTCGCCTGGTTCGATTCGCTCATCTCTATTTACAATATATTGGCCTACGCAAATATATTTTAACATGTATTCCAAAAATATAAATTAAAATATTTTTTCCAAAGGCATATATTTAACCACTTCCTGTCCGGACACTTTTACTCCCTTCCAGTCCAGGGCAATTTTCAGCTTTCAGCGCTATCACACTTTGAATGACAATTGCGCGGTCATGCAACACTGTACCCATATGAATTTTTTACCATTTTTTGAGACAGATAAAGCTTTATTTTGGTGGTATTTATTCACCGCTGGGATTTTTATTTTTTTTGCTATGTAAATGAAAAAGTCCAAAAATTTTGAAAAAAAGTGTTTTTCTTATAAAATTTTGCAAATAAATAATCTTGCATCATAAATCTTGACCAAAATGTATTCCGTTATATTTTTAGTAAAAAAAAAATTAAGCCAAATTAGTTTATAACCAAAAATTATAATTTTTAAACATTTTTTTACATTTTTATTTTATTTTTTTATATTATTATTTATGGTTTTTTTTTTTTTTTTTACATACTGTCACCCTAGCAGTACAGTGTCACCATGGTGACACTGTACTACTTGTGGGGGGTGATGAAGATTTTTTTTTTTTTTTTACAGTGATTGCTTTTACACCCATATAGGATGTAAAAGCAATCATTTCTCTTTCTCTCTGTCTGCATTCTTGCAGCCATTGAGAAATACTGAGTGAGCTGTGATTGGTCACAGCTTGTCACATGGTACAAGGCTGTTGTGAATAGCCTTGTACCATGTGACCTTTGTATTCATTCATAGATTTCACAGGTAGTAAGCAATGATGTCACAAGTGACATCTTGCTTACTACTTTGCATGTGATCACTGATTGGCCAATCAGTGATCACATGATCGGGACCTCGCACAGACGATCGGTGTTTCACTGTGTCCGGAGGACACAGCGGGCACCGGATTGCAGTGCTGCGCGCTCCCAGGGAGCGCGCACAGCTAGAAAAGGCGGGTGCCGTTTATGAACGGTAACCTGCCCCTGGAGTGCCACCGCCCTGCCGTTTATAAACAGCAGGCGGACGGCAAGTGGTTAAAAATATATTTTTTTAAATATAATTTCCAGATATTTTTGAACATCTAAAAAAAAAATGCATTTAAACATAGATTTTTAAATATACTTGTAAATGCATTCCAAAATACACTATGAAATATATTGCAGCATGTGATCTGAATATATTTTTAATAATATATTCACAAATATATTGAAATATATTTTTGAAATATATTGAATATGGCCAAAATTGTAGTATTTGAAATATATGTCAATATATTTGGGAAGAATATATTAAGAATGTATTTTTAAAATATATTTAAAATATATTTTTCTTCCACGTGGGTAAGTATAAGTATTCATAGTCCATACCAGTGGGACTGCTACAGAAGCGGAGAATCACTGTAGTAGATACCACTACTACAGTGATCACTGCGGTCCTCCTACAGTAACCACAGCAGGCCACTAGCTTGGTTTGGTCACCATTCAGAGAACGCCTTGCAGTTTTTTCAATGAATACAAAGCTTTTACTGATTGGAAGAGGCGGCAGTGCTAGGGTCATTGGTTCAAGTCCCACCCACGGCACCACCTGCCTGGAGTTTGCATGTTCTCCCTGTGCCTGCTTGGGTTTCCTCCGGGTACTCCAGTTTCCTCCCACACTCCAAAGACATGCTGATAGGTTAATTGGCTCCAGGGGAGGACTGACCATTTAGAAACTCAGGCACTGCCTGAGGGCCCGGGGTCAGTAGGGGGCCCCATGAGATGCTCCTGGTACCTTTTTCATAGGCTTTTTTGAGTTTGGGCAAGGACACAGGGGCCCCATGATCCCCTATTGCCCGGGGGCCCCATGAGTTGTCAGTCCACCCCTGATTGGCTCCTATCAAAAGGGACCTTAGATTGTACTCCCCTTGAGGGTTAGGCACCTTATATTGTACGCCCCTTGAGGGTTAGGCACCTTAGATTTTACGCCCCTTGAGGGTTAGGGACCTTAGATTGTACGCACCTTGAGGGTTAGGGACCTTAGATTGTACGCACCTTGAGGGTTAGGGACCTTAGATTGTACACTCCTTGAGGGTTAGGGACCTTAGATTGTACGCACCTTGAGGGTTAGGGACCTTAGATTGTACACTCCTTGAGGTTTAGGGACCTTAGATTTTACGCCCCTTGAGGGTTAGACACCTTAGATTTTACGCCCCTTGAAGGTTAGGGACCTTAGATTTTACGCCCCTTGAGGGTTAGGCACCTTAGATTTTACGCCCCTTGAAGGTTAGGGACCTTAGATTTTACGCCCCTTGAAGGTTAGGGACCTTAGATTGTACACCCCTTGAGGGTTAGGGACTGATGTGAATGTACAATATATATGTAAAGTGCTGCGTAAATTGACGGCGCTATATAAGTACCTGAAATAAATGTCAATATATTTGGGAAGAATATTTTCAAAATATATTTCAAATATGTTTTTCTTCCATGTGGGTTTTTTTTTGCACAGATTTAAAAAATGCTTTAAATAAAGTATTTGCCAAACCAAAATCAAGCAAATAAGAAAAGTTCATTGTTATTGTGTACATACACTTTAAGCACCTGACCTGCACCATATACTGTATACACATTGTATTAATAATGGGTATTTGTATACTGCTACTTTTTTTGTATTTCATAAAAATGTTTTTAAATTTAAAAAAAATTCCTTTGGTTTGATTACTATAGTAGAGAAAGCCAGGGTTTTTCAGTCGGGGTGCCACGGTACCCTGGGATGCCACAAAGAGTCTATAGGGGTGCAGCAGCAAAATTACATACAGCCCGGTACTGTCTGACGGTTAAGGATTTCCACTGTTAACGTGTACAAAGGAGTAAGACAGATTGCATCCGGCATCTTCCCGGCTCTCTCCTCCTCTATGTTGTGCTCCGTACTTTTGGCATCCATTGATGTTATCGGATTGTGCACAGTTCTAAAGGTTGCCTTTACTGAACAAAAGGTTGAAAAACAGTGGAGTAAGCAATTTATCACATTTCAAGAGGACCTTCCACTTCCCTTTAAAAAAATACAAAAAAACTCCAGTAGTATGTAAAACGTTGTATCAAAACAAGTACACTTACACAAGTCCAGTCTTCTTTTTTTTTAGCCCTTTTCAAGCCATGTTTGCTGCCTGTGCCCCGATCCTATGCTACCATTTTGAAAGTAACGTCATGTCTCTGCTCAATATTGTCATACTGTGCACATGTGAGATGGAGCGCATGACAGCGAAAAACGGGCGGCATCACTGGGTGACAAGAAGTACATGTTGGCTGGAGAGAGCGCAATAATAACAGCAGTTAGTTTTTGAGAGGAGCACAGAGTTCAAGGTTCAACCAAAAACAAGACAGAAAGTAAGTTTGTCCAAGCAATCAGGCAAGTCACTGGCCAGTATCTTAGGTGGCCCAAGAAGAAGAGTAGAGAAGTGATACTTGCCAGTACTTACGTGGCCCAAGAAGAAGAGTAGAGAAGAGATACCTGCCAGTATCTTAGGTGGCCCAAGAAGAAGAGTAGAGAAGTGATACCTGCCAGTACTTATGTGGCCCAAGAAGAAGAGTAGAGAAGAGATAGCTGCCACTATCTCAGGTGGCCCAAGAAGAAGAATAGAGAAGAGATACCTGCCAGTATCTCAGGTGGCCCAAGAAGAAGAATAGAGAAGACATACCTGCTAGTATCTCAGGAGACCCAAGAAGAAGAGTAGAGAAGAGATACCTGCCAGTATCTCAGGTGACCCAAGAAGAAGAGTAGAGAAGAGATACCTGCCAGTTTCTCAGATGGCCCAAGAAGAAGAGTAAAGAAGAGATACCTGCCAGTATCTCAGGTGGCCCAAGGAGAAGAGTAGAGAATAGAAGAGATAACTGCCAGTATCTCAGGTGGCCCAAGAAGATGAGTAGAGAAGAGATATGTGCCAGTATCTTAGGTGGCCCAAGAAGAAGAGTAGAGAAGAGATACCTGCCAGTTTCTCAGATGGCCCAAGAAGAAGAGTAAAGAAGAGATACCTGCCAGTATCTCAGGTGGCCCAAGGAGAAGAGTAGAGAATAGAAGAGATAACTGCCAGTATCTCAGGTGGCCCAAGAAGATGAGTAGAGAAGAGATATGTGCCAGTATCTTAGGTGGCCCAAGAAGAAGAGTAGAGAAGAGATACCTGCCAGTATCTCAGGTGGCTCAAGAACAAGAGTAGAGAAGAGATACCTGCCTGTATCTCAGGTGGCCCAAGAACAAGAGTACAGAAGAGATACCTACCAGTATCTCAGGTGGCCAAGAAGAAGAGTAGAGAAGAGATACCTGCCAGTATCTCAGGAGACCCAAGAAGAAGAGTAGAGAAGAGATACCTGCCAGTATCTCAGGTGACCCAAGAAGAAGAGTAGAGAAGAGATACCTGCCAGTATCTCAGGTGACCCAAGAAGAAGAGTAGAGAAGAGATACCTGCCAGTATCTCAGGTGACCCAAGAAGAAGAGTAGAGAAGAGATACCTACCAGTATCTCAGGTGGCCAAGAAGAAGAGTAGAGAAGAGATACCTGCCAGTATCTCAGGTGGCCCAAGAAGAAGAGTAGAGAATAGAAGAGATACCTGCCAGTATCTCAGGTGGCCCAAGAAGATGAGTAGAGAAGAGATACATGCCAGTATCTTAAGTGGCCCAAGAAGAAGAGTAGAGAATAGATACCTGCCAGTATCTCAGGTGGCTCAAGAAGAAAAGCAGAGAAGAGATACCTGCCAGTATCTTAGGTGGCCCAAGAAGAAGAGTAGAGAAGAGTTACCACCAGACCCAGCAGACCTCCCGGGTTCAAATCCAGGCCCCAACAAGATCCTTCTCTCCAACCTCTGCAGTTGAGACTTCAATAACAGCACTTACAGGGGAATGTGGAAGGGTTGTATCCGGTTCAGGTGTTTATTGCTGTTTAAGAAAGATGTGTTCCCCAGAAAAAGAAAGAAGACGAAATCTTCCAATAGAGGACAAAGATAGCAAGGATTTAACTTTTTTCCACTTTATCTAGTTCTAAATCCAACTATTTGGCTGAACTTATCCTGTAATGACGTTAACCAGGTGTATGGTACACAGTGGGATAAGAATAGCAAACAAAAAACAAAAAACTAAAGGTACCTAGTGTGGCTTAGTAATGAAAGCATTGTTTTATTGTGTCCTCCAATGTCTACTGGCCAATTTTAAGGCCTTGGAGGAATTGTTGTTCTTCTTTAGTTCTCCGGGTGCCTTCCTGTGATTATTATTAGCTGGACTACTCCTCTAATTATATCCATGCTTGTTTTTCAGATTTAATTTTTCTTAAACAGGTGGAGATGCATTCATAATATAGCCTTTCCTGATTTTCAAAGGCAGCTCATATTCAAGAAATCCTGAAGATCCATAAGAGCAGACACAGTAAAAAACTTTTTGTATAAAAATGGGACTCTGGCCAGTGATTAAAATTTGAATGTTAAAATGTCCAAATGGAACAAAGTAGAAGGTTCACTTCAGGGGCAGACTGAAAACTTATGGGGCCCCCGGGCAATAGGGGATCATGGGGCCCCTGTGTCCTTGCCCACACTCAAACCACACCCAAAAAAGCCTATGAAAGGTTCCAGGGGCATTTCATGGGGCCCGCTACAGTGCCCGAGTGCCTGAATGGTCAGTCCGCCCCTGGTTCACTTTAATGGCGGCCCCAACAGCAACAAACACTTACCCTCCCCTCACTTCTCACACCCCCTGTACCTCCAGGTATGGGGTGGCCCTCTCCTTTTTCCTCCGTGGTGCTTGACAGTTGTCCACATGTCCACCAAGCACAAAGTCTATCACAAAGGGACAGGGAAAGAGTCCTCAGGTCATAACTAGGAGATTATTAAGGGCTTTATTTTCTACTCCTGGTGACCAAGCATCAAGGTAAAGTAATAAATATCTGCTGATAGGGCAGCCATTAAAGAGAACCTGTAGCTTGCCCTGCACATCTGATAGGTTTACCCATAGATTACCTATAGAAATTATGGGGTCACGTACAGCCTACCTGATAGCCCCCCTTCCCGAAAATATAACATTTTGTTTTTGCTAAAAATACCCAAAAATTATTATTAGCACGCAGTTGTAGTGCTAGTGTGGGGTTAAATCAGGCAGTGAGGAAGCAATATGCCTCCTCACCGCCTGTCAAATGCTCTTTGAAGAGTGATCCAAATGCTGACCGCTCTACAGAAAGCTAAGCACTTGTGAATGAGTCCTTCATTTTTTTTCTACATTTTTTAATTGCCCTGTTGGATGGGGGGGGGGGCTTTGGTGAAATATCAGGGGCCTAAGCATACCCCTGATGTCTCACTTTTGAGATAGAGAAAGAGAAGGAGACACATATTCCTCAGCTACATTCTCTACAGCCTCAACTACACAGATGAATGAATAGGAAGCACTTGCAGGCTCCCTGTTCATTCACAAACTGAAGCATGGTAAACACAGTTGAGTATGCTTCAGTGATCGGTACCAATCACTGTGTTCATTCAGGATGGGGACAGTAAATATAAGATATGTACTGCCCCCCTCATTCTGAAATGGCCCCCTGTGCCTGGAGGAAGGAAGCCAGCAGTGCTGTGAGGGAAAGGGCACACAGGCCAGCCATCAGGTCAAAGGGGGGCACAAACTGGGTTAGATAGAAGAGGGGTGGGGATAATCAGAAGGGTGGGAGACACGAAAACTAGAACCGATTTCCATGCAGTGTAGCCAAAGAAAGGGAGAGGAGGAGAAGCCAGTAGCGCTGGAGGAGGAGCCACAAGAGGATAAGTGTCAGCTGTAAGGCAGGACAGCCGGCCCTCCTGGTCGGCCAGTGCTCGGGCTTCCCCTTTTGGACTGATGTGGCCCAGGCCTGGACCAGGAGAGCAAGCTGTTGTGCCTTAAAAGTGGCCCAGGATTATTGTTCAGTTCTGGTTGGCATGACTGACCACCAGCTTACATATTCCAACTGCTCACCAAGATACTGTTTCAGCCACGACTTCATTACATTTCAGAAGCTCACATGGGTGACACCACTGCATAGGATCGTGCCAAGCAAGGAATGCTACAGATGAATGGAAAATGAAGTTGAGGCTGTAATAGGAGCACCAGGGGGATGTTTAACTACTTAATATACTATACCATTGATCTGGGCAAACACCAGTGATCATTTCTATTGATAACTCCATTGAGTCTCACCATTCTAGCTTATATAGCTTTTAAGTCCTGATGAAGGGGAAAAGCCTAGCTCAGAAACCCTTTGGCTGTTTTGTCATGTTACGCAAAAAAAAAAAAAAGGAAATAAAAATCATCTCAGACTCAACTATTGGTGTGGCAGTCTTATTATATCAATAGCACCTCGTATCCCCGCAGTATCTTCTGGACAGATACTGGTGGATTTGAGATCACCCAGATATTTGTTTCCCCAGGAGACCAGAAGAACCACTTTGGTCACCACCTCCTGTTTGTGAACTGGTAACTTCCCTGTTTGAAAGGCCCTAAAAAGTCCTTAAACCACCCAACCTTGAATAGCTGTTAGAGACTTAATAACCAAGACCTTCCACTATAAAAACTAATTTCCACAGCTAGTGGGTGTCCACAAAAATTTCATTGGATGTGGCCAAGCTGGACTGATCTACAGACAGCCTCAGAACAACAAAAAAATCAACAAAAAAACCCTGAAAGCTCAGGAGGAGCCGCTGTACTAACTATCCAAACATTAGTACAGCGATCTCTGCTGCTGTGCTATTGTGTTCTGACAGGCGGAACTGCCCCCCTCCCCCAACTAGAATATTCCAGTCAGCCATTGGCTGATCAGGAGCCCATCAGCAGACCTTTTCCAGTCATGCCCCCAAATAGCTGGCTTGTGTCAGAGCGGCTGTCCTACACACGGGCCGAATGTCGTCCGGTTTCTATTCAACTGTCCGATGCCGCCCAACATTCGGCCCGTGTTTATTAGGTTTTAGACTATGGTCCAATCTACCTCGGATTTGCTGAGTATGCAAAAGAGGATATGCTACGCATATGGTGGGACTGCCCTTTGATAGCTTCCTTCTGGAACAAAGTCTGTGATTTGGTTCTCCGAATCACGGATTCACAAATGTAACTTTTTAATTGGACAATTATGTGGCAAATGAGGTTTAATGCTGATAAATGGAAAGATATGCACTTGGGTGCTACGAATATGCATGCATCATACATACAGGGGGGGTACAACTGGAGGAATCAATGGTCTATGGAATCTATGGAATTGAAGGTGGAGAAGGACCGGGGGGTTCTGGTAGATCATAAGCCTAAAGTTGATCCAGGGAATATCCAATTGTCTCTCAGGGGATCAAGAAGAAAGTTTTCCACCTACTGGAGCTAATTGGATCATGCTTTTTTGTGTTTTTTTGCCTTCCTCTCAATCGAACTGCGAGTATAGGATTGTCTATAAAGGATTGTATCATTTTATTTTTTATTTTTTTCCTTTTAATGGTTGAACTAGATGGACATGTGTCTTTCTTCAACCATACTAACTTACACCAGCTTGTTGTCTCCTGCATATTTGATATTACTCCATAGGAAGATACAAACTCACATTACCAAAACACTTTTGAATGTTGCTTAGTCATTGATCCCCAAATTCTGGGGCATTTCTTGGGCAACTATGTGGCAAATGAGCTTTAATGCTGATAAATGGAAAGATATATGCACTTGGGGGCTACGAATATGCATGCATCATACATACTGGGGGGGGGGGTACAACTGGAGGAATCAATGGTCTATGGAATCTATGGAATTGAAGGTGGAGAAGGACCAGGGGGTTCTGGTAGATCATAAGCCTAAAGTTGATCCAGGGAATATCCAATTGTCTCTCAGGGGATCAAGAAGAAAGTTTTCTACCTACTGGAGCTAATTAGATTATGCTTTTTTGTGTTTTTTTGCCTTCCTCTCGATCGAACCGCGAGTATAGGATTGTCTATAAAGGATTGTATCATTTTATTTTATTTTTTTTTCCTTTTAATGGTTGAACTAGATGGACATGTGTCTTTTATTCAACCATACTAACTTACACCAGCTTGTTGTCTGCTGCATATTTCATATTACTTCATAGGAAGATACAAACTCACATTACCAAAACACTTTTGAATGTTGCTTAGTCATTGATCCCCAAATTCTGGGGCATTTCTTGGGCAACTATGTGGCAAATGAGGTTTAATGCTGACAAATGGAAAGATATGCACTTGGGGGGCTAAGAATATGCATTCATCATACATACTAGGGGTAGTACAACTGGAGGAATCAATGGTCTATGGAATCTATGGAATCGAAGGTGGAGAAGGACCAGGGAGTTCTGGTAGATCAAAAGCCTAAAGTTGATCCAGGGAATATCCAATTGTCTCTCGTGGGATCAAGAACAAAGTTTTCCACCTACTGGAGCTAATTGGATCATGCTTTTTTGTGTGTTTTTGCCTTCCTCTCAATCGAACCGCGAGTATTGGATTGTCTATAAAGGATTGTATCATTTTATTTTTTATTTTTTTCCTTTTAATGGTTGAACTAGATCAGGGGTGGGCAAACTTTTTGACTTGAGGGCCGCAATGGGTTCATATATTGGACCCGGGGGCCGGACCAAGAGTAGATGAATGATGTGTATGTGTCATCCATAGTAAGTATAGTAATATTCCCCCATAGTAAGCATAGTAATTCATCCCCCATAGTAATTCATCCCCCACATAGTAATTCATCCCCCATATAGTAATTCATCCCCCATATAGTAATTCATCCCCCACATAGTAATTCATCCCCCACATAGTAATTCATCCCCCATATAGTAATTCATCCCCCACATAGTAGTTCATCCTCCATATAGTAATTCATCCCCCATAGTAATTCATCCCCCATATAGTAATTCATCCCCCATAGTAATTAATCCCCCATATAGTAATTCTTCCCCCATATTAATTCATCCCCCATATAGTAATTCATCCCCCATATAGTAATTCATCCCCCATATAGTAATTCATCCCCCATAGTAATTCATCCCCCATATAGTAATTCATCCCCCATATAGTAATTCATCCCCCATATAGTAATTCATCCCCCATAGTAATTCATCCCCCCCATAGTAATTCATCCCCCATATAGTAATTCATCCCCCATATAGTAATTCATCCCCCATAGTAATTCATCCCCCATATAGTAATTCATTCCCCATATTAATTCATCCCCCATATTAAGTCTCCAAGTCCCCCCATATAGTAATTCATCCCCCATAGTAATTCATCCCCCCTATAGTAATTCATCCCCCATATAGTAATTCATCCCCCATATTAAGTCCCCAAGTCCCCCCTGTGTCAATTCACTTACCTTTACTCCGCGCGTTCCTCTCGCCGTATTCCCGCGCCGTTCCGGTGTAGCATGAAAATCTGTCTCCTATGAGGATCTGTCCCCCTCGACGTATCTGCGCATGTGCCAGTTTCAGGCATTAGCAGCCGATCGGCGATCTCCGGCACATGCGCAGATACGTCGAGGGGGACAGATCCTCATTGGAGACAGATTTTCATGCTACACCGGTCTTCAGGGCGGACTGTGAGAGGAGCCTAGCGGGAGCCTAGCTCCACAGGCCGGATTAAAAGGTCCGCCGGGCCGTAGTTTGCCCATTGCTGAACTAGATGGACATGTGTCTTTTTTTCAACCATACTAACTTACACCAGCTTGTTGTCTCCTGCATATTTCATATTACTCCATAGGAAGATACAAACTCACATTACCAAAACACTTTTCAATGTTGCTTAGTCATTGATCCCCAAATTCTGGGGCATTTCTTGGGCAACTATGTGGCAAATGAGGTTTAATGCTGACAAATGTAAAGATATGCACTTGGGGGCTAAGAATATGCATTCATCATACATACTACGGGGAGTACAACTGGAGGAATCAATGGTCTATGGAATCTATGGAATCGAAGGTGGAGAAGGACCAGGGGGTTCTGGTAGATCATATGCCTAAAGTTGATCCACGTAATATCCAATTGATCTCAGGTGGTCAAGAAGAAAATTTTTCACCTACTGCAGCTAATTGGATCATGCTTTTTTGTGTTTTTTTGACTTCCTCTCGATCGAACCGTGAGTATAGGATTGTCTATAAAGGATTGTATCATTTTATTTTTTATTTTTTCCTTTTAATGGTGGAACTAGATGGCCATGTGTCTTTCTTCAACCATACTATAAAAAAGGGGATATGCTACACATATGGTGTGACTGCCCTTTGAGAGCTTCCTTCTGGAACAAAGTCTGTGATTGATGAATGCACAAATGTAACTTTTTAATTGGCAACTATGTGACAAATGAGATTTAATGCTGATAAATGGAAAGATATGCACTTGGGGGGCTAAGAATATGCATTCATCATACATACTAGGGGGGTACAACTGGAGGAATCAATGGTCTATGGAATCGAAGGTGGAGAAGGACAAGGGGATTCTGGTAGATCATAAGGTTAAAGTTGATCCAGGGAATATCCAATTGTCTCTCTGGGGATCAAGAAGAAGGTTTTTCACCTACTGGAGCCAATTGGATCATGCTCTTTTGGGGTTTTTTGCCTTCCTCTCGATCGAACCGTGACTATAGGATTTTCTATAAAGGATTGTATAATTTTTATTTATTTTTCCTTTTAATGGTTGAACTAGATGGACATGTGTCTTTCTTCAACCATACTAACTTACACCAGCTTGTTGTCTCCTGCATATTTCATATTACTCCATAGGAAGATACAAACTCACATTACCAAAACACTTGTTGCTTAGTCATTGATCCCCAAATTCTGGAAATCCTCCAATATCCCTTCGACCAGGGATTGGATTCATGCTGTAGATGATATTTATGAGATATTAGCTATGGCACGGGACATAACGAAGGAATTGCATAAAACATGGACTGCATGGTTCTTATTTCAATTCTCTGAAGATTATGGTAGGCTAACTACAGAGTGATCTGGCATCCAGCTGATTACGAGACAACATATTGTACGGTATATCCTGGATGTCTCCTCACCTTGTGATCCTATTTATTTTAATTTTCATTATCTTGAAATTTGATTCTAACTACCTTGATTATCCCTACTTTTTCTTTTCTCTCTTCTGGTTTCACCTTACTGGAGGTAGACCCTCGTGCTTTGTGTACAGCCCTCACTAAATTATATCTTAGGTAATATGGTTTTGCTGTCCATGTTTCTGGTTTTGTTGTCCATGTATCTGGTTTTTCTGTCCATATTTTTGGTTTTGCTGTCCATGTTTCTAATTTTGCTGTCCATGTTTTTGGTTATGCTTTCCGTATTTCTGTTTTTGCTTTCCATGTTTTTGGTTTTGTTGTCCATGTTTTTGGTTTTGCTGTCCATGTTTCTGATTTTGCTGTCCATGTTTTTGGTTATGCTGTCCATATTTCTGTTTTTGCTTTCCATGTTTTTGGTTTTGCTGTCCATGTTTTTGGTTTTACTGTCCATGTTTTTGGTTTTACTGTCCATGTTTCTGGTTTTGCTGTCCATGTTTCTGATTTTGCTGTCCATGTTTCTGGTTTTGCTGTCCATGTTTCTGATTTTGCTGTCCATGTTTTTGGTTTTGCTGTCCATATTTCTAGTTTTGCTGTCCATGTTTTTGGTTTTGTTGTCCATGTTTTTGGTTTTGCTGTCCATGTTTCTGATTTTGCTGTCCATGTTTTTGGTTATGCTGTCCATATTTCTGTTTTTGCTTTCCATGTTTCTGGTTTTGCTGTCCATGTTTTTGGTTTTGCTGTCCATGTTTCTGGTTTTGCTGTCCATGTTTTTGGTTTTTATGTCCATGTTCCTGGTATTGCTGTCCATGTTTTTGGTTTTGCTGTCCATGTTTTTGGTTTTGCTGTCCATGTTTCTGGTTTTGCTGTCCATGTTTCTGGTTTTGCTGTCCATGTTTTTGGTTTTGCTGTCCATGTTTTTGGTTTTTCTGTCCATGTTTTTGGTTTTGCTGTCCATGTTTCTGGTTTTGCTGTCCATGTTTCTGGTTTTGCTGTCCATGTTTCTAGTTTTGCTGTCCATGTTTCTGATTTTGCTGTCCATGTTTCTGATTTTGCTGTCCATGTTTTTGGTTTTGCTGTCCATGTTTCTGATTTTGCTGTCCATGTTTTTGGTTATGCTGTCCATATTTCTGTTTTTGCTTTCCATGTTTCTGGTTTTGCTGTCCATGTTTTTGGTTTTGCTGTCCATGTTTCTGGTTTTGCTGTCCATGTTTTTGGTTTTTATGTCCATGTTCCTGGTATTGCTGTCCATGTTTTTGGTTTTGCTGTCCATGTTTTTGGTTTTGCTGTCCATGTTTCTGGTTTTGCTGTCCATGTTTTTGGTTTTGCTGTCCATGTTTTTGGTTTTTCTGTCCATGTTTTTGGTTTTGCTGTCCATGTTTCTGGTTTTGCTGTCCATGTTTCTGGTTTTGCTGTCCATGTTTCTAGTTTTGCTGTCCATGTTTCTGATTTTGCTGTCCATGTTTCTGATTTTGCTGTCCATGTTTTTGGTTTTGCTGTCCATGTTTCTGATTTTGCTGTCCATGTTTTTGGTTATGCTGTCCATATTTCTGTTTTTGCTTTCCATGTTTCTGGTTTTGCTGTCCATGTTTTTGGTTTTGCTGTCCATGTTTCTGGTTTTGCTGTCCATGTTTTTGGTTTTTATGTCCATGTTCCTGGTATTGCTGTCCATGTTTTTGGTTTTGCTGTCCATGTTTTTGGTTTTGCTGTCCATGTTTCTGGTTTTGCTGTCCATGTTTCTGGTTTTGCTGTCCATGTTTTTGGTTTTGCTGTCCATGTTTTTGGTTTTTCTGTCCATGTTTTTGGTTTTGCTGTCCATGTTTCTGGTTTTGCTGTCCATGTTTCTAGTTTTGCTGTCCATGTTTCTGATTTTGCTGTCCATGTTTCTGATTTTGCTGTCCATGTTTTTGGTTTTGCTGTCCATGTTTTTGGTTTTGCTGTCCATGTTTCTTGTTTTGCTGGCTTTGTTTCTGGTTTTGCTGTCCATGTTTTTGGTTTTGCTGCCCGTGTTTTTGGTTTTGCTGTCCATGTTTCTGGTTTTGCTGTCCATGTTTCTGGTTTTGCTGTCCATATTTCTGGTTTTTCTATCCATGTTTTTGGGTTTGCTGTCCATGTTTTTGGTTTGCTGTCCAGGTTTTTGGTTTTGCTGTCCAGAGCACATTTCTGGATGCTGCTGATCTATTGTAATTTAGAACAAATATCTAAGGATATCGTTCTTGTTTTTTGTCATTTCATGCGTATACTAAGATAATATTTGGATTGCTTTCTCATACAATTTTAAGCCACATTGTAATCTGAACAGCATTTACACTCAATCATGGTACTACAGCACACTCTCTTTTTTAAACAGTAACAATGCAATGTGCCACCCTCAGCAAAATTCAAGGCCTTGTGTCTATACTTCTCATTCTTCTTAATCTGGACATCTCCATCTGAATCTTCCGAAGTCACCAATAGGTGTAAAAGTCTCTTAGAAGTCTGCCCCCCTTTATATTGTAAAGTGTTGTGCAAACTGTTGGCGCTATATGAATCCTGTATAATAATAATAATAATAATATCAAAACCCAAGAATTTACTATATTGCAGCTTATCAGTCTTTAGATATAATGGCTGCATTTGTGTTTTTGTGCAGATTTTTTTCATCTTCACCTGGTGATCCTGCCAATAACACACTTCCTGTCATAGGGTGACAACGCTCACTCAATATAATTACGGGAAGCAGCATTATCACCCCAGGCTGCTCACTTTTGGTTTGAACTACAGAACTCCCCTTTTCTCATCTCTATAACATAGGGTAGAGGTGTTCTGCAGTTCATAGAGCTGAATCGGGATGGGCTGAAAAGCTTTGTTTAGGATTTTGGTGCAACAGAGGCACCCTATTGCCAGTTCACTACAATAAATTAGGAAGATGCTGGATTTCTAACAGGATCAGTAGATGTTTTTTGCATTTATTGAAGAGATATACCGAAACACTTTCAATGGAAAGAAAATTCACTTTTTTTACAAAATGTTATAACAGACTAAGAAAAAACTTTTTTGCTTCAAAATTTTCAGTTGTTTTTGGTTTGTTTAGCAAAAAATTGAAAACCCAGAGGTGATTAAATACCACCCAAAGAAAGTTCTATCTGTCTCAAAAAAATGATAAAAATGTCATATGGGTACAGTGTTGCATGACCGCGCAATTGTCATTCAAAGTGTGACAGCGCTGAAAGCTGACAATTGGCCTGGGCAGGAAGGGGGTATAAGTGCCCGGTAGGCAGGAAGGGGGTAGAAGTGCCCTGTAGGCAGGGGGTTAAAGACCAATGAGAACATACACAGGACTTCTTTATACAAAGGTTGATTTATATGACCTTAGTGCTCACCTTATAAAGTACACGTGGTCATGAATACAAATCATGTGGATGAAATTCAATATATAAAGCATGCACAGTCAGGAATTTCAGTTGTTCAGCCAAACATTTGAATGGAAAAGATGTGTGATTTAAAAGTGACCTTGACCCTGCAATGACTCTTGGTGCCAGGCCTGATGGGTGAAGCATTTCACAAGCTGGGGACCTCCTGAGATCTGCATCTACTACAGTCTCTGGAGTCTCGAGGATTTCTGAGAATACTGGGAATAACAAAAAAAAAAACAATCCATCAAGCAGTAACTCTTTTTTGGGGGAAAGCACCTTTGATGTGAAGCCATGAGTTTATGAAGATGGACTCCAACAAGTACCAACAATACTCAAACGTCCATTCAAAATAAAAAAAAAGAGGATGAATTCAATGAAAGGGCTACCAAAGCATCAGCAGTCTTTGGTTAGCGTGGTCAGCTGGGCATGGGAAGCCCTGGAAAAGGTCAGGATACCGAAAGAATTACCAATTGTTTATTGGAATATATCAAGGAAATGACATCTTCAAAAATGGCGTACTAGGATTAGCTGATTCTATGGGATCCAAAAACAATGCTTTAGGTTTACATAATACATTTATAAATATAATAAAATAATAATTAGAATAAAATAATAATTATAAAATA